>NC_051064.1:57951523-58289023 GCF_004664715.2 Peromyscus leucopus | reverse complement strand
ATCTGCAGATTATTAGCACCTGTGTTCCATCCCCATCAGAGGAGCTTTGCCTATGGTGACATCCAGGAACAGCATAAACAGTAGAGCTGGGGACCTGGAGAAGCAGCCAGGACTCAGAACAGCCTTCCGGGGGCAGCAGCACTCTGGGGTTGGCAGCCTGTAAGTGGCCAGCCGTGTGCAGACTCTCTGCCAGACTTGCTGGGAACCAGACCAGAAGTCTCACCTACTTGAGTCTAGATGCCTGCAAAGTGCTTCTTCCCTCTTTCTAAACAGCTTTGTTGAGGTCTGTGTGCAGCTCGTGCTGAAGGCAGCTAGATCAGTTACTATATCAACAGGATAGCACAGCCACCACCACAGTCCAGTCTTGGATCGTTCATACCAAGTCCCCACCTGCCCATTTTAGTCGCTCCTGCGTCTTTCCCTGGCACTAAGCAATTATAGATGTCCTCCATCTCTCTAGTTTTCCCTTTTTAGAAAGTTTGTTTAACAGGGCTCTGACAACGTGCAGGTTCTTCTCTGGCCACTTACACTCACCACATGTGGGTCTGTGTGTCCTCCCTTTTTATTGTCAAACAGTATTCCATTGAAAGGACATACCAAGATATATTTATTTAACAGTTGATGAATCCGTTTGTTTCTATACTCCTGTCATTATGTATAGTGCTGTTATGAATGATCACATAAAAGTTTTTGAGCGGCCATATGGTTTTCTTTCACTGGAGTAGACATTTAAGGAGTAGACTCACTTGATAGTGGTATAATTAATATTAAGTATTCAAGATGCCACTTAACTATTGGGGACATGAAATCACTTTAAACATTTAGCTTCATGGTCAAGAGTATAAATTTTTCCAGCTGGACTGGAGAGATGGCTCAGAAGTTAAGAACACAGGCTGTTCTTCCAGAGGTCCTGAGTTCAATTCCCAGCACCCATATGGTGGCTCACAACCATCTGTAATGAGATCTGGCTCCCTCTTCTGGCCTGCAGGGATACATGCAAACAGAACACTGTATACATAATAAATAAATAAATCTTTAAGCCAGGCCGTGGTGGCGCATGCCTTTAATCCCAGCACTCGGGAGGCAGAGCCAGGCGGTTCTATTTGAGTTCGAGGCCAGCCTGGTCTCCAAAGCAAGTTCCAGGAAAGGCACAAAGCTACACAGAGAAACCCTGTCTCAAAAAACAAAAACAAACAAACAAATAAATAAATAAAAATAAATTCTTCCAGCTGTACTTCTGCCTATGAAAGTCATGTGATCTTGGACAAATAACTTTGCCTGAGTATCATCTGTGACAGTGCATCTGTGGAGCTGGTGAACTCTGCTGGCTCCTATAAAGCTACAAAATCTTGGGGCTTGGTTGAAATATAGTCTAGCTATGGAGCCCATGCCAGCCTTGAAGTTATGATCCTCTTGCCTTAGCATTCCAAGTGCTGGGATTACAAATCTGTGCCACCACATCCAGTTACAGCCTTTCTTTCTTTCTTTCTTTCTTTCTTTCTTTCTTTCTTTCTTTCTTTTCTTTCTTTCTTTCTTTCTTTCTTTCTTTCTTTCTTTCTTCCTTCTTCTTCCTTCCTTCCTTCCTTCCTTCCTTCCTTCCTTCTTTCTTTTTCCTTTCCTAATAGCCAGCTGAGCAGTGGCCCCGTGGGAAGAGCCTCTCCTATAGACTTGCAGGTTATCACGGATAACCTTGGAACAACAGGATGGCTTTAGGCAAACTGCTCTGTTATGATGGAGATGACCCTCCAGCACAGCAGGCCACAAGAGCTTTGGAGAGGAACTGGGCTCCTATCATGAGTAGGAGACTGGGGAACTTTAAGAAGTCTCTGGGGAACTCCTTTGATGGTGGACAGCAAAGTCTCTAGAGTGAGGGTACCTGAATCAAACCCTGCTCCAGACACTTAGAAAGCTGTGGTTTGGATTCGGAATTCTCAGAATAGGAGGACTACGGTTCTCGGTCCCCAGCCCCTAGAAAAACTGAGATGGGAGCCTGTTCAAACCTCATCTGATGCAGGGTTGGATGAGAGTTAGCTCTGTAAACTGCATGCAAGATCTGTAGAGCTCAGGGCTCCTGGAGCCCTCTTCAGATCCCACAGGGGCACTGAACGTTGTCAGGCCGCTGACTTGGCAAAGCTCTGTGTCATATGGGAAATTGCAAGGTTTCCACACTGACCATTCTCGGGAGAAGCCAGAACTCTGCTCCCACTGCCCTTTGATCTGCAAGAAATGCCAGGCTGGATTCCCTGGCAGGGAGAGCTATCATTGCATCTGTGTCTCAGTCCCTCACAACCACAAGCCGGGTGGTACCAGGCTTCTTCAAGTACCTAAGGAGTTAAACAAGGCCACCAGTTCCAGCCCAGCCTCCATCAGGGGACCATGACATGCTTCCAAGCCTTCCCTTCTTCAACTGGGTTATGTGCTGGTCTCTAAATCTAAAGGGGTGAGAGGCTGCTCTTCCAAAAGCCAGGTTCTCCTAAGTGCACCGCACAAAGGCTGAGTCCGGACAGGAACCTGCCCAAGTGGGTTTGAGTTCTGGCTTTGGGAACTGCCTGCACTTCCTGCGCCTGCCCTCTGCCGCTGCTGTGCTTTCCAACACACAAGTTCCTGCGAAGAGGAAGGTTTCTTCCGTCTCTTATTTTCTAAGTACCCAGAAGCATGGAAAGAACGTTTTTTTCTCGTCTGTCCATTAGACTTTACAACATCCCTGGGAAGTAAGTGGGTCTAGTTTATCCTTTTCAGATGAGGAAACTGAGGCACGAAGAAGTGAAGAAGCGAGAAGTATTGCCCATGGTCACCCAACAGAGGCGCGACTCACCCCCCAGGCAGTCAGACTTTAACCCTCACTCCACTTTAACTCATCAATTTCTGAGTCCTGGTGGGGGAAAACTGAGGCATAGAGAACAGAAGGAAAGGTCACTTGCCCACATGCCTCTGCCCCTCAGGGATGGGGACCACTTGTAACTCGGCTGAACCAAGCGCGCGAGCGACTCTGTTCCGTTATATTAGGAGACACCAGGGCGCCAAGGTGTCCCTGCCAGTGACCGTGCTTCCAATGGACCTAGTGGACATCTGGACTGAGCCGGGCGCGCCAGGACCTCGGCGCGGAAGCCCGGTGCTCTTTGGAACACTGTCCTTTCTGGCAGTGTGGTGTCACTGTGCAGCCAAAGCCCCTCTGCCCTCATTGGGAAGCCGCGTCCAGCTCAGACACCCTGTGTGCCCTGACTGAGGCGATCGCCCTGGCTCCTAGAAACCGGGGGGCCCGGGAGGACCCAGGGCAGTATAGCCAGCGCGCAGCACCAAGCAAGCACTCCCTTTTATGTCCAGGAATGAGGCGCCGAGGCGCCCGGGCGCGCAACCGGCGGCGGTGGCTTACCTGTCGCTGCGCGCGTCTGCAGGACAGCGGAGAGCAGCGCAGAGGAGAGGATGGAGAGCAGCCACCGCGGGCGCTGGCCCTGCGCGGTCCTCCTGAAAGAAACGGTGGCAGAGAAGGTGAGGAAGAGGCCAGGAGGCGAGGCCGGGGCACGGGGACGCGGGGCGCGGGTCCTACCTGGGTGCCATGGTGCAGCCGCCGGACCCCAGCTCGGCTTCTCCTGCGGAACAAAGGCGGCGCCCGGCGGCGACGGCAGGATCCCGGCTGCCGCCCGCGCCTGAGTCACCCGCGCACTGAAACCCGACTCCGCCGCGCCCTGAGCTCCCCCACGCGCGGTGCCCCACCTCGCTGCCGGTCCCAGCCGAGCCTCCCCACGCCCCCTTCTTCCCGCCACTCCAGGGCCTTATGTAACCCGCAAAGAAAGCCCGGAGTGCTGACACAGCGCCCCACAACCCCGGGCGGCTGGGATCGCTGGGGCTTCCTTACATGACAGACCAGGCTACTGAGTCTCGCGTCCCAAAGCCACACAGCTGAAGTCGCTCCCTGCTGCTGCGCCACACCCAGCACACCAGTCAGGATCCCGCTTGCATGCCCCCGAGTAGTGGCAGTGGGGATGGAAGTCATGCACAGAGCTAGGACTTTGAAGGCCACGTGTTGTGTGTCCCGTACATTTTGGAATCCCAAAATCTTGACCAAGGGGCGCAGCCCTCAGAAACCGGATCTAACCTCTTCCCTTCTGTTCTCAAGTTAGTGATGGGGGAACTGAGGTCCAGAGAAGGCGAGCAATTTACCAAGATATCCACCCAGTGAGCGACACAGGGCAGGAGACCCAATATATAGGAGGAAGGGCAAGGTCTCAACGTTGACCAGAGGACAGAGTCAGGTGTGTCACCCGCCTGCTGGGGAGAAGACAGACCACTTAGCCGACAAGCAGCACAGAGGCAGGAATTGGGAGCTGAGCTCTTGGACACACTATCTCCAGGGATCCTTGCAGTTGCTAGTGCGCTGCAGGAAAAGTAGGGGTGAGGACGCGTCCCTTCTCAGGAAGTGTCTAGATGTTCGTAAACTACACTGATTTCTCAGAGTGGCCAGCGCAGGACAGTGCTCACAGCATGTCTTTTTACCCTGCTGTTGCCACTGCGCTGATTATATCCTCAGATGGGAAGGACCAGGACAGACAGGACCATAGACTCTTAAGGGACTAAGGCACAAGGAGCCAAAGCGACCCCAGAGCCCGACGGGCTCTGTAGAACTAATGAGGAAAATAGAGCATCCTAAGGACACTGCCCACGTTAGGTGGCTTTGACATCCGTCCACACTGTCTATGGAAGTGAACTCTCTCTCTTCCCTATTGGAGCCTTCTGCGATGGACACAACTGTTGTTACAAATCACTAACCATGGAGAACTGGCCATCCAGATTGGGGTGGGGGGAGGCTGGAGGGATGGCTCAGAGGTTAAGAGCATGCGCTGCTCTTGAAGAGGACCAGGCACCTACACAGAGTAGCCCAAAATCGCCTGTAACTGTATCTCTTGCGGATTTAACACCCTCCTCTAGCCTCTGTGGGCACCCCTACACACATACGCACACACAAAGAGAGAGAAGGGAGAGAGAGAGGGGAGAGAGAGAAAGAGAGAGAGGAGAGAAAGAGAGAGAATTTTAAAATTCAGGTAAACCCAATGACATGAAGCCTACATTCTCCAGATCAAGTTTTAATTGGAATTGAATCCGTTAAGGCAATACTCTCCAGTTCATCACCATTTCCTGTTTCTCCCAACATCAAGACAAAGACTAGTCCCACTTAGTACCACACTTGAAGCCCATCTTTGCTAATGAGAGAGCAGAACTAGGTTTTGAGCTCACCAACCTGTTCCAAACAGGCAGACAAAAGATCTATGGAGAGAGAAGGCTGTGTTTAAAGGAAGATGGAGAAGAGCATATATTCAATACACAGGTAAATTTTAATTACACAGATAAGAGGCGTTACACAACCAGCCTGGCATGCGCCAGTTCTGTACTGCCCGCAGGATGAAGGCATACCTGCCTTTCAACTGATGGACTTGCCTGTGCTTCACTTATCGGTCCAAAGTGCACATGGATAATGCAGCAGATTCATTTGCAACTCTCTCAGCGAAGCCCTGCATACACATTTGTTGATTCTAAGTAGGCGCCTAATATCCAGCTCCCTGGAATTTGAAGGCCAAGGTCTCTGCAGATCTTCTCTCCCATGGTGACTGGAAATAGACTCTTGCCCATAGTGCTGATTTGTGTCTATTTCACCTGAGAAGCCAGACCATGGTCACAGACGAGAAGACTATTATTTTGAATTTTGGCCTGAAGGTGGGAGTTAGGCCTAAGATTGATGGGGGAACAGGGGATATCTCAGGCCTAGGAGCTGAATAGGAGGGACAGTCTCAGTTGTGGGTGTGGGGCAGATGGAGCAGGAAGCCAAGCAAGGCATTCCACCTCCTGCCAGACAGTGCTGTGAGGGCTTAAGTGATTTCCTTCCATTCAATGCGAAGTTGTAGAAATAGCCAAAAGGAAGCATCATGTCATTCTCAAGCTAGTCTAAATTGTTTACCACGGTTCAGGCCAATCTGCAAGGTTGGGACATGTGGGGACCAGGGATTTAATGTCCCAAATTCTCCAGAACTTGACTAAACGAGTAGGCTGTCAATTTTCCTATAATCCAGCCAAATGTTCCAGAAGGCTCTGCTTCCAAGGGCATTCTTCAGACTGTCTCCTGCAGCTGGAAGGGCACAGGAACCTGGGAGAAGCATCCCAGGCCTTGTTTGGAAAGAGGTTACCAAGAATCAGTGCACGCCATTCTGAACGGGACTTTCTTCAGCACTTGGGTACGATGTGTCTGTCTTTTGTATCTCACAGGAGAGACCAAAGCCTGTCCTGTGTATCTGATTAATGAGCAGAAAAAGCGGACTTCACTCGCCGGGGCTAGACGTGAACTTGTTAAGATAGTCAGAGGAGAGGGCCGCCTCTTGGATAATCAAGAGAAACCCATGCCCGTTGCACACAGCGGCTGCCGGGAGGAGCTTGTATTCCGGTGAGACCTTGCTTGTTTCTGTGCAAGGGAGGCTGAGGATACTTGCTGTGGGCAGCCACCCCACGATGGATGTGAAAATCTGACAAGCCGAGAGTTCAGGGGACAAGAGAAGTCAGGAGGGAAGGTGTGCCAAGGGTTCCTAAGCCCGCACCCAGGGCCCTGCCCAGGTGTCCTCCTTTGTCATTTATGTGCCCGGCGGCCATCATTCTCCGGACAGCCCCGGCATCCCTTTATCCCGTAACCTGAACGCTTTCTCTGGCCCTACAGCCTGTTCTGTCTACAAGCCCAACAGAATTAAATCCTCCCTTCCAGTTTTTCATCCAGTGGGATCTGGCTAACCTGTTTTCTTTTTTCTAGATGCTGTGTTCCAAGAAAGTAACTTCTTTACCTTGTTCTCACTCTTGCCTCCCTCCCTTCTCTCCTGGGAATACGCCTGGGGTCTGGCACGCAGCAGGTAAGCACCCTTCCCCTGAGTTACACCTCCAGCCCCATTTTGAGGATCTTCTTAAGGCATTTAGGAATGTAGCCTCACAGCACCGAGTCAGGCACAGCAAATGCCACTAATGGAAGGCTCTTCCTCCTTCCTGGCCTCATGGCCTCTTCTTTCACCCCTGCACCGTAGGGTGGCCCTTACTATACAGCAGAGGCACCAGAGACCTGCCTCAGATGCTGTTGTCTGAGAAGCCCAGGACCAGAGAAGGGAGTTTATCTCCCACACGTCCACACATCCCCGTGCCTTGGCCCAGTATCTGAGGTAGCTATCACTTTCTGCTCACAGGCTCCTGTCAGAGTGACGTCACCAACGTAGAGGAGGGACAAGCATTACAGAGGTGTGTTCCTACGCATTACATGGTATACTGAATATACGGAATACTGAAGAGTTCATGTAGCTGTAGGGCAAAACAGTAAAACACGTTCATATCTTTGCCGTGTGAAAGTACACTTTTTGAAACCTTCCCTGAGACCCCGCTTGCCAGATCATACTGCACTCACTGCCAAAGGCTGTGTTGATCTATTTCGGTTAAATCCACCGCATCTATCCCAGCAGCTGCTATGGATGCCACCATCTGGCCAAGCTCAGGACAAGCTGCTGTCGTAGGCCACAGTCTGGCTCTTGCAGGGGCCCAGCACACCTTGGCCTTTTAAGTTCTGACGGTGCCCCTGATGTCCGTAGTACTTCCTGGGGTCTGGATTGCTTCTGCTTTGCTATCTCCAAGTGGGGAGAGAAGTCTCCCGAGCACCCACTTGACTTTCCCTTCGGGGGTCAGGTTTCTAATGTAAAGAAAGCTTCTGCCGGAAGCTCAGTGTGTACAGGATGGATGTGAAACGTGAAGTACCCAGTGAGGTACTTGAGATTAGGCCCAAAGGGTACAGGAAACACAAACTGTGCGAACAGGTGGGCAGACTCCCCAAGTCATTTACTGCCTTACATCAAGGCCCCTTCTTTAACTTCATGGGTGATTTCCTGCAACCGGTAATCAAGAAAAGGGGAGAGCCAAGCTGCGTCACGGATAATTCAGGGTGCTGTGCAAGTGCTCATGGGGTGTAGACACACAGTCCTGCATCTCCCACCACGCTTGACCCTGAAGGACAAAGGTGAAGAGAACCCTCCCTCTAGGTAGACCTTAAGTTGTGCAGCTGGCCCGTGTCTCTGAAGGAGGGAGGAGTGGTCTCAGAGACGCAGAGAGGCCTGAGAAGCTGGTGCAGGTCCTGGATGATGGCCAGCAGTCTGAAAGACAAGGTTGACCGATTCAGGACAGGAAGACCCAGAGAGGACCGAAGAGATGTTAGCAGCCCAAGAGCCTGATGTACAAGCCTGAGGACCTGAATTCAGAAACCACCAGTGTGGTGTGAGCACCTCTGAGCACCCAGCACAGAGACCGGTGGTCCTGGGGGGCTTGCTGGTCAGCCAGACTACATGAAATGGCAAATGGCAAGGTCAATGTGCAGAGAGAGACCTTCTCTCTCTGAAAAAAATAAGGTGGAGGGTGATAGAGATAGTGATAGAAAGATGCCCAAAGTTGACCTCTGCTCTCCGCAGAGGCAGGCACATATGCAGACACCACCAGCCCCTGACCCACCACCACCACACACAAGGAAACATGGGGAAGTGGAATGTGGACTGGTCCACATAAGCCCAAAGCTCATGTGTCTCACCCTGCTCCCTAGAGACTATCCACTGCAGAGAAGACTCTGCAACCAGCCTCCTGTGGAGGTCAGTCAGTCTTCCTTCTTGCCCAACAGCATGGACTCTTCCCCTCTAAAGCAGATCTAGCCACTGACCATGCTGACCATCCAAGCCACCAGCTGCAAACGCCCACACTGAGGTCTCCATACACCCTCCAGCCACCAATCTGGCAACAGACAGACTGAGCAGTCTTCCTCGCCAGCCCCGAAATAGCTGGCACTGGTTGCCTTCCCTGACTGAGTGCCTTTGCCATCTCTGCCCTGTCCCCAAACACACAATGCTTGCCTCGTCCATCTTGTGCCCACAGGGTGTTGTTCAAATGAAAAGACCCACTTTGTGGCAGAAGAAGGGTGACCGAGGATGAACGGCCATTCGAGGAACCCCTCAGCGTGAGCGTGTGCTGCAGCATCAGAACACAGCTGGTTATTGATGTGGTAGGAAAGCCTGTTAAAGGCTCAGCGAGGACACCGGCTTAGGGACAGCCTGGCGAGCAGTCGTGGTACTCACCTGCAGAATGTGACAGACGTAGTCACTGACTGGCCAGCATACTGGACTGTGTCTCCAGAATCTAGGATACAGATGTCCCTCAGTATCCACAGATGACACCCAACCCCAAAATGCCCAAGTTTCTCATAAAAAAAAATGGAGTAATAACTGCATATCCATGCACACCCTCCAATACATTTTATTTGTGTATTTAAAAATTTTAAATATAGTTATCTCATTTTCCTCCATTCCCTTTCCTTCCTCCAACTCCTCCTCTGAGCCCTCCTTACTCTCTCTCAAATTCATGGCCTTTGTTGTCACTACACATACACACACATCTGTTCTCTCTCTCTCTCTTCTCTCACTCACACTCACACACACACACACACACATATTTATATGCATATATATAAATACTGCTTGCATGTATGTGATTTCAGGACTGATCACTTAGTATTGGATAACCAACTAGGAGGCTCCCCACTGTGGGAGACTATTTCCGCTCTCAGCATCCCTTAGTTGCCGAAGTTCTTTGTCTAGGTCTGGGGCCCCATGAGACTTCTTTCTCCCATGTTAGCATGTTGTTTGTGTTGTCCTCATTCAGGCCTTACTTAGGCAGCCATATAACCCAAACCTCTGTCATCTCTAGAAGGCACAGCAGATTTTCTGGTCCTCTGACTCTACAATCTTTCTGCTCCATCTTCTATGATGTTCCTGAGTCTTGGGTACAGGAGTTGTGTTGTGGATGTATTAACTGGACCTGAACACCCCAGATTCCCATATATCTTAAATAGTCCCTAGATTACTTACACTTACAACTAACCAAATGTGCACAGCTATTATATGACATTGTTCATGAAATAATGGCAAGGAAAGTCTGCATGCACTCAGTACAGTCAGAATGTTTGGTTTTGACAACCCACATATATGAGGGCCAAATATACTTGGGTCTGGAAATCAAGGGATAATGTTGGGATTAAGCCTTTTTTCCTCGTCCAGAGAAGCACTGAAGCCCTGGGCTATCATTGGTCAGGGTAGTGGTGTCCAACCTGAAAGCTTTTCTAATGGAATGATAATTCCATGAAACTTGAAGGTGTGCTCACAACTGGGCCATCGCAGAGTTCCTCATGACAGTAGGCAAACAGGCAAAAAGAAAAAAGAAAAAAGAAAAAAAAAAAAGAAAAAAGAAAAAGAAAAGAGAGGAGAGGGAAGGGGAGGGGAGTAGCTATAAATGAGGACAGTGAGCCTTGATGGGCACCTAGGAGCCAGCCTAGCGGATACTTTGTACAGATGGAAGGACACAGAGAGACAGAAAACAACCTAGAGTGCGTCTGGTGCTTTTGGATTCCCAGGATGAAGGCTATGAGGTCCAAGAGCGGTTAAAGCAAGCGTGAGACCAGACTTCAAAAGGATGAAGAAGTCTGGACCATCTCACCAGGCAAGCCAGCCAGAGCATCTGAAGTGTGGGCTGAGAACAAAGAATGGGTGGAGGAGGAGACAAAGGGCTCAGCTGGGGGTGGAGTTTCCTTTACTGTCTCGACTTTCAGAGATTTCAGTTGGCTGTGATCTCACAAGGGACCCTGCCTACCAGTCTTTTATCCCTTCTCTTAAAATACGTGAACATTGTGTTCCCATAAAGTTGAAGGCCCTATGTACAGCAGGCCCTCTTATCCCTAGGGAACATTCCAAGACCCCCGGTGGATGCCTGAAATTGTAGATGATTCTGAACACTACAAGCACCGTAATTTTTTTTTTTTTTACATATATATGATTTTGATAAGCCATACTAGATTCCATCTTACTCTCATGGTGATGTGGAATGATGCAATTCCTCATTTTGAGAGGAAGTGAGCTAGATGGTGTGTGCAGGGTAGCGTGCAATGGAAATGTAAGAATTGTTCATTTGCATTTCTGGGCCACAGTTAACTTCAGGTACCTGAAACTGTGGAAATCAGAACCACAGAGAGCCGGGACTTCTTCAGGAGTGGGAGTCAGTTGCTGTCTGGGAACAGCTCTGTGCAGCTCACGGGGCAGAGTGCACAGCCCAGGGCACCGCTCTGACCACTCGGGCCTCACTGAACACCCTCTCTTACCATTACTTGCCTCCAGGTGGCCATTTGCTCCTGCCACAGTACAGCCGTGGCTAGTGAGGTCATCTCAGCATCTGCCATGGCACAACCTGGCAGTGCCCTGACTCTCAGTCACCACGCCCACTTCTCCCCCTGCTCTAGGACTTCATGGAGCCCAAACATGAGACGCTGTGGAGCTTATTTAACGGTGCACACATGAGCCCCTTGCAAAGACACAGGAAATAATATGGGGCTGACTTTGAACAATGGCAAGTAGAAACAATGGGTGAATAAGTATTTTCCCCTTCCTCTCCTGGAGGAGCCCCCGAGAAGACAATCCTATTTGTACCAAATGCTTCTTTTCTTTTTCTTCCCATTCCAAAGAATTCTTCCAGAATCAACAGCCTTGGGACTTTGCTCAGTCTACCAAATGCTTAGACATGTTAGGGCCGTGGAGTCTTGTGGCATTGACAGGGATGGATTCTGTATCTTGGTCATAGAAACAGGACAAAGTCTGCACACACTGAATGCTGTGATGAGCTACCACTGAAGCAAAAAGACTGTCCTCTCAGGGACCGTTTCTAAATCTGTTTACCAGACACAGGAGGCCAGCATCAGAGGTAAACACAAGAATGCTAGCCATCTAAATGTTGAAGATGACTTTGGGCTTCCCAAACCATGGAATGGAGGGAAGTAGCTATCATTTACAGTCTATATTATATGAGAAATATAGAGTATCTAAAATTAGACTACTGGGCTTTTAAATCCAGACATTGTCCATTACAGGCTGTGTGACCTCAGGAAAGTGACTTAACCTCTCTGCTCTTCAAATTTCATGAATGAAAAAATAGTCATAATAATAAAAAGTACCTGGGGCATTGAATTAAGTGACTCAAACACATAGTGTGTTTAACACTTCAGTAAGTATTTTACTGTTTTAGCCATATCACTTAATGATCTATCCAATCCAAATAATAGGGCTGGGCTCAGAGTCACAGATTAGCAACTCTAGCAGAACACTTCAAGGCAAGCTCCACTTGCATCCAGAGGGAGGAAGGGCTTGCCCAGCATCACAGTTAATTAGGACAAAACCAGAGCCTGAAGTCCTGAGTCCTCCTCATTGCCCTTCTCTCTGCCTCTGGGGCAGCTTCCCAGTTCTCTTACACATGGAGTCAAGGCCATTGCAAATCAGAAGAACTACGAATGCATGTTCTGTGCTTTTAAGATGTCCTCGGGTTCTACATGCTCCCACAACCCGAGAGGGTTCTGCTCTACCAAAGAGCGTTTTCTAACCTGTGCCCCTCCTGCCTCAGGACCACGTTGTGGAAAGAAGGTAAAAAGCCCAGATTCCCAGTCTATGTGCAGTCAGAACGGGAGCTTTATGCTGGGCTCAGGAGCTGGAGATTTAAGCATCTCCTGAGCCTTCGTGTGCTGTCACCACCAGTTATCCTGTGGCACCTGGTGGCTGAACCCTGTCCTAGAATCTCTTGCATCAGAATACATCTATGCTTCAAAAACTGTCCCTGCAATGGTGCATTTGCTGTTTCTAGTCCAGACACACTGATGATACCTCTCCTAGATGGAGTTCATCACCTGCCCCACCTTGGGAAGAGCAAGGAGAAATGCATTCTGTTGAATTAAGGCTTTTAGGATCCAAGAAAGCTAGCTGGGACTAAAAGAGACCTCCTACCTGATCCCCAGCCAATCAGAGGCTCCGCTGCACAGGTCTACTTAAATTAGGGAACCAGGATGGCTAAGGAATCTCCTGCTGTCGATGGACAGGAGCCCGTGCAACAGGATGCCAACAGAAACCCATGCCTTCAGGTGGCCTGGCCTCTGTTCTACCTGGCTCCCCCATCAATGCACAGACCATGGCCATCCCTCGTTAAATACTATACAAAAGACATGATAAATATGAACGTGCTAGATGGGACTACTATTTTTGTGTCAAGTATAAGGTTTGGTAATGTGTCCTTGAACTAAGCCAGAGAGGCAAACAGTACCTGGGACCAAAGTGATGGGTATTTTATAAATGGCACAGCCTCTCCTTGCTTTTGAGAGTGGACAGTGGTTATTCCAGCTCTCTGTCCACACTTTGTCTACACTGCCTCTTGTCCCTGGCCATTGGAACCTGGCTCCTCTGGGTACCACTGGGGAGGGGGAGTGGTCCCCAGGGTTAGCAGTAAACTGTAGCTTCCTCTTCTTTCATCCTTGCAGGTTCAAAGGTTTGCAGTTGCTCAGTAGTGCTCTGGAGACATTCAGAAATTGGGGAAGGGGTGTGCTAATGGGAATCTCTTTTATCACAACAAAAGGGGATGCTATGGGTACTTGGCAGGCCAGTGGTGCAATGTGAGAAGTTGTCTACCCAACATGAAATATTCCAGCAAAACAGTGTCAGTGGTACCCACTGAGAGATGCCAGCAAATTGTAGCTGTCAATCTGTATTGATCGAGACCCTCAGGCTAACAATTCCATCCACACATACAATTCAGCAACACTTCTTACTACATATGACACCCTCAGATATCTCCTACTTTATTCTGTTCCATTTTATTAAAGTGGAAAAATCAGCTGATCACACCCCCTACTTAAATTGTTTCCATGATCCACAAATAGGCAATGACCCATGTGATGATTTCAAAATCTTTAATCAGCCATTGGATAGGAATGTTGGGCAATTCTTAAGATGAGAATCACTCTTCTGCTCTCATGCTTGACTTTTAAAAACCACAGGGCTTCAGGCTGGAAAGATGGCTTGGTGCTTAGGAGCATGCTCCTGCTCTTGCAGAGGACAGGAGTTTGGCATCCACATCCGGCAGCTCACAACCACCTGGAGCCCCAGCTCCAAGGGAACTGATGCCCTCTTCTGGCTCCATGGGCACCTACACTCATGTGCATGTATACATGTACATACTCATACACACACACACACACACACACACACACACACACACACACACCACGTTTAAAACATAAATGAATAAATAAACAAACCATCCGGGACCAGTGTGGTCAACAGGGAGACCCACTAACTTCCCTTTGCTTCATTATAATGGTGTCTCCATGTTATCAACCTTACAAACCGTGTGCTCCCTTAGTGTCTCTGACACCATGACACATCCAAGAAAGACAGAAAACTCTCTCTGGGAAAATCCCCTCTCACTCCTGGGATTTCCCACCTTTCCCCATCTGAACACATGAATAACCAGCCCCACCCCACCCCTTCATTACATTCCCTGCTCCCTGCCACCCTGAGAGTATGGACCTGCTCTGAGGTAAACTTGCTCCCAATTCCTTACTTTGTCTCTTCTCTGAATTTTCCCCCCAACAGAGACAAGAGCCTGGACACAGCGGGTGGAGATCTCTGCCCGTTCTCTCTGTGCCTAAGATCTCCCCAGCCTTCACCACCAACGCTCTGTCTGCTGCCGTTAAGACCTCTGTCACAAATTACCTCATCCCTTCTTCCGCTGTTTCTGTAACAATGTTCTCAACAACCATTCTACCCACACGTCACTCCTAAGTGGTTTGAAAGATGCCACCTTCAGAAAATAGAGCCCAGCCCCTCACCCTGGACACTTACCCGATCCTGGCTCACAGTATCCTGCTCCCTCACCTTGTGACTCTGGGTTCCTGCACAAGTAGCCCGTTCTAAAACACTGCCTATCCCCGATGCCACTGTCTCTGTAGCCAGGTGCTCACACACTCCAGCCCCGCCCTCACTCTCACCCCTGGCCTGGGGAACCCTGCCCTAGCCAAGTGTCCCTACTTCATATCTTTCCTTCACCAACATGCTAATAAAAAGAAGGCCTTGGTTCTGGGACGATCTCTGTTCTTAGAATGGAAATGAGCTGGTGCTGGCTCACTTGGGTAAGGTGAAAATGGCGTCCTCAGCTCTAGGCTCAAAGGATCAGCAGAGCCGCCGAGGCCAGGGCTGTGCCCTCATCCTCATTTCAGAGACGAGGAGGATGATGGCACTAACTTCCCCCAAATCAGTTGATGGGGAAGGGGCACTGTCTTCCGGCTTCCCACTCACGTTTTGTCCATTCCATTTCACTGTCCTTCTCTGAAGAGTAACAGAACTGATTGTCTAGCGTAAGACCCCGAGTTTGAGCCCCAGCATTGGGAAATTAAATAAAAAATGAACAATTTAAGTCTACCTCTCTGTCCACACAGCACAAGAAAAGACAACTTGAGAGTTTTTTTTTTTTTTTTTTTTTTTTTTTTTTTTTTTTTTTTTTTTTTTTTTACCAGCGTGGTAGTCCCAAGAAGCTCACAAGGGCCATGATGGACATGACGTCTTGTGGCTGGATTAGGGTTTGCCCCTGAGGCCCCCATGTCCAAAGCTGCCTGTGGTCTGTGAGTACCTAGGAAAGAACAAGGCTTCTTAAACGCTAAAAAAAAAACTCAGAAGCACAAAGTGTCTCAGAAAAGATTGTCTGTCCCCAGAAACAAATAAGACATAACTTTTTATATTTGTGTCATGGAAAAAGCAGGTTTTAATTACTCAGAAAATTATCAGAGCAGCCTTTTGCCAAAATGCTATCACGCACGTGTGACAAGGGATTTTTCTTTTTTTTTCTGTAAGCCAAATTTCCTCTCTCATGTTTGGGGACCTCATGAAATGGAACACCTACCTTCTTCAAAAGATACTTTGAAGCCATAAAAATCTTCATAGGCTTTGACTCAGTAATCCACTTCTGGGAAGGTAGCCTAGGAAAATACCCTGAAATATGGCAAAAGCCATGTGCAGAAAAATATCCATCAAAGAACTACTCAGCCCAAAACTGGAATCAACCCAAATATTCAATGACGGGGAAGGAGGGTAGTTAAGTCTAAACCCTGAAGAAATATTCTATAGCCATTAAAAATGAGGGGTATAAAATTTATGAAGGGTCATAGAAAATGCTTATGATAAAATATTAGGTGGAAACACCTAGAAAAACATTCAAATGTGCACAAGTTTTAAAAGCAATAAGGAAATGTAAAAATGTAGTTGTCACTATGTCAAAATGGTAGGCCTATGGATTTGTACCTTATTTTCAATTTTCTCTTTTGTTATTTTATCTCTACCTTCAAAACAGTTAAAATCTCTCTAAGAAAAATCAATAGATGTTATTAGTGAGTTAGCCGGGAAGAAATATCAACAAAAAGATTAGAAGTTGGAAGGAAAAGATGCCTGTTCCATCATTAATTGTCTTTAGAATGCACCTAATTTTTAATGAGATAAATACAAATGTATACAAAAAAAGAAAATATTTGTTTTTAATGTAGTTTTGTTCTAGGCACAAAAACACCAGATTCCATTACTGCAGAAACCATCCTGTGTTTAACCAATTTCTTATTTCTGTGTTGTTTGGTTGCTATGGACACACATACAAGGACCTTCTTGTTAAGGAGCTCTGGACTGATGCTGAGTGTTTCAGAGTTTCTATTTCATCCACAGAGCTCTCTGTGCTGCATCAGTTGGTTGTGGATACTGAATTTAGGAAAAGAGTCCAGTTCTCATCTGGGAAATTTGAAGACAGGAGAGAATTGGATGGAAGCTTTGGAGTAGAAATTTCCTCCATAGGCGCTATAGGTCCGGTGGTGAGGGTGGGAGGCAGAGGTACAGGGTCCTCCAAGTATGACAGAGCCAACGTCCTCCCCCAGGACTAACCGAGGCCACTTCACACAAGAGCTGGAAACGTTGGCTCAGAAGGCAAAGGCACTTGTGGCCAAGTCTGATGACTTGACTTCAATACCCAGGACCCACAAGGTAGAAGGAGGAAACTGATTCTTATCAATTTTCCTCTGACCTCCACATGTGCCTCAATCAATCAATCAATCATCAATCAATCAGTGTATTTTTTAACAGAAGGGAAGTAAAGGTATCTGTCCTGGTTATCTGCCACTGCACTAACAAAAGCACACTAAAATCTCAGAGTATTGGGATGCATTTGATATAGGCCATGGTTTCAAGGGTCAGGGTCAGCAGTGCTCAACTGGGTGGTTCTCTTGCTCTTAGTAACATTTGAGGACACCCAGTGACACTCAGAAGGAGACTGAGTTGGGAGAATCTGAGGCTTTGTTAGAGCATCCTCACAGTGGCCGTATTCCTCTCCTGGTGGCTGCCACCCCCTGAGTGAGTATCCCAACAGTTACATGCAGAAGCTTCAAGGCTTCTTCTTGCTTACTGAGCTCAGATATCTCAGACCTTCTGCCCTGTACTGTTAGTCAAGGACACTAAAACCAGCCCAGGTTCAACGCAAAAGTGATTAGAACTCCACCAGGTCTCAAGGAGAGAGGTAGCAAAGTCTTGGGTGATCATCTTGGGCATTCCACACAATCACTTTACATGCGCTCAGTTAGGAAAAGATTGTAAACAGGAGGGGTGTGGACAGAAGACCCATTGCAGACAAGAGCACGAAGGTGGAGTTCATATGCATGTTGTTGGTGCGGCAAACTGGTAGTGTGGTGATGTATTTTGTCCTACAATATACTGTGTCTCCCAATAAAATTTACCTGAGGATCAGAGGAAAAAGCCAGCCACTGTATTAACATAGAAGTCAGGCAATAGTAGCACACGCCTTTAGTACTATCACTTGGGAGGATCTTTGTGAGTTCAAGGCCACACTGGGAACAGAGCCAGGAATGGTGACACACGCCTTTAATGCCAGCACTAACCATAGAGGTCTGGAGGTCTGTACAGACAGACAGGAAGTGACAGAGTTGGGCAGGAAGAGGAAGTGGTGTAGCTGGGCTGAGAGAGCAAATGAGAGAACAGAACAGAAAAGGCATATAGGTGTGGGAAGACAGGAAGTAGATTGCTTTGGAAACTGCAGAGTTGGTGGGGTGAGGTCAGCTGTGGATTTTCCTATTCCTCTGATCTCTCTCAGGCTTTAACCCCAATTTCTGGCTCCAAGTTATTTATTTATTTATTTATTTATTTATTTATTTATTTATTTGTTTGGTTATTTATTTAGGCTTTTCAAGACAGGGTTTCTCTGTGCAGCTTTGCACCTTTTCTGGAACTCGCTTTGTAGACCAGGCTGGCCTCGAACTCACAGAGATCTACCTGCCTCTGCCACCCAAGTGCTGGGATTAAAGGCGTGTGCCGCCACCGCTGCCGCCACCCACCACCCAGCTCAAGTTTTTATTAATAAGACCATTTAGCAATTCATCTACATGGTAGAGCATCTGTTTACTTATTTGTCTATTTATATATTTACAGAGTGTCAATATTATAGCCTGAGGGGGATGGCCTCATTCAGGATTCTCCTCCCTCAGCCTCCCAAATTCTGGGATTACAGACATGAGCTGCCACATTTGGTGATATATCATTTTGAGAAGTCCTCTCAATATGATCACGACAAAGAAATTACTCATCCACTTGGGTCCCAGTCTCCCTCACTAGGCATCTATGTGTGATGGTAAGTGTTCTTTGTCAACTTAAAAGATTCTGGAATCACTTGGGAGATGGGGCTCTGGGTATTCCCTCTGGGGGTTACCTTGATTGCTTTTACAATGTCTGGTTAAGGACCCTTAAAAGCCACCTGACCACCTCTTAGTCATCAAATCCCTAACTTTGCAGTCACTACTCTTCCCAGGAGTAGCAGAGCCTCCCAGACCTATCCCGCCCTGGTGAGGTCCTAGAGGACATGCCCCGCCCCCAACACAAGCAATAATCTTACGGAAATGCACCTCTCCCTCCAGCACTCTGGACTTTTGCCTGGATCGGCTTAAGACCAGAACGGAGATAAAGATGACCCAGATCACAGCTGGACCCATACTGCTGAAGTCTGCAGCCCTCTCATCCTGTCCCACCCTCCCTCTAGTAAGCCTAGCGCTTGCTTGCGTCAACTCCCAGACAGCCGAGATGCTCACTCAGTGCCGGTCTTTCCAGACGGCCGCTTTGATGACGTCCCTTTCCCATCCTTTCACAGCTTCTGTTTGCTTTCTTTGGGGTGAGTGGTCGAACCTGACATGTGGGAAGCCCCAGAGACTGGCCTCTGCTCTAGGACCCAGGCTACCCCATCTTTGTCAAAGGTTCAAGGCAGCCACCTGCCAGAAAAGCCCATACCCACCCCATCTCCAGCTTGCGGCAGAGCCAAGGGTTCCATTTCCTGCCCAGAACTGCTGGCTTCTTTGTAAACACTCTTTCTGGTGACCACTCCTGATGTTCGATTTGTGACAGGGATTTGACGACCTGCAGCAGATGCCCCTCCACTTCCCTTCTCCTATCCAGATGTGTCAGGAACAGCAAGGACCAGAGAGCACAGCACAGTCCAGGCCCAGGAGATGCCAGGGACAGTGGCCCCCAAAGGCCATAAAAGGGCGATGGCTCCGTTTCTGCTCTAAGCAAGTGATTTTAAAAACTCTCTCCATCACCAGGACATGTCTTTCTTAGGAGATAAGGCAGTGCCAGGAAGTGCAAGTCTAAAAACTGGTCAGAGCTGGATGGGAGCACAAAGCATTTGTCCACCCAGACTACTTGAGAGAGCCGCTGTGAAGAACTCAGTGTAAGAATCCAGGGCTGGAGGCTGAAGCTGGTTGTGGGAGGGATGGAGGGGCAGTCGGAGGAGGTTATGGTTGTCAGAACAGGTTCCCTTGAGGAGGAAAGGATTCCCTGTGCCTGGAGGCAGCAAGTATTATAATTCCCAAACACAGACAGGGAGACATGCCTGGCTTCAAATTCCAGCTGATGCCGTGGGCAAGTCACCTTGCCTCTCTGTTGACTTCTCTACAAAGCCAATGCCATCTCCTAGGACAACAATGCCCATGAAAGCTGCTGGCCCCAGGAAGACCTCTGACAAACAGAATGTCCCTTCTCATTCAAACCTGAGTCCAAGAGCGGTTGTGTTCACAGGGCTCACTCCAGGAGGAACTATGCAGCCCCTTGGTTGCTTGCTCAAGCGCCCCCAGATCCTAGCAGGGTGAGGAATCCCTGCCATGGACTTTGATAATCCCAGAAAAGAACAAGTGAATGAATAAAAACCAGCACAAAGACCAGTGAAGGCAGTGGAATTCACCAAGAACTTGGTCTTGAAAGTAGCGGTGGACCGCCCCACCTGGCACTCAAGTTCCAGCAAGCCTGTCCCTACCCCCAGTGACTCTGCTGGGCTTGCTCTGGACTGGAGGCAAAAGTCTGCATACAGGGACTGTAAGCCCAAGTGCCCCCAAATCCTAGCAGGGCGAGGAATCCCTGCCGTGAATGTTGATAATCCCAGAAAAGAGCAAGTAAATGAATAAAAACCAGCTTTTCTCTGGTGACACTTGGTGGGGGGAATACTTAGAAACAGAGATTTGGAAGGTTAAAGAAAATTCAACCCCTCAAACACCAAAGTCACATTTCCCCAAGCCAGGCTTCACTTCATTTCTTGCAATGAAATATTGGAAAGCTTTCAGAATTTCATGCATCATGCCCCTCTGACAGACATCTCAGAACAAATTAGAGACCACTGAAAACACATTGAAATATACTTGGAGAGGAGGTATCATTTTGAGCTACAAGGATCAAGAGACAGGCATCTTTCAGAATAAACGTCAAGCATTCTTTCTAGATGAGTTAAGTCCTTGCAAAGGTTCCCACTGCTGGTCAATCCATCCCTAATTCAAACTGCAGCTGCTGGATGATTCTGGGTGAGGATTCCGGGTGACACTGTGACTACTCTATCCAACCCTGGGAAACGGATGCTCTCATTCCATTCACAAGCCAGAGGGATCTGGCTCGCCTTCTAGGATTTTTTTTTTTCTTGTGCTCTTAGAATCTTCACGTGGCCAGTGGGTAAGTAGGAGTCTGGAGGATGGGTGTTCTCACAGCGTGTTCCCTGGACCAGCATCACCAGGACTCTGGGAACTGTGAGAAGCACAGATTCTCCTGCCTACTGAAGCTCAGAGGTGGGGGCTCAGCCTTCCAGGTGATTCCGACCAGGGCACAGGGAGTGATGGTTCAGTCTGACTGTCAGCTTGGTTGGACTGACAGCAGCCTGGGACAGCACACTTCTGGGTGTGTCTGAGAGCTTTTCCAGGGAGGGCGTCCTAAGAGGAGAAGACCAACCCTAAATATAGCCAGCACCTTCTAACGGGTGGGGGACAAAATTGGGAGACAGGAAAAAATTGCATCTTATACATTCTCTCTCTCTCTCTCTCTCTCTCTCTCTCTCTCTCTCTCTCTCTCTCTCTCTCTCTCTGCCTAAGGTGATGTGCTTGACTCTCCCTGTCATGGTCGACTCAAACCTCAGAAACTGGGCAGAATAAACTACCCCCTTTTAAATCGATTCTCTTGGGTATTTGACACGGGGATGAGAGAGGAACACAGACAATCCAGGCATGAACAGAGGTTGCTTCGAAATGCCAGCAATACCATTCACTACTTGATCGGGTCACTTTCCACCATGTACCTCAGTTTGCTCACAATGCAATGGGTGGACACAGCCCCTACTTCTCCAGGGCTGTTTGAGGATGAAGGGCGTGAATTCAAGGAGAGTCTTTAGCCCCACTCTTCCTAGAGCTGGGAAGAAGGTAAGGCCAGGGAGGTACACAGGGTCTTGGAGTGAGTGTCCCTCCAAACTTCACATCAGGAGGTGCTTGCTCACCTTACTGAAGACCCGACCAGTCCGTGGTATTTCAGAAGCGCTCCACAAATAGCTGCTACTGTTTCCTGTTGTGGAGGAATCTGAATTTTCATCCATCTTAGCAGCTTTGACTGGGTAGAGCTTTGGAGTCAAGGGCCTTTGAGGGTTTGGTGTAGAAGATTCTCCTGCCTGTGGCTGTGAAGTAGGAGTCCCCCTATGCGTTCTTTCTCAACACTGGATTCTAGATTTGCATGATGGACTTTCGATGAAGATGTACAAGGAGTTTAGTGGAGAAAGCACAGACTTTTCAACACATGTTGAATTCGTTACTTTTTTCCATGACAACAGAAGCAAGAAAAGAGGGGGGTTATTTGGCTCACAGTTTGAGGGTACAGAGTCCATCATGGTGGCAGGAGATGATGGAAATATGAGGTGACTGGTCACATTGCGCCCACAGAGAGACGAATGCTAAGCTCACTTTGTCCTTCCTCCTTTACATCCAGTCTGAGACACAGGCCTGGATGGAGCTTCTCAGGTTCAGGGTAGCTCTTCCCTCCCAGGAAGTATGTCTCCTAGGTGATTCCAAACCTAAGATCAACCATCACAAAGACAACTCAGAGAAGATGGGTAACTATTTGCCTTTCATTCCCACTCTCCTTTGCCTGTGATTACTCTGTTTGGCTGGATTCCTGCTTCCTGAAAGGCTTCTGTTCTTCTGGAAGTCATCTTCTAATTTTGTTCCAAAAACATAAAATTAATTATTTAATTAAGCTTATATATCCTTGGCTTGTGCTCTCTGTTTTCAAAAGCTGCGCCTTATCTTTCCATCCATAGACGGTTTCCTGAGCTCTGGGAGCCTGAGAAGCCCAGGGACACATGACTGATGCGTCTAAGGAGGGATGCTGTGAATGTCTTCTCCAAGTCCCAGACAAGTGGAAGGAAAAAGAGCTGCTCAGCCTCCCCCTCCACGCCCCACCTTTTCCTCCGGCATCACCTGTGACCACAGGGCCTAGGGAAGCATCCAGTGCACTGGGGTGTCCAGACAACCTGGATAAATGGGCCTCAGAGCGCCTGAGTCAGACCACTAGTGAGAGGGAGAGGGCAGGGCTTCTCAAAGTGTCGTCCTTGGTTCAGCAGTAGCCTAGTTATCTGGGAGCTGGGATCCCGTCATCAGCCAATTGATTCAGAAACTCTGGGATGTGCCCAGCAATGTGTTTGATCAGCCCTTCAGTGGCTCCGATGCACCCAGGCTGCTAGCTTCCCTGCTGGTGCCAGGCCACTGAGATCTGACAGCCTGCTTCTGCTACTTGAAACCCGTTACTCAGAACTCTCCAGGTCTCACTTCCTGTTATAAAAGTGGGCTGATAACGGTACCAGCTCTCCTGAGGCATGTTTGGTTACTGTTCTTGTCCATGGCATCGGCTCTCCATGGCATCGGCTCTCCTGAGACTTAATTTGGTTACGTTTCCTTCCGTGTGACAAAACTCTCAGCAGAAGCAACTTCAGAGGGGAAAGGTTTCTAATGGCTCTTGGTTCCAGAGAGATTCGGGCCACCATGGCAGGAGGGGCCTCAAGAGCAGTGGTGGCCCCAAGGCACGGGAGCAAATGGTGTGGGCTGTTGCTCTGCAGAGAGCAGAGCTGTGTAACCACCAAATGCAACCAGGCAGGCCCACCTCCTGAAGGTTCCGTTGCCTTCAAAATAACTCCACCAGCTGGGGACCAAGTTCTCAAAACATGAGCTGGCCTGGGGAGAGCATTTCATATTCACACCATAACAAGGCTTTTGTTCAAATTAATATGGGGAGCCTTGTAAATTATTTAGGGATTACTTAATCATTAGCATTGCAGGTCTCCCTTGTCTCGGCTGCTTGTAAAGCCTCAATGCCATGTGTGACAGTCCTTGAACTTCAACAGAGGTGCTTGGAAATGACAGCCCTGCTTCTTTTCATAACAAGCAAGGTACTTACGACCCTCTTCAGCACTCAGGGCAAACAGAGCTCGGAGGTAAGGAGTGATCCTTCCAGGGTCATAATGAGACCAGATCTGGGACCTAGGCGACTTCCAAACAAAGCTTCTGCACCATGAGTTCTCACTGTGCAGGCCTGCAGGCTCGGGCAGCAGTGTGTGGGCCTGCGGTCTTGAGTAACACGGGTCTCTGTATTAGTGTACTCTGGGAAGAAAGATGTGATTAATTGAGATAGAGTTAGTGATGTAGGAAGTCCTTTGCAGGAGCCAGCTTGTCCCCTGGCTCCTGACTGCTCTCTAACTATTCTGATGATGTAGAAATGAAGCTGGACTGTAGTGGGACTGGACAGGCTGAGCCAGCTTCCACTTCTGACTCCAATAGGAAATATCTGAATGCATAAACTTGAACGAGGTACCTCACCCTTTAGAACTGCCTTCTCCTCTTCTGTAATCTCACTTTTCTCATCAGCCTTTTCAGGCAAGGCTTTGTTAAATTGCCCAGACTGGCCTTGAACACACTTTGTAGTACAGGCTAGCCTCGAACTTGCTATCTTTCTTGAGACACTCCTTGAGCACTGGGATTTTGGGTGTATGACTATGATTGCCTTCTGTAAAAAGCTATATAACCCAGTTCTAAGAATCACCCTGGGGCTCAGCTTCTATAACGTGAATGTCGTGGAAGCCCTCTACAAACTGTGGCGCGCATGCACCACTATGGGATAGGGAGGTGCTGAGGAGGTAGCCGGAGAGTTTGCTGAAGATGCACACTGCTGGTCCTGCCAAGTCCACAGGCCTCTGTGGTCTGGCAAGGCCAGCTGAGGCACTGTGCAGCTGGTGGGCCGGAAGTGGGGACTGGTGGAAATCAGGCCGAATGTGTGGTCTGACTCTGGCTGGGGAGTGGCCCAGAGGCATGGGCCTCATGGACCCCGCCAAGAAGACCTGCAGGCATGTGCCACGGGCTCGGCATGGTCTACCTCTGCCCTGCTTCCTGGCTCACTGCAGGCCCTCTGGAAACAGGCCCAAGGAGTCTGTTTGCAGTGAGAAAGAGTGTCAATTCACAGGATGAATATGGTGTGTTCTCCTGAACAGGTGGCTGGGCCTCCACTACATTCCTATTGTTCCCCCCACAGACAGTGCTTAAGTCCTAGAATATCCCTACCAAGTGCCCTTTCCTAAACAATAGCAAATGTGCCCACCCCTTTGGGCATCCAGACCCCAAACTTAGCTTCCAGGAGACTGATTACAGGGGAGGAGGATTGGAGCTGGGGTTCAGACATTTGAGTGTGTGGCCTTAGAACATATACCTTATCCTTTGAACCCTTGTTTATCCACCTGCAAACCAAAAATCATAAGTGTCCCAATCTTCTGGGACCCAAGATCAGTGAGCTGATATTGGTGTGGGGGACCTGGCTAGTAGCTCAATGAGAAGCTCTATTGTTGCCAAAGAACCCACCCTCAGAAAAAAAGAGAGATGTCTGAGACCATTAAGGGCCTGTGAGCCTCACATGGGAGCTGTATACATTTCTTTTAGGCTTTTGAAACAACTGGAGGTAGTCTGAGAATCCCCCTGCCCTGAGGTGCATTGGTGGGGGTGGGGGGAGGTTGGTGGAGGGGTGGGGAGGTTGGGGGCGGGTAGGGAAGCACAGTATCTTAAAACTTCTCGTGCCAGACACTCTGGGTCCTGGGACGTCTCAGCTGTGCTGAAAGCCAGCCAAACCTCTTAAAAGAAGCCCGCATGGTCAGAGGCAGCTGGGCCTGCGGTGAGTCCAAAGTAGACCGCGGGCGGGGCCACTATAGCGAGCGAGGCCTGCGGCCCAGAGCAGAGCACGCAGAGGAGGCGGCATCAGAGGGAAGCCGGCAACTCCAGTTCCCCGTCTCCGGAGCCGAACCTCAACGCCCCTCCTGCCTCTCTGATGTTGAGCGTGCCAAGAGGACAGGAAATGGTTATTTCAAAGGCTGGGCAAAGGGGTCAGAGTCAGAGGCCCCGGCACTCGAAGGAACTGTGGAAAGCCTTGCACACTTCTTTCTTCTCTACGTCCTTTCTTCACCGGTCTGTCTGACATAGACAGACGCATCTTAAAGATCAGAACTAAGGAGGCGAGAGCTAGGTACCCGGGGGAGAGAAAACTCAGGGTTGAGGTGGGAAGAGGGGTGCAGGCGGGGTCCACACCGATGGGAATGACAGAACCCCTCACCTCTGCCACTGGCCCGTACCTCATCTGTTTCTGCCTCTGCACACCGACACTCCACGACACCCAGGCAAGGATTCTTACTCCCATTGCATAGACAGAGAAACAGAGATGCAGAAAGATGACCACACCACATTCACGGCTGGCTTTCACTGAGCACGTAGGAATCTGCCAAGCGAGACAAGATTATCTCACAAGTCTTTCTGTCCCCCGAGAACCGCGAAAGGGAGGTCCAATGATGTCTCATTCGGCAAACATGGTGGAGGGACAGATGTCAAAGACATCAGACTCCATACTTGTAATAATGACACCACCCTGCCCAAGGAAGACTGGCAGGACAGTGATAGTCCACCTGCACCTTCTGACTTCAAGGTCAGGGCCTTTTCCTGCTACCTTCTGCCTGTATTGTTACCCTAAGGCTGGCTGCTCCCCTAGTGGGAAAGGGCACCCCATCACTAAGAAGTACCCCAGCCCAAACTATAGGTCCATGTAGTAGAGTGTTATGGAGGTGAGGGAGGTGGGAGGTTGGGGTGGAAGGAGGCAGCGAACCCAGGAAGGTTGCCAAGCAACCCACACAACAGTTTCTTTCTATTCTCAAGTCACCTCTTCTCGTTCTCCAATTTTTTTCTTTTCTTTTTTGGAGACATGGTTTCATGTATCCCAGGCTGGCCTCACTGAGGATGCTCTTGACCTTCCTGGATGCAGGGGTTATAAACATGTACCACCATGCCTAGTTTACGTGATGCTGAGTATCATATCCAGGGCTTCACATATGTTAGGCAAACGCTCTACCAACCGAGGTGCCTTCCCAGGCCCCCACTCTACAGCTGATTAAGAGTCTTCCCTGTGTTTGATGCCACATTGTACACGCGGTGGATGAGGCAGACACCATGCCCGCCCTGATGGAGCTGGTACCCCAGCGGCCTGCACAGCCAGGCTGGCCTGCTGAGCCTAGACTTTCTGCCTCATGGACTTGTCTCATCTGTGTCCCTCCTTACAACTCTGCCCAACCAGATGACATGTCACCTCGCCTACAACACAGTGGCTGTGTTCCCAGTGGAATGTCACCCCTCCTGTCAGGCTCCTGTGGCCACTGAGGCGGGTTTATCAAGCTGCTGGGCAGTCATATTGGTCTGGTGTGAATTTCAGCTCGATGTTGGGAAATGGGAATGGAATGAGGGCATTCTAGACCACGTGGTTGTGAACAGCCAGGATTGTGTCTGACTCTGGCATCATTCATTCAATGCATTCCTTCATCAACTATGTACTGAACCCTTAACCATGTGACAAAGAGTGTTCCAGCAGTGAATTTTCAGCAGTAAACCAAAAAGGGACAGAGCCTGGCCTGTGTGACATTTGGGGAGAAACAAACAGATATCTAAGTCAATGACCAAATTCATATACAGACTCTTGATGCTCAGAACCTAGGGAAGGTGCCCGATGACTATGTGCACCCACAGGCCAAATGTTTATCTAAACCAAGTGAGCTCTTGAAATCAGTCCACCTTCCCCTGCACTGTGAGGATTTCAAAGAACCGGAAGGAGATTGTGTTGGAATTCATCTTCCCTGCCTTGGGAACCCAGGGCCACTGAGGTGTCAGCCTGAGGCTTAGATTAACTAAAATAAACTAAACTATAGAATCACTGAAATGATTCAATTTCAGGAAACACCAGGCCCAGGGACAGTAATAACAAAAATAATCAAGACAAACATTTACACAGCACACACTGTGAGCCAGCCCCACGAGAAGCCCCCAGCTCCCGACAGATGACTAGGCCACATCGGAAGGAAGGGGAGGCTGGCAGGGGTGACCCTGATCAGAGCTGTCCCCTGGGATCGCCATTGTTCACTCAGGCTCCACTGTCCCCTGAACTAAACTGTTGGGCTGGTGCCTTTGAAATTCCCAGGAATTTAATGGCAGAAAAGACATGCCTTGTCAACAAAGAGAAAAATCTGACTTCCTACACAGAAAAACTGTTCAGGAGAGGAATTTCCTAGAAACTTCTGAGGTGCCTTTACACCCTGAAAAGAAAGCTGGAAACACATGTATTGAACACCTAATATATTCCAGGCACTGTGCTAGGCCTCTCTATACCATCATTTACCAGATGCTATTTCAACCTAGAGCTGTATCTGGGCACGGAATAGACACTGGCAGCCCCAGGGGAGGCCAGGATGCCCCTATACAGCTGTCCCACTTGGCAGACTATTCAATCCTTCTACTCGTGCACCTGTGTCTCTGAGCATCCTCTACCCACCCCCACTGCCCATCTCCTGTGATCCAGCAATGAACAATGAACAACTGGGAGTCCAAAGACCCTGGCTCAGCCGGAACCCAACCAGCCAATGCTTTCTCGTTGCTGTGAATCACTCCTCGTCTGGCCCAGGCATGTGGGCACTTCGTCCAGCCCCCAGCAGCCCTGGGACCTCAGATGCTCTCTTCCAGTTTTCCAAATGCTGCTGTCCCTAAGCCTCCTTCCCGGCCGGCCACTGCCCTCCTAATTTACCTTGTCCTCTGAAGATCTGAGCATTGCCCCTCTGCTGGGGGGTCTATCATCTCCCTTTCTTTCCCACTCGCACCCCTGGATCTCTTTCTCCAGCCTAGACTTGCGGTCTGAGCTGGCCCAGGGCCACAGCCTGCTGGACGCTTCCCCCAAAGTCCTACAGTCACCTCAAACTCAAGGTTCCCCAAAGAGCTGAGGCCAGCCTCATCCCTAGGCCTCTCCCCCTTTGCTCCTTTCCTCTCCTCCTCCTATTCTCACCTCTCTCTTACACACACACACACACACACACACACACACGCCCACGTTTATGCCATGAACACCACAGAATGTCTGTTACATGTCACGTAGGGTGCTGGGAAAGTCCAGGTTCCCTGGCCTGGTGTCACGGCCCATCCAGTTCCCTTTTACTCCAAGAAGTTGGCCTGAGAGGAGACGAGTTGGGAATGGTGGAGCTGCTGGCTCTCACTGCCAACACCTTGTCAACCAGGTACATGAGCACATAACCCCTGTACGCACCCGGAGACATTTAGACAAATACACTCGCGAGTCCTGAGACGGTAGCATTGGCACAGCTGCATGTAGCTCTTCCTGTCAGGTGCAGAAGATAAAATCTCGGACACAGGGTACATCTGACCTGCAGATTACACTTCTCTTCAGTATAAGGATGGCCCATAGCAAACTGGACATACTTACTGTTAGGTCTCAAACTTGGGACAAATGGCTTCGGTGCCTATTTAACGTATCAAAGCAGACTCTGGCCACCACGTTCTCTCTGCATCCCTCAGTCCCTACCTGTTACCGGGCCCTCCTGGTCGGCATACCCTGCCCCCACCCCAAACGTCTCCAGCCCAGGGGCCGGGCTGTCCTTCCCTATATAATCTGGCCATTTTGGCTACCTGGTCTTTTTTGTCTGCTCTCCTTTGGGCCTCCTGGGTGCTGCACCTGGTTCCCCTCTCTCCTGTCCTCCCCTCCCCTGTCTCCTCACATGGCCCAGCTCAGTCTGGTCATGTCCACTCTGGGTCTCTCCCAGATGTCTCTGCGTCTGGCTATGCTCTCACACATATCTGTAATAAACTTTCTCCTCCACCATACCTAGGAGCAGTTATGTCTCCTCATATATATTTCTGTCTTTCATTCATCTGGTGCCAAAACCCGGGACCAGTCATATCTTTTCCTCTTTATTTCTTTTTTCATCCACTTACACTAAAAAAAAAAAAAAAAAAAAATTCCTTATTCAACTGAAATTAAAATACGATTGAACATCCTGTATTTTATCTGGTGATCTTATAACAGGAAAGGCTAAGCAAACATGGATCCCACACAGAAATATACAGCTTACATGCTTGTACATCTTACACCTTCACACAAGCAGTTACTCACATGTGAATACATTCCTCACCCAATACATACTTCACACTGCACGCTAATGGGACTCTCGCTGCCTGAGGCCATACTTGGGCAGGCTGTGACACTGGCCAGCTGCTGAGAGTCCCCTGGGGAATGTTTATCCATGAATAAAGGTCCCATTAACCAAAACTTCTGGCCACGCTGCTCCTCAACTGCGTGCCCAAAGTCATCCCTGTGAGAGCTGGGTTGGGCGAGCTCCATGTCCTGGCCGGCAGAGATGACAGCCGGAGAGGAGACTCCACGGCCCGAGCCTCTTCTCTCTTGAGTTTTCACAGATTTCCAGAGCGGAGTTCAGTGCCCTTGAACTCACTTTCCAAACAGGACCTCTTTGTCCAAATCCAGTCACCCTGGGATAAAGGGAAAGCCACGGCATCTGATGCCGTACACAAATAGGTTCAAAACCTTGACTTTGATATTTGCATGCTGTGTTCTTGGACATGTCAGTTAGCATCTCTGAATAATACAGATGTTCTGTTAATAGTTGTGGGGATGTAGGGAGGATTACTAAGTAGGAAGAGGTATGTGGAAGATGGCTTTAGAGTTTTTAATGAGACAGGTTGTTATATTGAAATGGGAGCTAGCTCAGTCCACTAAGTGCTTGCCTTGCAAGGATGATCCCCAGATCCCACATAAAAATGCCAGTTGTGGTAGCTTGTAATCCCACAGTGTGGAGGCAGAGACAAGAGGATCCTTTGGGCTTAACAGACAGCCAGTGTAGTCTAATTGGTGATCTCCCAGCCAATGGGAGATCCTGTTCAAAGGAGGTGGACAGAGTTCCTGGGATGACACCTAAGATTGTCCTTTCGGCCATACACACACACACACACACGTGCGCACACATGCGTTATTATAAATGCTTATGGCAAATAATCAGTCTTTTCATAATTGTGAGTCCATATGAAAAAAAAATCAAACAAATATTTATTGCAATTGGATTTGGAGACCTAGTGGCCTCTCAGGCTAGAAGTGAAAAGCATAGAAGGAAAGGAGGTAGAAAATTGTTGGGACAATTAACTATAATCAATTAAATATAGTAGTTACGGGACTGGAGTGATAGCTCAGCAGGGAAGGGCTAGAACTTCTCCTGCAGAGAACCCTGTTCAGTTCCCAGAGCCCAGGTAGGGCACCTTTAATTCTAGCTCCAGGAAAATTAGGTGTTTGAAATCTAAAACAAAACAAAAACCCTCTTTAAATGTGATAGTCACCCCTGAAGTAGACTTGGTGCTAACTGAGACATGTAAGTCATAGCCACACACGTCCTTCGTAACCATCTAGAACGTGTCAACGGTGCCAACCACCGTAAAACACATCCCAGGCACACTGGCAGCTGAGGCCCACTGAAGCAGACCAGAGGGAGAGGCAAAGAATTCGCTCCACGCAAATGTCAGGGCATCTTCTGATTTCAAGCCATCTGGTAAACTCTTGCTGGCGAATGTCAGGATGGAAGCTTCCAAAGTTCTGTTTACCGCAGGGTTCCTCCATTTTCATCGAGATCTTGAGCCTTGGAGTGGCTGAGGTTGGTGCTGCCCAGGAGTGTCTCTGCCTTTTCTCCACCTGAGCAGCAGGTCTCTGCTGGGGCCCGTGGAATGGGCAGGTGCAGAGGACTGTGGCTGTGTAACTCACCTTCACCTCCCCCTCTGCAGCAGTGACTGACAACATTCTAGAAGGTGAGTCCTGAGCTCCTGAAGAAGGTCCATGTGCACAGAAGCCTGGCAGCCAGCTAGGGTGAAATCAAAATTCCCAGGACAACCTGTTCACACTGGGGAGTCGTTAGCACAGCAAACCGCAGCCCATCCCAACAAACTTACATAGGTTAATAGATGTACTGTGGTTGTAAAGATTTTTTGAAAGTGGCTTTTCATCTCAGAAGGAAAGGAAAGTTCTCGAAGCCAGCTGGCCGGTCAAAAGAGCCTGACGCAACTTTGCTGTAATCACGCCCTGCCTCGTTGGCTTTCAAACAGAATCTGCAGTCACTTAGCAAGTTCAGCTATATGCTGGAGAACTGAGTAGCTAAGATGTAGTAGATACAGGGATCTGCTCAGGGAAAGCGGGAAAGGAATGTACCTGGCAGTGTGGCCAACAGCAGAGATTAGATCATGGATCACTGAAGGTATTTATGGAACAGGACCGTGTTCTTGGTAACAAAGGCTTTGGACCAGGGGCTGGAGGGAGGAAACCAATGTTTACGCTGTCTACTGCAGCCAGAGACTGTGCTCCACGCACTGCAAATGCAATCTATCATTCTCACTGAAACAGTGAGGTAGAAATTAAGGCTCACATGAGTCAAATAAGTTGCCTGTGGCACACAACAAGGCCTCAAATCCACAGTGGCCTTGATCTTACAACATTGCTCTCCTTGGAGCCATGACGCTAAATCTGCCCGGACGCAGCTTCAGTTTAACATGACGACAAGCTGGCATTGGGTTCCAGCAGATCAAACCTGAAGGAAAGACCTGAGGTGGCCAGATGGTCTGCCCTCACGCAGGGTGGCCTTGCTTATGACTTCCTGTTCTAGACCATAAGGGTCTGAGACCCCTTGGGAATGTCCTTGTCCCAGCATTCCAGGCCCAGATGTAGACAGCTGTGTGACCCTTTCAGCGTGTGATGATTCACGCTGGGACAAGGAAGCTGCTTCTTTGTTCAGTTCTATGTCCCCAAATCCTAATCTGAGGTAAATTGCCTTAATCTCCCTGAACACAAGACACTATCTGGATGGATGGCCCACAGGAGGGTGGGGGCACCCACTGACATCCTGGAAGAGCCGGGTCTAGAACAAAGAAGAAATTCAGGGCAGAGGAGGTGTTTTTTTCTTTTTTCTTTTTTTTTTTTTTTCTCTCTGGCAAGGCTCCTGCAAGCCATCTGGTGGAGGGGCTATTATTCAGACCTCTGGATCAAGCTCTGTTTGTTTTTTGGGAGTTTGCAGCTGATGGTGCTCATCAAATTCCCTGCAGCCAACTGTGCTTGCTGGCCCTTTCCATAGGGAACCTGGGCACCCTGGGTGACCCCTGAGCTCAGTTCATAGGTCCCCTTGGGGGAACCAGCTGCTTCTTTCTGCTGCCCTCAGACACCTGATGCCTTCCGGACACCTGAGTCAGCCCACCAGATGCTCCATCTGACGTCACCTGGGGACCCTGGGGCAAAAGATAGACACTAACTAAGAAGACCAGGAGGTCTCGGAAGTGAGGACAATTCCGGTGACCTTTGTGTGATGGCTCTGAGAAGGCCAGGCCTCTGTGGAGTTCTCTGCTGTGCAGGAATAGAGTACACACACCACAGAGAGGACCAAACAGACTAAGAGGCCACATGCTTCCCTCCATCATATGGAGGCGACCAAGTTTCCATCCACCGCTTTGGAGACCGAGGGCGCACAGCCTTACCAGACTGTCCTATGCACACATGGAAATAGCTACATACAACCACATGCCTGAAGGCCCGAGACTGTCTGTGCACAGCAGGTTCTCCATACAGGTCATTAGCTTGGCCCTTCATTTCTTCAAGCATGTGGAACACTGGTCTTTAGCTCCCGACTTGCAGGACAGATGGGAGGCTTTTGTCCTTGACTATGGGAAGCAGGACTCAGGACACGTCCTGTCACTGAGGTGGGACCTACTTCTTCAAACTGCAGTGCGGGAGAGAACACCCAGCACGCAGTCAGGAGACGGCCCAGCAGAGCTGGCTCCGCACAGACCAAGCATGTGGTTTCAGACTAGGCCACAAAGCTCACTGAGCCTCGGTTCCCTTATCTGAAAATTGATATTATGAGGGTGACTGGATGACCCTCTCTGTCCAGCCTGACCGGCTGTTCCCATTACCCCATCCCGCATGACTTGGTCCTGGAAGCCTGACTAGGGCAGTAAGGAAACGAGAGGACAGACACACATGCAGAAGAGCTGGGATCAGGTGGGTTGGGAACGCTCTGATGGAAAGGCGCTACCTACAAATCAATCCAGAACCTCAGCACAGGGGAAGGGCTAGCTTGTCTCCGCAGGAGGTCTCCACAGATGAGCAGTCTCTGGCTATGTGTATCTGGAAGGAGAGAGCTGCAATCGCTAGTTTTACACACACTGCCAACATTCACACTTGGACCAGGGGAAGGCTTTGCCATTCCTCTAAGCCTGACCCAAGGGCAAGATTGTTGCCTCTTTCCTATAGTAGGTCTGAGCCACTGACCGCTGTGCTCAAAACAACAATACACATTCACTCAAGTCTTCATCCGCTCCTTACACATTCATTCTAGGCTTTCTCCACTCCCCACACCTCATCTTGCTGCATTTAGACTCATTTCCTCCCTGATGACCACCAAACTGATTCATTCCACACATGTTGGACGCACCACACAGGCCCTGCTCTCAGGGAGTTCGTGGTCTAGTGAGTCAGGGAGACGTACTCCAGGACAGTGTTCTGAGAGCTCTGGTACTGTGAGCCACGGCATCAGGGCAGTGTGGGAAGGGAGTCTGACTGGAGTTTGGGATGCTTGCTGAAGCTGTCTTGGGAGATGTTGATGAGAGCTGAGGGCTGGAGGAGTCTAGGGAGAGGGAGCAGCCAGCCTGCTCCAGAGCTCAACAACATAGAGGGGCACATAGGAGGAAGGAGCATGGTTTTAATTTGATTCAGTTAAATGATATGTGCAGCGCACACATACATGTCCACACCTGCATATGTGTCTGTCTTGGCCAAACTGTGGGACACAGGAGGAAGAAGGAGCCTGCAGAGGTGAGCAGGAAGAAGCTTTGCCAGCCTGTTTGACAGAGAGCAGAGGACTCACAGGAGAGCTTATCAACAGGAGCAGGAAATGGTCAGATGTCCATGTTGAACAGACTGCTCTATTTGCATGGAAAGAAAATACTTGATTTAAAAAAAAAGAAGAAGAAGAAAAGGAGGGTGGGTGGCAAGATGGCTCAGCAGTTAGAGGCATTTGCCACTAAATCTGATGAATTTAATTTAATTCCTGGGATCCACATGTGGTGGAAGGAGAGAACTGACTATTACAAGTTGTGTACACACACACACACACACACACACACACACACACATTCATTAATTAATTTTAAAAAGAAAAAGGAGGGACTGGAGAGATGGCTCGTTGGTTAAGCTTACTTGCTGCTCTTGCAGAGGACCTGGGTTCAGTTCCAAGTACCCGCATGGTGGCTCTCAATCATCCTTAAATCCTATTCCTCTGGTCCCCTTTGGCACCAGGCAAGCATGAGGTGCACATACACATATGCAGACAAAGCATACATATAAAATAAAAGTGACTAAATCATTTTAAAAACTGTAGTTGGTTTTTCACTTTTTACTCTTTGCACTTTGCGGGGGCGGGGGAGCCTGCCATTCAGCTCCCAGATAAATCACAGGGAGTCTTATTCTTTCTTATGAATGTCCTTAGCTTGGCTTGTTTCTTGCCAGCTTTTCTTAACTTAAATAATCCCGTCTACCTTTGCCTCTGGGTTTTTACCTTTCTCTACTTCTGTATATCTTTTCTTTCCTTCTTATTCTGTGTCTGGCTGTGTGGCTGTGTGGCTGGTCCCTTCTTTTCTTGCTCCTTCATCCCCCATTCCAGACTTCTCCTCCTATTTATTCTCTCTGCCTGCCAGACCCACCTATCCTTTCTCCTGCCTCACTATTGGCCATTCAGCTCTTTATTAGACCAATCAGGTGTTTTAGACAGGCACAGTAACACAGTTTGACAGAGTTAAACAAATGCAACATAAAGGAATGTAACACATCTTTGCATCATTAAATAAATGTTCCACAGCATAAACAAATAGAACACATCTTAAAAGAGTATTCCACAACATTTCCCCCTTTTGTCTAAATAAAAATGTAAGGTTTTAACCTTAACATAGTAAAACTACATACAACAAAAACAGTTATCAAGTAAGAATTACATTTACAATATTCAGTCCATTTGTATTTAGCAAATTCAGAGAAGACACTCCACCATCCATTCCATCTTAGTGATTCCAAAGTTTTATATTATTTTACTTTTTATCATAATTAAATAAAACTGCAACTGTAACTATCTAGCCTTCAACTCCATCCAAGACCCCAGAAGGATATAATATTACCTGAGTAAACAGGAAGTGCATTGCAAACAACTTCCAAAATTCTAGAAATGACAGAGACATCTGATTGCCTAGACAGTCACCCAAAGTTTCCCTGCAACATTGAGGCATTCATCTTCAGCCCAAAGGCCTAGAGTATCTAGCACTTTTCAGTGAAGCAGGAAATTTGAAGTACTGTCCCACCTTGTATTTGCAAGTTATCAGTCACTTTCCTCTGTGTCTTGCAGAATATCTAGCAGACTCTACCATGAAGCAGGAACCCTGAAAGACCGTCCCACCTTGTTTTGGTAAAGTTCAGCAGTCACTTTCCTGAGGGTCCTGCAGGTCCAGTTTGTACAGCATACTGTCAAGCAGTCAAGGCAAAAGAAGTTTCTTGCCCAAGTGGCTAACCTTGCCAAGATGAAAGCAAACTCCTATGGAGTTTCCTTGATGCCCATCATCCTTCTATGAAGTAAATTGGTGCTTCCAGGAGCAGATGTGTCTCATTGTCATGAAAAAACCTTAGATTATTAAGCATCTTAAATGCCATATTCTGTATGTCTTTGAAGTGTCTGAAAATCGTCTGTCTAAAATACATCTGTTTAATCTTGTAAACATACCTAATGTGACTAGAAGTTTGATTATTATAGACTAGCAACTAACCTCATATCTAAATATTTCATTTTTAAATGAGCTGCATAAGCACAATATCCCAAACAAGAGTAGAAACATATATACAATGTAACAAAATTAACTTTAAATCTGTATCAATATACCAAAATCCATGCCAGTGCAAAATATCTGAGATCAATAGTTGTCTTTTCAGCCTATATTTCTATAGTTCCCTAAATGATAACAAACATCCATAACCCACCAAATAATCAACAGCCACCCACACCATTTATTGGGAATATGGGTGTCATTTTCTCTAGACTCCTTCCTGTTGTCTGTGGTGAAGTATCTTTGGGGGTTCCTGAAAAAAATGAAATAATGGCCAAGCCTAGGAAGACCAGAGGTAACCTTTGCAGACATCACCTGTCAAGGTTCAGGAGGTCTCCCTTGGTCAAACTTGATCCATATTAACCTGGAATGAATCCACAACCTCTTGTCTCCTGTGGAAACAAAAGCAAAACCACTTCTCCAACGCATTTTTTACTTCCATTTTAAAGTTAAGGCATTCTTAAAATATCTAGGCTGGTTTATTTCCTCAGTCTCTCTTTCAATACCATGTCTTTTAGCAGCTGTTGTTTGCTTATCAGCATTCAAAAAAAATTCAAAATCAACATGAAACTATATAGGATCCAGACTCCTTGTGTGTTTTCTATCATTACATGGCTTTTTCATTTATATTACTTTTACTCTATCCTCAACTACTTCACCATTGTTGAGAATGAGAGATGGAGAAGATGCTGCAGCCCAGCAGGCTGCCTGTGGACGAGCTGGAGAACTCAGGCGAGGGCCTCCCGGTCTTCCCTACCCACCAGCAATGGGCTGATCCTCCTGCCTCCTACTTTTCAATCACTCTGCATGGGGTGTCTCACGGGAGCTGCTTACCTGAGGAGAGTTCCAAACAAGTCATCGAGAGACTATCCAGACCCCTAGGAACTGTGGAAGGAGCAATCCCAGAGTCGCCAAGTGAGGGAGAAGTCGTTCGATAGTTGGTTGTTGTTCTTGTCTTCTAAAATAAAGCTTAAGTGATCTCTGTGAGTTCGAGGACAGTCTGGTCTACTGAGAGAATTATAGGACAGCCAGGGCTGCATAGAGAAACCCTGTCTCAAACAACAACAAAAATAAATGGAAAAGTTTAGGATTTGTCAAAAAAAAAAAAAGGAGGAAAGGAATGGAGGAAGGAGAGAGGGAGGAGGGAGGGAAAGAGGGAGGGAGGAAGGAAGAAAAGAAGAAAGGCAGCTGAATGTGAGACTAGACGCAAGTCAGTAAGCAGTGTTCCCTCCATGATCTCGGCTTCAGTTCCTGCCTCCAGGTTCCTGCCCTGAGCTCTGCCCTGGCTGTCCTGGCTGCCCTTGCTGACAGACTGTGACCTGTAAACTCACATTACAGCAACAGAAGCAAACGGAGACGCGCGCATCAGTTACTCTTCTCGCCAGCTGTTCTAGTTTCATTTCTCTGCTGTAATAGAACACACCCGAGGAAAGAAAGGATTTATAAGCCCAGGCTGCAATCCACCGTTGCAGGAAAGACACAGAGGCGAGAATGTGGCACAGCTGTCACACCAAATTCAGTCATGAGCATGGGAACCAATGCACCCACAGCTCTGCTTGATTGTCAGCGTTTTGGCTCAGCTTTCTTCACTTCTATACAGTTCAGGGCCCAGCCTAAAGAAACTGTGCTACCCACAGTGGACCTGGTCAAGACAACTCCTCAACAGACAGGTACCAGGGCCAACGTGATGCAGACAGTTCCTCAACATTTACTCTCTTCCTGGGTTTGATTCTAGGTGTGGCAAATGGGCACTTAAAACCAACTCCGAGCCTGTTTCGATGTCTGCCATTCCTCTCCTACACCATGCAGCCAAAATACCCGAGAGAATGACATGAAGGAGGAGAGTCACCCTAGCTCGTGGCTGTGGAGGATTTCTGTCCAAGGTCACTTGGCTCCACATCATGGTGCTGGGAAGAACTTCTTCACCTCACTGCTGACAGGATGCAGAGTGACTGAAGGGGACAGAGGTCAGCTATCCCCAAGAACAAGTCCCCAAGTGACCTGCTTCCTTCAGCTAACATCCCATCTCCTAAAATGTCCAGAACCTCCCAGATAGTACCAAGTTTGTCAGCACATGATGCTGTGGGGATCACGCTATGTCACTTTATTCAAACAAAAACATCATGCACTGCTTCCACATGCCCACATGTGACATCCATAACACATCTGTGACCATTGTCTCCAGCCAAATCCATGCTTTATAGAACTTATCCATTCTTAGACCAGACCGTGTGCCTTTTTATTAGCAGGTGGCTCTGTCTCTTCTGCTGATAATTAATTAGTCCCTGAATGGGCCTCTGACTCAAGGGCTATCAACATCTTTCTCCCAGAAATCTGCACACAGGGACCTAGTCACCTGACATCCACTCTTTGGGGAGCACCCTTCCCATCATGTTCTAGAATTAAACTGCTGTCTTTTTAGCTTGTTTGCCCCAGCACAAGCCCAGAGCATGGAGACTGGTGGAGAGCTGGAGAGTGGGAGTAACAGATGCCGTTCCTTCTCTTTGCCATGGCTCCCAGCCTACCTTGGGCTGGAGACCTTTGTGGATGAGCCTCCTGCCTGACACAGCCAGGCTGGCCCACTCCTGCCCTCCCACCTTGGCACTGAGTAGGTGCCCAGGTGCCACGGGGCACTTGAAATGTGTTGGATTTGCATGCAAACGAATTTGTAATCAGCAGGAAGGAAGAGGCAAGCCAGTAGGTGCAAATGAATCCAAACCACAGACGGCATGTGCTGTGGTTTGAGTGTAGCATGTGCCCCCCAGTCATGTCCTGCTTGGGAAACTTGTGGAACCTTTAGGGCAGGAGGCATGGCTAAGTGGAGGGGTCAATGGAGAGAGCCTTTGAGTGTTACACCCTCAGCTCTCTGCTTCCTGGTCATCACCATGGGATGGGCCACCACTGCCAGCTTCTGCAGCCACAGACTGACCCGCTCCAGCTGCCTTGCCTGCCCAGTCATGGTGGCCATTCCTTCTGAACCATGAACCCGAAGAATCCCTTCTCCTCCTGTTTTTCTTGTGCATCTTGTTCCAGCCGAGGGGCAAACAATCAACACTGGATGTTTAAAGCAATTAGAGATGGTAGGCTCACTGTAGAAGAGGCTGTGGAAAGAGACTCACAAGGGCAATCTGGCGTTCTGGGGTTGTTGCTCACACTCTGGGTCAGAACTGCTCAGACCAGCGCTGGGCTGTGTCACGAAAGCCCTTGCCAGCAGAGGTCTGCAGGAGACCCAGCGGTGCTTAGCTCCATGAAAGATGGGCTAGATGACCTAGGAGATTTCCTGAGAGGCTGTTAGTGAATGTGTTTATTTATTTGTGCACCCTAGATGAGATGATCTGAGTCAAAGTTTCAGTTATTCACGACAGCCCTCTGAAACCTTGGCCATGTGTTCTGAAATAAAGGTACAGAGCATCCACAGAACAACTGTCGGGATTTATCATTCAGTTTTGACTGTGCATTTTATTAGCCTCAGAGAGAGTTTTAAGGAAACTTTTTTTTTTTGTCCTAAAAATGTTAATAGGCTTCCTGTGAGCCTCAGAAGAGGAAAGATAACCAAGAAGGAAAGTGTATGGCTCTACTGTCCTCCTAGGAGGAGAAGGCTAAGCTCCCCTAAGCACTTGGGCTCAGCACATGGGAGTGTCCTGCTCTCCCTTCTTACAGCTCCCCAAATAAGCAGGAGATCAAAATCCTGACTGGACCAGGCCAGCTTTTAGAATCCCATGGAATGGCAGTGTGAGCCCAGCTGACTGAAGAAGAACAGACAAGCTCCCCGAATTACAAATGCACCCAGAAAAACCCCTCCTCCACTCTCCTTTCAATTTCCTCTCTCTGGTCACCACAACATTCATCCCATAAGTAAGTGGGGACGCTCTGAGCTCTGGGAAGCAGCCCAGGGAGAGCTGCAGGGCCTCCTTGGGGATTCCACCTCTTTTCTATCTTCTTGGGCCTTTTGGCATCTTAGAACATGCCAACTAGCCAATTGGCTGATGCCAGCATTAAGCAGGAATGCAAATCCACATGTGAGAGAACATCTGCATGCACAGGAGTAAAGAAGGGTGCTGCAGTCTGACCTTGAACTCTGGAGCCCAGACAGGCTTTAAACTCTTGGTAATCTTCCTGTCTCAATCTCCCAAGTGCTTCGATCACATATGGGGGCCATCACACCTCTTTAACCTTGTCTTTAAAGATCAGGTACCTTTTTTTCGTTGTTGTTGTTTGTTTTTTCAAGATAGGGTTTCTCCGTGTAGTTTTGCTGCCTGTCCTGGCTCTCGCTCTGTAGCCCAGGCTGGCCTTGAACTCACAGAGATCTGCCTGGCTCTGCCTCCCGAGTGCAAGGCGTGCCCCACCGCTGCCCAGCGGTACCTTTTATATATGTTAGAAATGGAGAGATTTCAAGTGCACATCTTAGTGTGTTTGACTAAAGCATTCACTCACCTCGGCCACACTCCATCCAGATCCAGGACATTTCCATCCCTTTACGAAGTCCAGCGAGCCCATCCTCAGACCTCAGGGCTCAAAATGCAGCCACTGCTCTGACTTACCTACCTTGGATCAGCCACGCTGTGGTAGAATTGCACATAAACAGATGACAGATGGAGTCTTTTGTGTCTGGCTTCTTCCTGCAGACTTCACCTTTTTGTGAGGCTGTTCTGGGAGCTGCCATGCTGGGGTAGCTCGTTCTTTTTTATTACATTCCAGTATATGGACACATGCACTGTGCTGACCCAATCAGCAGCTGACGGACATTCTGGAAGCTTCCAGTTTGTGATGATTCTGTGTAAAGCCTCTACAAACATTCCCATAAAGTCCTTGTGGGGAAATATGTTTTATTTCTCTTGGTTACAAGATGATTGTATGTCTGACATCCCAGGGACTCATCAAACTGTCTGCCAGACTATTCCATTTTACATTCCTTCACACAGTGAGAGCTCGCTCCAGTTGCCCACACATTCGACAGAATTTACTACTGTTCATTAATTTTCCTACACTCCTTATTTAAACCAGCTTTACATTTACAGAAAAGGGCAGATACAAGACAAGATCTGGTACATCCCATGCCCAGTTGCCCTCATTAACGTCTTACATTACAGTACAGCCAGTTTGTTACAGCTGACGAATGTGATTTTAACTACAGCCCATTCTTCATTCAGATGGGCTATTTCTTAGCTCATGCACTCTTTCTCTGCCAGAACGCCAGTCCACGATGCCATATTCCATTTATCTGTCATATCTCCTTATATTCCTCTTTGCCTTGCTTGCTTGTTTCCTTAACAATGTGGAGGAGTGCTCACTGGGAGTTTCGTAAGACATACGCCAGTTGGGATCTGCCCAATGTCTTTGCTGAGATTAAAGTGCTCACGGTTTGGGGAGGAAGAGGACAGACGTGAAGTACATTCTTACCACTGCATCCAGGGTGCGCACCAACATGACCCACCACTGCTGAGGACAGTCTTCAGCTCCTGGCTGGGGACCTGAGGAGAAAGTCTGTAAGGTGCCCCTGTATTTACCTTCTCTGTTGCTCATCTTCCTTCTGCAATGTCTTATCTGCTGCTACCAACATAGTGAAATTTTTTAACTCAAGTATTACATTTTTAGTTTTTCATCTTGTATTGGTTCATTTTTATTCCTTCCATCTTTCTGTGAAAGTTCTTCTCTGTTCACTCATTGTGTTCACCCTTTCCTTGAGATAAATGGACATCTTGATAAAGCTATTTAATGACTTTGCAGTCTAACTCCATCTTCTTTATCATTTCTGCATCTATTTTGCTGTTACTCCTTCTAGTTTGCTCCACAATTCCCTAGTTCTATCTACCTCTAGTCATCTTTGATTTTAGGTACGGCAGAAACTATGTTGAGAACTGTGTTATTTTCATTACAGTACCGTGGTTTCTTTGTGAAAAGAAGTTAGTTTATTCTAAAGATAATAAGGGACCAGGATAACTGATAAAGACATTTACCACCAAGTCTGGAGACCCAGGTTCAATCCCTGGGCCCATTTAGTATAAAGAGAGCATCAACCCCAGAAAGTTGCCCTCTGGCTCCCACTTAATGTACCATGATACAAGCACACACACACACACACACACACACACACACACACAACACACACACACCCCACATGCACACACAGATATCACTTTAAATAGATAAATGAATGTTTCAATAAATACGAGCCTTCTGAGGATTTATCTGGATGTCCAATTATTGGACAAGGTATACTAAAAGTAACTTGCCAAAATTCCAACCACCAACATCTCTTGTCATGGCTGTCTTCCAGTAGCTGCTTCCTGGAGTCTCACCCTATGTACACACAATTGGCACTCCATGAAAAATTCCAGAGTACTCTATGCAAATTTCATGTCAATATTTTTTTTAAGTTTCCAGTGTACAGCCAAGGTTGATAACTACTAAATTATCTGTTTTCAAATTGTGAAGGAGCCAGGCAGAAACACTCTGATGCCAAAGAAAACCCAGAACCTCCCTAAGTGGGCTGGTCCCAGGTCATCCCCCAAGAGGTATGATAAAGAAATTTGGAACCAGGCCTGGCAGTTCAGGCCTGTAATCCTGCAACAGAAGGGTTGCAAGCTCCAAGCCCTGCCTAGGTTACAGAGTGAGTTCAAGGCAAGCCTGGGCAATGAAGTGAGACCCTGTAACAAAAGCAAAGGTAAAGAGAGAACTGAGGACATGAGTTAAGGGTAAGGTACTTCCCTAGCTTGTGTAAAGCCTTAAGTTCAGTCTCCAGTACCACCATCACCACCACCAAAGGGAGCTTGGCACTAAAGGCTTTAACTGGGAGGAATGTGGGAATAAAATCCAAGATAACTAACAGAAAATTTTGTTGCTGACCTTTAGAATGATTGGTTGGTGTAGACAAGAAAATACATCTCGGGGCTGGAGAGATGACTCAAGGGTTAAGATTGTTTGCTGATCTTTCAGAGGGCCTAAGTTCAGTTCCCAGAACTTAGTCAGTCACCTGTCATTCCAGCTCCAGAGGATCAGAACCCTCTTCTGGCCTCCACGGGTTCTCACATAGACATATACACATAAGCAAGAATAAAATATCTTTTAAAAACTAGAATTCTCATCTCAGAAGACTAAGAGAATTTATTTGGGATCCAAATATGAGTGACTATGGCCCAGGAACAAGATTTAAGGGACCCCAAATCCATGTGTCCACGGTTAGCGTTTGGTGACATTTTATAGTAGTCATTTGCAGTCTAACACTTTTCAAATACATCGGTGGAGACATTGAGTAGGCGGGCTAAAGCAAAGCAGGGAATCTCCGCTAGAGGCCTCAGACGCTCTCCGAGGACCCCCTTAGCCTCTTGGTGGGTGGAAGTTAGCGTTACAGTAGAGTGGAGTCCACCTTGGGGGGAAAACATGCCATTGTCTCTCTAAAAGGGTTAATCCAGTAGGACTGGCCAATCCCCAGGCTGAGGTACTGCCCCTCAGCAGGTGGGACCACCTGAAGCCGTGCTAAGGAGATAGGGGAAATACTCAGCTCTTCAGTGAGACCATGTGCTTCTCCTTCCCAGAACGGCTGCCTTTTGTGCAGCCCCTTCAGAGTCGCTGTGGAGTTCTGTCAGTCTGCCTGCCTTTCTGTGTTCTGGAAGGTATAAATAACTTCCCCTTTTACTTCTCATCTTTCTTCGGGGTGCTGGCAGAGCCTAAGCATGCTTTCTCTGGTGCTTTAGGCCTTTCACTCTGTAACGGTCCCCTCCTCACCATGTGGCTGCTTATCTGCTCTGTGGCTGACCTCCATGACAGCTTAACTCAGAGGCATGGCTTCTCTCCTCCATCTACTTTCTCCAGATAGCTGCCAAGTTTTACAGTATGCCACCTGGGCTTTTCTCTTACGCTCTAATAAAATTACCCTTGATCCTCCTTATGAGTCTATTCTTATATTCTTTTTATCAAAGAGACTAAGACCGCCCCCCCCAAGAGGGGACCCTGATTTCCTGGGTAATGTACAGCAACTCTGGAAGAACTCTTTAAAATTCCTGGTGATACTGATAGTCTGTTTATACATCCCTAAGGGTTTCATCTCTTAGTCACAAGGACATTAGGCCAGACATAGAGGTGGGCAAGGAATGGCTGTTTAAAGGGGTAGACATAGCCCAAGATATATTGTAGTTAGGCTTTGGATCAGCAACGTCTCAACCTCTCCTCAATCAAAGTTCTAATCTGTTTATCAGTCTATGGACGGTTCAGTGCAAACTTCCATTCCCATTTGAGTAATGCCTGCCTTGTGTGAGTTCCACTTAAGATTTTCTTGTTATCTAAACTGAGACACTAAAGTGACACACGGTCTTTAAAAAGTCCAGATGTTCTCAAACTATTGGGGAAATTAGGTCAACCCTGCAAGAATTCTTATCAGCTGTGAAGTTCCAAGTTCAGAGGAATAAGATGTCATTCATGTCCCCAAACTAGTTTCTACTCTGGTTCAGATTCCCAGCTATACACAATGTGTTTCTGAGGCCAAGGGGAAGCAGAGGTGTGCTCAACATGTTCTTAGGCTCACAGCTATTCACACTATGGGTATGAAAAGCTTCCCAGGGACAGCACTCTTGAGCTGGTCCTTTAAGTGTAAGAAGTCACAGGAGAAGGTGATAGAGAAGAAGGCCAGGGCTGTCTGGGGAAAGAGAGCATGTAAAAGGAAGGGCATTGAGCTAGGTGGATAAATCAGACAGCTAAGGGAAATTGGGGGTGTTCAGTGTGGACGAGTAAGAAGTAGAGGCATAGAAGTAGAAGGCATCAGGAATAAGGTGCCTTCCCCCCGCCCCACTAGGGGAGAGAAGTCAAATTCAGAAAATGAATAGCAAAGAGCAAACAGTTCCTCCTGGTGTGTGATGATCACATCCTAGGGCGGCAGCAGATCTCTGACAGAAAGTGAATAAAGTCTTGTAATGGTGTAACTAGGCAGAGTGAGCCCCACGGCCAGAGCAGGAGCCAGAGACGAGTGGTCTCCTGAGTCTCATCCGAGAAATGTTATAAAACTCCAGACAGTGATCCTTGCACTTGACTAGGGTCTTCTCTCTGCCTGCTCTGCACACAGACTCAGCAACAGGGCCAAACAGGCAGGCTGGGAAGCTTCATGCTTGCCCCGTGTGTTTCAGAAATGTCCACTGCAAATGTCATAAACCTTCCAGCTGCCATTTCTGCATTCCATGTCCTCAAGGAGGTCCTGAGTTTCCTGCAGCTTCAGCTCATGATCTACGAAATGGGCGCATTCATGCCTGCTCACCCTGTTTGACTTGCCAAAGCACGGTCCGGAAAGACCCAGCTTCTGTGGAAAGGCTTTGTCAAGGTCTGGAGCGGACGGCGCTGTGAAGAGCTATTATTACTAATAATAAACAAGAATGCGTGACAATGGCTAGAATTTCCTGTTGAGACAACAGCTTCACCAAGCCATTAAGAAAGGTAGGATGTTTTCCAGTCCACCACGAGAGCCAGGCGCTGGTATTGTTTTGCTAACTCTCCAGGGAACTGAGGGCCTGGCAACAATGAAGAATGAGCCAATTTGTCCTCAAGAGTCTTTTTTTCTCTTTGAATCATTTCCATAGAGTTTTATGCCTTCCCGAAATTTTTCTCCTGTCGTGTCTGATGAGAACTGGACATATTCAATTTTATTTTTTTCCCTTAAAAGGATGCATCTTTCTACATGTACAGGGCTTATAACTCATATATGTGGATGCTCTCCTCTCTGGTACAATGCATGAGAGCAAAAGTATGGCCACTTCCTCTGAAAACCTCGGACATTCTTTTCAGGTACCAAACTCTCCCAGAATCTCTTTTCTCCTCGCTATCTGCCCAGGGCCAGTGCTTCTGTGTAGACAGCGGTTGACATCTGTAAATTTGTCAAAGCACAGAGTGCGGACAAAGCACCCCGGAGGACACAGAGCTGCAGCAGAACTCAAACAGAAACTCTTTCTTGTTGGGCTAATGATGCCTAGAGGGGATTGTGGTGACCTTTGGGCTGTTGTTTTTGTTTCTCGGCATCACACACAGCAGCTGGTTGCCCTAGGAGACTGAGGATACCAGTCCTGGATACGGGACCAATATCTCAATTGAATTTCATCTCCTTTCTCGGTTCCACTGGAAAAACCAAACTACCCTAAAAATAAGGGGAGTCTACATCACAGCTGGAGGGAAGGCCGCCTTTCAGTCCAAACGCTGATACACTCTTCACAATTTGCAGGGCAGGCACATCACCTGGGAATCGTGTTAGAACACACAGGCTGGCTCTGTTCTTCTAAGAACTTCCCGAAGGATGCTGAGGCTGCTAGTCATCGGTCCATGCTTTTCAAGGAACATGACAAGTTCTCCCCGAATTGAGAAGAAATGTTAAGAAAAAAAAGGATGAAAGGAAAGTTGGAAGAAAGCCAAGAGCTACATAGAGGCTTCTATGAAATACAAAATAACAACAAATACAGAGAAGAGAGATTTGTATCTGTCAAACTAGGAAAACCCATTTGTATAATTTATCATGTCAGTAGAACAAAACAGAAGTATTATATGTGTATGTGTGCTGGTGCGTGTTCTTAAGTGTGTGCATGCTTGTGGAGGCCAGAACTTGAAATCTCATATCTCCCTCTACCACCCTCCAGCGTATTTGTGTGAGTACATGTTCACGTGTATGAGAGCACACGCGTTCACTTGATTTTTCTGAGACAGGGTTTTTCATGGAACCTGAAGTTCACTGAATGGGCTAGAATGGCCAGCAGCCCCAGGAGCCTCTGTCTCCAGCCCAGGACTTCAACTGCAGACAACTAGCTTTTTATGAGTGCTGGGGAACTGGGGCCAGGTACTCAGGCTGTGTGGCAGGCACTTTACTGAGAGAGCCACGTATCGATCCAGCCCTCCCCATATAGTCACTTTTGATGGTTGACAAAAATCATTCGAGAATATTCAACATTCTTATCCAGAAGAGAAGTTCAAAGAAGAGTATTTCTGTGACTTGCAGGTGTCCTGTGTATACACCCAGCAGGAAGCTGACAGTGAGATACTGTGGCCACCATGATCCCCCCTTGACCAGAAGGATGTCCACTCCCATCACTGTTAACACTGCACGGCAAAGCTTGTCCTCAACACAAACATGAAACCCAGAAGGGTGCTAGTGAGGATCACGTACAGACCACAGCTTTGGCTTAAGCGTCATCCACCCTGGCTGGGTTAGGGCAAAGAGGCCAGGTTTTGAAGATGCCAGGATGGGGCTTTCTACTCCCCCACTCAGTGATCGCAAGGACGGTCCTTGTCCTCAGGATCTACAGTGACAGCTTGAACTGGTCCAAAGAGGCTGTGGTTGTCACAGACATTCTATGCGTCCAGTCTCATGAATCCTCAGTGCGTCTTTGGTCCTCCCATCCATTCTCATCCACGGCCAGCCCACATATGCTCTACTAATGGTGTGTGACATGTCACAAAGGCACAGGCCAAATAAGAACCCTTAAATGTTATGGCAGTATTCCTTACATGAAAGAAATACATCATGTTACCAAAGAAAGTGTACTAGAATAACAGTTGTTTGATATATCTAGATAAATGGATGGGTATTAAATTAATGAAGATGAAAATTTCTCATAAAGGAACAAGAAGCTGAAGAGTCTATTAAAAGCTGGAGAAAATAAATCCATGCATAAAAGGCCAGTCCAAATTACGTTTAAAAATTACTAGGATTCTGGGCTTAGTGAGGAAACGCCTGCAATCCCAGCACTTAGGAAGTGGAGACTAGAGGATCAGGAAGGGGTTCAAGGTCACCCTCATCTACAAAGAGAGTTCAAGGCCAGCCTGGGCAACACAAGACCCTGTGTCAGATCAGTATGAAAAAGTTAGAGGGTTGAGAACTGGCTAACAATATGAGAAGAAAATAAAGCAGGATGCCTACTTCAAACCATTCACAAATTCCAGATGAATTAAAGCTACAAATGCATAAAACAATAGAGACATCCAACAAAAAAAATACGTATATTTATTTATTTGTATTTTAAATAGTATGAAGTATAATGTTTCATTACGGCATTTTCAAATATAATTATTGGGTTTTTTGTTATTATTGTTCTCTCTCCTTTTCTTCCCCATCCTCCCTGCACCCCCTCTTTGTACCCTCCCCAGGAGCCTCCAGACCACTTCCATGTCACGTGACCTATTATGCTTCCCACTCTTCCTCAACATCTCTTGTCCCTCTCATGGGCTCCTTTCCAGGTTCATGACCTATACTCACACCCACAAACACACATGTAAATATTAGAGGGTAGGATCAGTATGTGAACATGGAAAATATGTCTGAGTCTAAGTTATATAATTATATTCATCTAACATATACATAACATAATTTCCAGACCCATCTAATTTCCTGGAATTTCATAATTTCATTTTTCTTTATAGCTGAATAGAATTCTACTGTATGTTAAACATGTTTCTTATCTACTCACCATTTGATAAACATCTAGGCTGTTCCCATTTCTTGGCTATTGTCAAGCAGCAAAGAACACAGACGTACAAGCGCCTCTGTGGCACAGAGTCCTTTGGGGTGGCGGGCTCTGTCATATGGCAGTCCTATTTTTAGTTTTCTGAGACGGCTCCATGTTAATTCTCACAATGGCCTCACCAGTTTGCCCTCCCACCAACAGGGAATGATGGTCCTTCTTTCCCCATATCTTCCCCAGCCTTTGCGGTCATTTGTTTCCTTGACGATAGCCATTCTGAATGGAGTGAGACGGAATCTCAAAGCCGTGCTGATCTGCATTTCCCTCCCATCTAGGGATGTTGAAAACGCTTAAAATTTTATTAGCAAGTTGTGTTTCTTCTTTTGAGAACTGTCTGTTCATTTCACCAGTTTAATTATTGATTGACAGTTTTTGTAGGGTTTTTGCTATTTAATTTTTATAGCTCTTTATATATTTGAGCTATTAACCCCTTGTGTGAGGTATAGCTGGCAAACATTTTCTCCCACTCTGTAGGCTGTTTCATTGTTCTGCTGGTAGTTGTTTGCTGTGCAAAAGCTTTTGAATTTTGTATAATCCCATTTGTCAGTTCTTTAGGCTACTTACTGTGCTACTGGAGTCCTATTCAGACAGTTCTGCATATGCCTGTATTTTGAGGAGTTTTCCCTGTTTCCCTATAGCTGTTTTAGCATGTCAGGTTTTAATTTTAGGCCTTTGATCCACCTTGAGTTGAATTTTGTACAGAATGGAAGATACAGATCTAATTTCGCTCTTCTGCAGGTTGACAACCAGTTTTGCCGATACCATTTGTTTAATAAGCTGACCACAGACGTGTAAGATTAATTCTTAGTCCTCTATTCCATTCAATTGGCCTACATGTCTGTTTGGGGGCCAGTACAACATCATCTTGTCACTATGGCTCTGTAGTATAATTTGAGGTCAGGTGTTGTGGTGCCTCCAACTGTGTTCTCTCTGCTTTAGACTGCTCAGAATATCTGTGATCTTTTGTTTCCATAAGAATTTTAGAATTGTTCTTAGTTCTGTGAAGAATGCACAGGAAATTTAATGGGAGTTTCACTGAAGGTAATGATTATTATGGATAATAAGGGCATTTTCACAGTATTAGTTCTGCCATTCCAGAAGCATGGATGGTCCTTCCATTGTCTAGTGTCTTCTTTAGTTCTTTTCCCACTATATAGCTTTCATTGTACAGGCTTCCACTTCTTAGGTACTTAAAACAATTTATTTGATGTTAGCTGTTATGAATGAGATTTTTTTCCCCCTAATTTTCTCAGCAAGTTTGATATTAGGACAGGGGAAAGCTTTTAATTTCTGTATGTTGATTTTGTATCCTACAGCTTTACTAAAAGGTTTTACAGGTTAAATATTTTTTCTTTTGGAGTTGGTAGGAACTTTTAAGTTCAGAATCGTGTCATCTGCCAGTGGTGGTAATGATGACTACCCTTTCTATTTGTATGGTTTGGACTAATACATCTTTCTCTTGCCTTTTTTTTTAAATGAAAGAAGAAAGAGTTTCTTTTGGCTCACAGCTCCAGTGGACGCCATCCATTACCTGAGGAAGTCATGGCGGCAGGAAGTACCATTGCATCTACACTCAGGGAGTAAATAGAGTGGTGGAGGCCTGAATTCTGCCTGATTTCTCCTTTTTTTTCACTTCAGAATACTAGCTCACGGGATGGTGCCACCCATAGTTATAATGTGCCCTTACACTTCAATCAGCCTCATTTAGAAGAGCCCTACCCACCGAGATTAACCCTTTTCTGTCCAGGTTTTTCTGCTTCCATTATGTCTTTGAGCTCCATCTCTGTAGTTGCGTGCTTAGCAGCTCTTTCTCATTGCTGTGTGTCATTATGTCTTACACTACACCCCAATGTGTTTATTCCCACCCCTCAACTGACAGACATGCATGCAATTTTCAGTTTTTGTTCATTGTGAATAAATAGGTTTCAAACACACAAGTCATTTGGTAAACATGTTTTCTCCTCCTTCTCTTCTTCCTCATGTGTGTGTGCTATATGCACACACGTGTATACACCCATGTATCCACATGCAGAGGCTAGAAGAGGATGTTGAATGACTATCATTCTGTAGCATATTTATTCCCTTGAGACACTGTCTCTCACTAAACCTGAAGCTAGCCAGTGAGATCCTGGGATTTTCCTGTCTCTGCCCTCAATGCTGAACACTTAGGTGACAAGACATATGTGCTCATGCCTGGTTCTTATACCTGGGTACTCAGAATTCAAACTCAGATCCTTACACTTTCATGGCAAGCACTCTTACACAATGCTCCATCTCCTCAAGGCCAGCGTATGCTTTGTTTTTCCTTGGCAGTGACTTAGGCAGAGAATTGCTGGGACCCAAGGAGGCCTTGGTAAAACCTTCTAAACTGTTACTAAAAATAGTCACATCATCCCCCTGCCCTGAAAGGATTCCAGAGAGTTCTTTCTCGAAGCTGCTTCAGCTTTTGATGTTGTCAGCCTTATAAATTTTTATCTTTTTCATGGGTGTACATGTACCTCATGTGAATTTATCTTTGAAACTTCGGTATTAGTATAGCATATTAATATATTGCTTCCATATTTCATTGACACTCTGTTTGCATAGTGTATGTGTTACCATTTTCTCTACTTGTCTTCATATTTTAAGGGCACACCTTACAGATGAGCTCAAATTGTATTGTTCTTTGTTTATCTGAGGTTATAGTAGGTTTCCATGTGTAACGTTTTCATGAGGAGGTTTGTCATTTTTGTTAATATTGTCCATCAGAGCTTTTAACTTCTTTTTAAATTTAGTCATTAATTTTACATCCCAATTTTCCCTCCCTGTAGTTTCCCCTCCCTCCTCTCCTCCCATTCCCTCTCTTCCCCTCTGCCCCCACCCCCATCCACTCTTCCTGTTTCTGTTCAGAAAGGATCAGGTCTCCCATGGGTGTCAAGAAAGCATGGCATATCAAGTTGAGGTGAGGCAACCCAGTATGGGGAATAGGTTCCCCAAGCCAGCTCAAACATTAGGGACAGGCCCTGCTCCCACTGCTAGGAGTCCCACAAGTAGACCAAGCTACACAACTGTCACACATGTAAAGAGCCTAGGTTGGTCCCATGCAGGCTCCTTAGCTGTCTTCCAGACTCTGTGAGCTCCTGTGAGCCAGGTTAGTAGTACAACCTCAAGCACTGAGTTGAGTAAGAGAGGAGAGAGTGAATACCCTTATCTTAGAAATCCTCCCCTTTCCTCTATTTAATATAATGTTGGTTGTAGTTCTGTCTTATATAGCCTTTGCTATTTGGGGGTACAAATTCCTAATTTCTTTAGGATTTTTATCATGAAGACGCACTGGACTCTGCCAAATGCCTTTTCTGCATTTATTGTATTACATATTTGCTGTCCTTAAGTATATCTACATGGTGCATAATGTTTGTTGATTTGTGTATGTTGAATCAGTCTTGCATCCCTGGGAAGAAAACAACTTAGTTCTGGTGTATGATCTTAATGTGTTCTTTGCAGGGGGAAGGGGGCCATCAAGATAGGATCTCACTATGTAGCTCTGGCTGTCCTGGAATTCACTGAGTAGACCAGGCTGGCCTCAAATTTTTATTGTATTATTGAATTTGATTTGCAAGTTACTTTATCAAGAATGTTTGAATCTATATTCATCAGGGAAACTGGTCTGTAGTTCTACTTTATTGTTGTGTCTTTATCTGGGTTTTGGTATCAGGGCAATACTGGCTTCACAGAATGAGCATGGAGGTGTTCCTTCCTGCTCCATTTCATCAGAGACCCGCTGGGGGTAGATCTTCCTTAGAAGTTTCTTAGAATTCAGCAGTGAAGCTGACCAGCACTGAGTTTTGCTTTGTGAGACTTTTAATTACTGCTCCAATCTCTTTGCCGTCATGAGTCTGTTTGAGTGGTTTCTATGCTCTGGATTTAATTTGGGAGGTCATATGAGTTCCGCGTTCTATCCATTTCTTTTAGGCGTTCCAATTTTTGGGAATGTAAGTGCTCAAAGTCTTTCCCAATGACCTTCTAGACTGCACTGGAGTCTGTTGTAACAACTCCTTTTATCTATAATTTATTAATTTGGATCTTCTTTGTTAGTTCATTGGATTTGTCCCTCTTGTTCATATTTTCAAAGAAAATGGTTGATTTTGTGCATTATTCTTTTAGTATCTATTTCGTTCATTTCTGCCTTAATACTTATGATTTCTTGCTGTCTATGGGGTTTGGCTTGGCTTCTTTGTCTAAAGCTTTGAAGTGTACTTGCTTCTGCTCACTCTGATTCTTTAACTTGAGCATGTGCAGCCATAAACATTCCTCTTAGGATTTCTGTCTTAGTTAGCTTTCTATTGCTATAATAAAACATGGACCAAAGGCAGCCTGGGGAGAAAAGGGCTTATTTGACTTCCATGATCTGATCCCAGTCTGTCATTTAGGGAAGTCAAGGCAGAAAGTTAAACAAGATGGGAACCTGGAGGCAGGAGCTAGTGCAGAGGCCATGGAGGGGTGCTGCTTACTGGCTTGCTCTCCATGGCTGCTCAGCCTGCTTTCTTATGCACCCAGGCCCCTCTGTCCAGGGGTAGCACTGTCCACACTGGCCTGGGTCCTCCCACATTAATCATTAATCAAGAATTTGGTTAATAGCCAGAAGCCAATCTATCAGGGGCATTTTCTGAATTGAGGACCCCTCTTCCAAGATGGCTCTAGCTTGTGTCAAGTTGACAAACTCTGAGACAATTGTCTTCATTGTACCCCAGAGGGTCTGAGAGGCCATGTATTCTTTTAATTCTAGATATTTTTTATCTTCCTTTGTGGTTTCTTTGGTGACCTACTGTTCATTTCCCCAAAATACGTGGTTCAGTCTCCATTGGGGGGGGGGCTTGCTATTGATTCCTAATTTTATTCTGCTGTGGCCTCATGACATACATGAGGATTTTTTTTTCTTTTTAAAAATGTGTTAAATCTTGCTTTGTGACTTACAGTGTGATCAGTTTTATAGAATGTGTATGCTCTAACTGGATGGAATATTCTGTAGCTAGCTGGTAAATACAGTCACTGATGGCACAGTGCATTTCTGAAGGTTGTTTATAGACTTTTAGTTTGAGAGACATGGCTGGATATGAAAGTAAGGTATGGAAGCCCCTCACTATTATTGTGTGACCTTTTGTTCCTGTTGGTGTTCGTTTTGTGGCATTAGGAGGCAGAAATGTTCATGATCCTTACATTGTCTTGATGAATTCTTTCCTTAATCATCTTGTCTGACTAGTTTTGACTTGAAGTCTACTTTATTTTATTAAGAATCAGTATGCTGTTGGGTGTGCTGGTTCAGGCCTTTAATCCCAGCCTTGGGGAGGCAGAAGCAAACAGATCTCTGTGAGTTCAAGGCCAGCCTTGTCTACATAGTAAGTTCTAGGACAGCCAGGGCTATGTAGAGACCCTGTCTCAAAAGAAAAAAAAATACAGCAAAAATAAATGAATGAATGAATGAATGAATAAATAAATAAGCATAAAAGAATCATTATGCTAGCTTGGTTATGGCTTCTATTTTTGTAGTAGGGTAATTTCATTGTTTGACTCTTGGTTTTGGGAATCTTTGCTAGCTAAGTGTGTCCCTTTTAAATTTATTGCTTATTTATTTACATGTGTGTACGTGTGGGCATGTGTGTACTCTAGCATGTGTGAAGGTTAAAGAACAATTTGTAGTGTTGGTTCTCTCCTTCTTCCATGTGAGTCCTGGGTTTGAGCCCAGGTCATCAGGTCTGGTGGCAAGCTCCTTTACCTGGCTGGATCCTGTTTTTCAATCCAGTCAACTGGTCTGAGTCTTTTTATTGGTGGATTGAGGCTATTTGTATTTAAGGTTATTACAGAACGGAGTTTCCTATTTCTTATTATTTTATTAGTTGATGGTCTGGTTGGTCAACTGAGTTGCTCCTCTTCTTCATCCTCAATTTTTAGGGGTTTGCTGCAGTTGACATGAACGATCTGTTCCTGACTCTCTTTGTTCATCTGTTTCTTTCATGGTATATGTTCTTCTTTTCTGTGCTCTCAGAGTTGGAATGATCTCCCTTCCACCTCCCTCTATAATATTCCTTTAAGGCTTGTCTTCAGTTAAGCTTAGTTGTTCTGACGTAACTTAACTTTGTATTATCTCCATGGTGTATAGAGAGGACAGCTAGTTCCCATAGTTCAGACATGATCAGTGTGTCCTGCTGACGAGAAGGACCTTGTTACAGACTGCTTTCTGCCAGAATTTCCCTGCAGAGTCCCCTGCCAGCCCCAAGAAAGTTATCCTCCTGTCCCTAGGGAGTTACCAATGGAAGTTCCTGCTCCTCTTAGGATGCACAGATGGATCACACCAAGCTCACACTGCAGGTTTTGCCTGCATGTAACTTCAGGGTAGGCATAAAGAGAGGAGGAGGTTGTTTCCCATAGCCCAAGTTGGTCTCAAACCCACTATGTGGCTGAGCCTGGCCTTGGACTCCAGACCCTCCTGACTCTACCCGAATGGTGGCATTACAGGTGTAGGCCACCACATCCTGTGACATCACAACTTTTAATTGCTCTGTATTGGCCAACATGCACAAACCTTGAAAACTTCATGATAAATGGAAGAAGCCAAACCTATTTGGCCACATGTTCAATTACATGGAAAACATCTAGAAAAGCAAACCCATAGAGACAGAAGATCTATCTGTGGCTAGCAGGGGAGGGGTATTAGAATAAAATGATATACAGAGGTTTTCTCTGGAAGTGATGAAACTATTTAGGAATTTGATGGTGATGACATAGAAAAACTGTAGAATTAAAAATTTTAAAATAGCAAAATTCACAAATTGCCTCTCCCCCTTTTTTTTTCCTTTTAAGACATGATCTCACTGTATAGCTCAGGGTGACTTGACACTTACTCCTTTATTTTTTTAAATGTATTTGTTTGTTTGTTTGTTTACTATACACTGGTGTTTTGTTTGCCTGAGTGTTTGTCTGTGTGAGTTTGTGGGATCCCTTGGAGTTGGAGTTACCCAGGTCCTCTGGAAGAGCAGCCAGTGCTTTTAAATGCTGAGCCACCTCTCCAGCCCCTTGAAACTCACTCTTAGCCCAGACTGCCCTTGAACTTGCAGTATGCTCTTTTCTCAGCCTCTCAAGGGTTGGCATCGGAGGCATGAACCACAATGCTAGGATCATATCTCAGTTCTTTTTAAACCTATATGCTGTAAGTCACTACAGTGAGTGAGTTCCATCTCTTCTCAGTGGTCACTACCATTGTGTATGTGAGACAACGAATTACAAGAACCCCACAGGGTATCATTAAGAGATAGTACCTGAACAAACCCACCCAAGAGACCTTTCCACCCTGAGGGCCAGGGGAGGGCTGGCTAGGGACATGGCCCCTCACCTTAGGATATGGGTTCCAGACTGGCTCGTTCTGTCTGGAGGAGCCCCCTATACACCACCATGGATTAGATCTGATCATTGTCCTCCAGGACTCAAGTCTGCTTTCTGTTTATACTTTCAGCCGGAACATGCTGGGCACACTCCACCCCTCCTCCCTGCCTCGGGGGTGGATCTCACTCGGTGATTCAGGGTTTATCTGAGCTTTTGGTTCCTAAACCATGACCTTGAGCTCACAAGACTGGGCCTTCTCCCAGAATGCCATCCACATCACTTTCCAGCAACTCGGCCAGCTTCCCATCAATCTGATCCCGGAAAGAAAGTCAGAGAAGTCATATCAGACCAGGAAAGAACCTTCTAGATTAATCCGCAGCCACCGCAACTCCCTTCTATGAATGAGGTCCAGAGGAGAGAAAGAGCCATCCCTGACTCACCCACCAAGTGAATGAGAAACTGAAGAGTCGAGTCTGTGTCTCTGTCCCCGAAGCACATGGAGCCTTAACAGCCAATTATTTCTGTTGCAACACCGGCCTCAGAAACTCCACTTCCCATTAAACCGTCTCCCACGCAATGAAAAGCAAATGGGCTGGCCCTGGGCCAGCCCCAGGACAAGGGGCTCACTCTCCCAAGACATTCCTGACCAAGTTACAATCTAAAGCCATGCTGAGAACAAGTCCCTCAGGCAGGCACTTTCTCTGTGGTGGAGAAAACGCAGCCTCACTCAGTAGCTGCAGCTGGGACAAGAAGGGACTCAGCTATCTGCAGAGCAAACTTCGTAGCCTCATAAAAATATCATGGTGGAAAGGGATTCTCTTCTCACTGTCAGTACAGCAGTGTCTTCTGTGATGGCCGATTCCCTGTCAGTTATCCAGGGAAGAAGTACTTGTTAAACATCTACAGTGTGCTGCTACCCATGCTGGACCCTGGGGCCTGGGAGTGAGTGGAGCAGAAAACCTTCCCTCAAAGGGCTCCACATCTCTTTGAAGGAAGCTGAGGCAGACAGCCTCAACAGAGCACAATGCCAGCCCAGCAAAGCTCTTGATTTGCTTTGGGGGGCAGAGAAAGCTCGTGTATCCAAGGGATGGTGGTTAAGCTGAGTTCTGAAAGTTTCTAATAGTCTAGGAGATGGGATCTTGATCCTGATTCCTGTTTCCACCTCTGAGTCTTAAGGAGCAAAGGTACCTGGTATATTTGTGTATGTTGGGGGGGCAGGGTGCCAGGATAGGTGCCCTGAGCCATGACCTGTTGGGCAGTTCCCACTGGAGTCTCACCCCTAACATCTGACTTTTATGGGACTGAGGTAGGGTCTGTGTGTTATCCCCTCTGAGGTCCCATCTTTTGGCCCAGTGCTCAGCACCTAGTCAGCTCAGTGACTTTCCTCCAAGGAATGAGTGAGTAGAAAAAAGGAGTTAATGATGCAGTCAACTCCAGGCTGCAGCAAGCACCATGTTGCACACTTACCACACACCTGGTAAAGAACAGCTCTCATAAGCTGTATCAGTGGCATCACCGGCATCGATACCACCCCCTCAGCAGATGGGATGCCTGGGCAGAGAGGCAAGAGATTGTGTTTCTAAGATCACATGGCTAGGAAGATGCTCGCCAGGGTTCAAACCAGATCACTGCCACTTGTGTACCAACTCTCCTCTGTGTGTGCTTTGCTCCTGGCACTCCCACACAGAATCCACACCCGCAACAAGCCCCGTTTCCTCCTGTGGTGGGAAAATCCATGTGGGAGCAGGTCTGGACCCACCAGGAAGGGCTTTGATTACCAGGCTCAGCATCCCAGGGAGGATGGATGCTTCCTCAGAGGCAGCCAACATTCCTGAAGGGATGCGCCCAGGCCCCTTTCAACACAGAGCATGAAAGTGAGTTTCTCTGTGGACACAGGCTACAGCAGACATCCTGGAAGGTGGACCCTGAAGTGTTCTCTTCTTTGTACCCATCCACCAAGTGGCAAGAAAGGCAAGACCACAGGGGATGTTTGTCGTGGTCTCAAACATCTGGCTCTCTTCTCTGCTCTAAATTTGGACGAGTAGACGTCCACTTCCTCCTAATCAAGATAAGCCCACACCAAGGCCCTACACAATCATGCTGGGTCACTTAATTGCCTTTCTCTTGGGAACCCTCAGCTAGCCATAGGGAAATTTTCATCTGAGACAAGAATGAAGGTCAACGCCATGCCGCGCCCTAATGCCTTTTACAGACCGGTGAGCCACAGGAGAATCGATTCCAGTCAAAGGACCTGTGGACTTTTCTTTTCTTTCTTTTTAAAGAAGAGCCAGTATTTTAAGATTTTCCAGGTCATGGAAAAATAGACGCTAAGGACATGGGAATGGCAGTGTCCAGCAACCCTGCACTTCAACCCATTGTTGTCTAAATAAAGCCAGGCCAAGTTCACGAGAGGCATGTTCTTTAGCCCACCAGGAAGTAATCCTCTGAGAAGCGGTAATGGGAAAAATACCACTTCGGGTTATTGCCCTTCTTGTGGCTGGTCACAAGTTTGGTATTAACTGTATTTTCCATTTCAAAACTTTCTTTTATTCTCACTACACAAGTAATACACAGTTACTGTTGGAACTTTGGAAAATAAAGAGCAAACAAAAAATCCATAACAATACAAAAGTCCTTCAACCAACTATTAATGAATGCATTTTTTAACAAAAATCAAGATGATAGTGTATATAGAGTTTTAATTTTTTTCCACTTCATGTCATCAGCAGCGTGATCCTCTACACCCAATACTCTTCAAATGTGTCACTTTTATAAGTTACAGCTGATTTCTGAGTGTTAATAGGTGGCCAGCTTGAGGACATGTTGGTAGTGTCCAGCTTTAGAGAAGCACTTCTGTCCTAATGGCTAAGCGTCCCCTTGGGGATCAGGGTCACTATAGGAAAGGCCTTGAAAACCTGGAGGTTCCTGATGTGTATTGTATATTCCTGTTTAAGAGTGTCCGCTGATGAACGCATGGCATTGGGTTCCAGACACTGGGACACGGGGTGGAGCAAAGAGCCCACCACTCTGCCTGAGGGAACCGTATTCCACTGATGGTACCAGCTTGTCTTCCCACCAGCCATGAAGGAGAACACTTGGCTCCCTACTTCCTCTCTGACCCCATGACCTTCTTATTTGAGGAGCACCTCTTTGATTTTAGTTTTAATTTTTCAAAGATAGAGTTTCGTGTAGCCTCAAAGTCTCTCTGTCTCTCCCTCTCAAGTGTCTGGATCACTGGTGTGTACCACCACACCCTGCTGACTAAGTTCTTTTTATAAAAATGTCTTCAGCAACTCAATTGTTTTTTAAATGTGCTGTTTACTGATATACTTTCCAAAGGTTAGGGATTCTCTCTCTCTCTCTCTCTCTCTCTCTCTCTCTCTCTCTCTCTCTCTCTGTGTGTGTGTGTGTGTGTGTGTGTGTGCTCACATGTTTTTTTATTTTGAGACAGGGTTTCATTATGTAGCCCTGGCTGGCCTGGGCTATTAAACCAGACTGGCCTTAAATTCACAGAGACCCATCTCACCTCTACCTCCCAAGTGCTGGAACTAAAGTCATGGACTACCTCCCAGCTTTACTTAAAAAAACATTAAGAAGACGTTTGCATATTCTTATTTGTAAAATCTTTAAATGTAGTCTAGACACTAACTTGCTGCTCGGTGTATTTTTTTTAATATTAATTATTTTCACTTTACGGGTATGAGTGTTTTGCCTGTTTGTATGTATATGTACCACATGAGGGCAGGGCTCATAGAGGGGCCAGCCTAGAGAATGGTGCCGTCCACAATGGTCAGATCTTCCTACTTCAATTAATAAAATCCAGATATTCCCTCACAGATAAACCTGCAGGCCAACAAAATCCAGACAATCCCTTCTTAGGTGACTCTATAGTGTGTCAAGCTGATGACTAAAACAAACCATCCCACTCACTAACGTTCCCCTTTTAGCCATCTGGAGCTTGTCTCAGACCTGGCAATGTAGCAGTGAACAGAAATAGACATGGTCCCCCAGCACTGCTGGTCACGTAGTCCCTCAAGTGAGCAGACTCTCCCAAAGGAGCTGTGACGGTCGGGAGAATGCAAGGCAAAGGTGTGACAGACAGCATGGGAAGGTCTCTCAGTGACCAGAAGTGCAGCATGTGTCCTAGGTACTGCTTCTGAGAAACACAGGCAGGGACAGAGAAGTGTCCTTAAGGAAAAGCCTCCAGGGAATGCATCAGGGTGGGGGTAGCAGAAGACGGCAGGGAAGAGGCTTATACAAGCATGTGGTCTCCTAGAAAGCCTGTCCTCAGGCACAGCTGGGCCCAGATCGAAAACTGCAATGTTCTGTTAGACGCAAATGTGAGGAGGGCATCTGTGAGCCCAGTCACTGAAACAGCCATTGCTTATAGACGATGCTTCTGGAGCTGAGGAGGCCGGGACTCCCTGATGAGGTGGCTTCCTCAATGTGGCGACTGAGAGTGCCAGCAGCTGACACTGTTGGGACTGGGCATGGGGCACCAGGCAGGTAGGGGGCCCTGGTGATGGTTGGTGGTATATCCTAGGACATGTCGGAGGGATGGAAGGAAGACGGCTGTGTAGGGATCGGTGGCAGGGACCGGTGTCAGTCAATAGAGAGAGGTCTGTGTAACTTGCACATGGGGAATGGTTGAGAGAGGAGAAAGTTCAGAGTGGGGACACACTCCCCAGACTGACCACTCACCTGAAGAGCTCAAGTGGCTCTGAGATACCCTGCAGTACAGAAACTGGGCACACCTTGTTCAGACCCAGGAGCTTAGCAGTGAAAAGGATAGAAATAAACATCACAGTCACGTGAAGAGTCATCCTGGTTGAGATGCAGAGGCCTGGAGGTTGGTGGTCCAGAACTGTAGACAGGTGGGTGTGCTGAAGCATATTCAGGGTTTAATAGTCACTGGCTTACTGGAAGACTGGCCATGGGACAGGAGGGAAATGTCAGAGATGACTCCCAGCTCGCTGATTTGAACCTCTGATGGTGACACAATGTTCTCATACAAGGATGGGGTCTGGGGTCAGATGGGAGGCTGTGGGAAGAGAACCATCCACGTGCAACTGTGTTGCCACGCTACACTTCCTTTTCCTGTCTTTTGTTTCTTGAGATACGGTCTCATGTAGCTCAGGTTAGCCTTGAGTTCATTATACAGTCAAGGAAGCCCCCAAACTCCCGACCTACCTCCTCCACCTCCCAAGTGGTGGCATTGCAGACCTGCTGCTCTGTCCAGCTTCCTTCATATTTCACATTAAGAAATGCCAGCCAAGAGGAGCTGAGGAATGGACCCTGGACTAAGAACTTGGATTCCCCAGTGACTCACAAGTCTGAGCTGGTGCCATCAACCCACTGAGCCTCACTTTCTTCACCTGAAAAAATGGGGTTGATAAGTTCCAGTCTAAGAAGCGTTCCAGAAGGAGAGGGAGGGGCTAGGGGATGTTTTCAAAATATATTATGTTCATGCATGAAATTGTCCAACATGGAATATGTTTCCCCTAGGTAACACTCGCATTCAATCAGAGCCTCTTGGAGATTCAGGTGTGTGTGTGTGTGTGTGTGTGTGTGTGTGTGTGTGTGTGTATTTCCCAAGGGACCAGTCAGAGCCAGACATGAGGACAACAGACCCAGAGACACAAATTTAGGGGGTGGCTGTGCCGTAAAACTAATTGCCACCCCACAGATTCACTTGTAAGGATCCCAGCCACATTGTTTTCAGGCAGGACATTTATGTCCTTTGTCACTAATACCTCTCCATCTTTCCACCCTTAATCAGTCGGGACAGTCACCTAGGACCATCGGAACTGGCTTCCAAGAGAAAGTTCCGACAGAGCAGGTGGTGCTCGGCCCTCTTCAGCTGAGCTCTCCCCCGTGGGGTCAGAGCCCCGGGAGTTTGCTCAAAGCAAACTGGAAAAGCGGCAAGTCTGTCCACCAAAGAATGAATGCGGAATGGTTCCCCTCACTGCCAGACCCACGAGACAGAAAGCAGAACAGTGGCCTCGGAGCTCGGAGAGGAGGGGGTGGGAGGCTGTTGTTTGGTAGGTACACATGAACCTCTACTTGACAAGATCAAGAGTTCTGGAGAAGAAAGTCAGTGACGTTTGTACAACGTCAGCACGCTGGGTGCTGCTGAACTGTCCTCTTAGGGGTGATCAGGGAGGGACTGGAGAGATCGGCCAAGCACAAGGACTGAGTATCATCCCCAGAACCTATGTAAAGGGGAAAAACAACAAAACCCCACACTGGCATATGCCTGTATCCCAGCACCGGGGAGGCAGAGGGGAGCAGATCCCTGGGCACCCGCACTGGCCAGCCAAGCCTATTGGGTGGGTGGGCTCCAGGCCAGGGAGAGACTCTGTCATAAAAGAATGCAGATGGCTCCTGAAGAACAACACCGAAGGCTGTCTCAGGCCTCCACACACGTGTACATCATGCACTGTACCAGCACACATGAACATACACACACAAAGACAGTCAATAGGGTAAATCCTTCATGCATTTCACCATGTTAGGAAAAATAATGATCACAGTCTGTACTGAGGAGGCTCAATTCAGGGCCTTTGACCTGGGAATCCCTCATGGATGGAGTCTGCTCTACACGTGTGTTCACACACACACACACACACACAACACACACACACCAGCCTTCTCCCTCAGTTTTCCAAGGGTAGCAGAGCCCTGTCATCTGGGCCAATCTGGGTTTTACCCCAGAGCTTCAAACATTCAAAGGCATCTTTGTTCCCCTTCGAAGCCATTTCTCATTCATTTTGCCGTTACATAAGCCATACTTTGGTTCTGATATATAAGGAAGAAAAACTCGTTACCCGTTTTATTCATTTTGAATACACTAAAAATAACTAAAATAAGATGCTTTCCATTTCCTGCAGCCAGTAAAGAGACTTCAGAAAGGACAAAGGAAAGAAAAATGTGGAATATGGAAAAAGAGCCCTGGGCCAGACACACAGGAGCCTGAGATCTAGCACTCAGCTGGGAGGCCTTGGATGAGTCCCTCCCTTCTGGGCCTCAGGCACTTCATCTAGAGAAAGAGAGAAGTGTGTCAGAATCCTCCACCTTCAGACTCCCTCCAGCTCTGACATCCTCTTTCCAGTGAAGAACAGTAAGACAAGGAGCGCACCATCTTATAAACGAGTTGGTTTCTATTACTCAGAAATGTTTCCAAATTAAGTTTGTTGTGATCCTGTTCAGACAGACAGAGCTAATGTCATCTCTCCCCTCGGACAGATGGACGCCTTTGGAAACCCCGCTAGACTCACAGGCCCCACCTCCAGGACTCCATTCACTCCACCGCCACCGCAGTACGGTCTCCTCCCTGTCTCCAGGCCTTTGAAAGTGCTCTGTCAAGGTCACCAGAAGCTCCCAAGACTGAGTCCAACACACACCTCAGTCCTTCTCTTCCTTGGCCGCTCAAACAGCTCCACCTTGTGATCACACTCTTCTGGAGACTGGAGACACCACCCCAGCCCTTGAGGTTCAGGGAGGGACCTAGAGGAAATGCCTTGAGTGTCTGAGTGAACCTGTACTCACAATGGCGGCTGGAGTCTCTGGGTACCACACATGCCTTGCGGTGACTCCTCTTCCTGTTGGGATCCTTCTGCTACCAAATTCTAGACTCTCTCAGTGAGGTTCCCATTTAAACACTCAACAGTGATTTGTTAAGAACTAGCAAATTCTCAAACTTGGTACTCAACAACAGGAACTTGACCAAGGACAGCATGGCCTGGGCCCTCCTTATATTTATAGCTCACTGCCAAAGTCGGATGTCCGTCAAATGAGGGAGTACAAGACGCAGTTACAAACCCAAGGAGCCAGGAGCTGTGAGAGGTGAGATGGGGACCAATAGGTCCGCTCAGAGAGCGGCAGGGCAGGAACACTCAGGGAGGCTTGGATGCTGAAGTGGGAGGAGTCCGCAGAGGACCTTAGAGAGGCTGGGAGTGCTCCAGACGCAGAGAACCCTTGTGGAACTGCAGAAGGGCAGACCTCTCCTCTGGTGATATCTTAATTGTACTGACATGTGATTTTATTTGTATGTTAATAAATAAAGTTGCCTGGAGGTCAGAGCTAATAACAAGCTATAGCAGAAACTTGGCGGTGGTGGCGCACGCCTTTAATTCCAGCTCTTGGGAGGCAGAGCCAGGCAGATCTCTGTGTGTTCAAGGATATAGCCAACATGGAGACACATGCCTTTAATCTCAATACCAACCATAGAAGACCTAGAGGTCTGTACAGACGGGCAGTGACGAGGAGGTCATGTGGTTGGGTTTACAACCAATGAGAAGGCAGAATAGAAAGTCTATAAAAAAGACAAACAGACAGGAAGTAGGTCTCTTGCTGAAGAGGACAGCAGCAGCAGTGAAGGGTAAGGTTTTTAGCTCGGACCTCTTGGGCTTTCATCTCTGCATTGGCTCTGTGTTTCTTATTTAACAAGACCGTTCATCTATACTCTCCAGAGAACCTGGTGATCTGACTTTTCTCTGGATGGAGAACCTGGGCTAAACCCCGCCACACTGCCATCCACCTCACCTCTGGGGTAGAGGCTTAGGATCCAGAGAGGACCAGAGTGAGTGAGACGATGGCACATGGAGGGGGCCTGGCAGGACCCACAGTGCAGAGGACATGCTAAAGAGTCACAAGGTTTCTCCATGTAACAGCCTGGCTGTCCTGGATCTCACTTTGTAGACCAGGCTGGCCTCGAACTCACTGAGATCCACCTGCCTCTGCCTCCCAAGTGCTGGGATTACAGGTGTGCGCCACCACCACCTGGCGCTGATTTAGTTCTTAAGTGAATAGATTTAGCACTATTTTGTCACAGGGAAGGAAATTAGACCGTTTTCCTCAGCACTCTTGTTGGGGGCAGCTGTCTCTGTCACCCTCATCAGGTCTGGTCCCTCATCCTCACATGAGGACATGGTGGCTAGCAAGGCCACGGATCTGTCAAAGGCCGTGCAGCCACCAACGGCCTCAGGGAGGACTTGTCTGTGTGATTTCAGTGTTCACGGCTTGCCCCTGCGCCACCTCAGAGCCCCTCTGGGACTATATTTTAACAGGTGAAGAGAGGTTCAGAGAAAGGGAGGCACTTCCCCCAGCTCCCCAAGACAGCAACCTGCTCCCCATATCAGCTTCATGCTGTACCCTGAGAGTCACAGGGGGAAAAATATGGCATGGTTACGCAGCTGCAAACAAAATAATGACACTAGGCTGCGGCCAGTGTCTCGGGACTGTGTGGGGAAAGCAGCCTCCCTGGCAGGAGCAGCTGCTAGGATACTACAGCCCTTGCTGGCCACACCCTCCTTCAGGAACATGAACCTCAGCAGCACTGGAGTGCTGGGCAGGAGCCTGTGGGAACAAGCCTTCACTAGCCTCCCTCCCCCACCGGCAACAGAGCTCCCTCGGGGAAGCCCTCCTGAATGAACATCTGTATCCTGCCAGGACCCGGCACCGGGATGCTGCCGTCACCTAGGCCTCAATCGGCATAAGCCCACCAATCCCGAGACCATCACCTCTGACCTTGCAGAGACCCTCCCTCTCTGACCCTGGAAATCTGGAGTGAATTTGGGGGGAATTTAGACGGATGTTGCTCTTGCCAGTTTCCTGTGGAAATTAAGTGAAGCCAGGCGGCGGCAACTCATTCAGAAGAGAGGCTAGAGACTTGAGGACAGCAGGGGACCTGAAGGCAGGAGGTGTTTGTTTGCAAAGCTGTTGGTCCTGCTTTACTGGGCCCTTCTCAGGAGGAAGAAGACCTTAGGCAGGGCTTGTCCAGCAAAGCTCATCCCTGTCCAGCCAGCCTTCCATTCTCAGCCCCACCCTGGACTCTCCCAGAGTGCCCGTGGCCCCGAGCCCACAGATCTCCACACTCTGGCTCTTGTAGGCTTCTGAGCCCAACACGAGTTGTTTCCTCTGCTTGGAACTTGGGGACAGATGGCCTTGACTCGTTCCTTGGCCATGGCTACTAGACAAAACGCTGCCAAAGTACACTACCCTCACCTCTTTCCTTCCTTAGTGACAAGGTGCCAGCCAGGAAAGCTGAACTTACCAGCCTCCTTTGCAGCTAAGGAGTCCCAGGACCCGGGTCTGAACTGTTCCTATGATCTGTGACCCAAGCAAATCTGCATATGTCTCGTCTTCCTAAGGATGGAAGAGGGCAGGCAGACAGTGAGAGACCAAGGCCTTATGCTGACATCCTGGATACAGTTATACTTAAAGCTTGACTTAAGTACTGTAGGACTTAACCTGTTCATGCAAGGCATGAACTTGAGTGACATCCTCTTACATAAGGAGAAGCCTCCCCTGTGACTTGTCCCCTGCCTCCCATGTGACTGACTTACCCCCTGCCTCTCAGGTTTATGGTACTTGCAGCTGAATACATTTCTCACTGGGTAACCCAGGAACTGCACATCGTAAGCCACACTTTGCGTGGGGATTCCCCAGCTAGCACATGAAGGTCACAAGGGGACCCAATGAGATCCTGGGAAATGTGGCTCGAGAATGAAGGATGATGTCCACAGAAGCGACGGGGAGGAAGCCTTGGGCAGGGGGACCCATGTGGCAGCTGTGAGGAGAAAGAACTTAAGCAGAGATGGGGATAGACAGGGTCAAACAGAGCAAGGGGGTGTGGGAACATGAGGCAGAAAAAGTCTTCAAGGGCTTGAGCAAATGAAAGACCCGTGACCTCGGCAGGAAGGTTCAGCTCAGGTCTGGGGACAGAAGCCAAACCACACAGTAGGATCAAATCCCAGCTTTGTGCAGCTCACTGAGGGAAGAGTGGGGGACACACTCAGGGAAGGGTGATGCAACACAGAAATCACTCCAGGGCCAGCCGCGGCCCTGTTCCCTTGCAAGTCCACGTCTCCCCACCCTACGTGAGATTTCAGCATCATCTGGCTGCCAAGGCATGGTCCTGACACAGGTGTGGCTCCCTCCCTAGCCCCATTCCCATGACGCAGAAGCTCACTGTACATGAAGACTTCCCTGTATATTAAGGCCTACTCACTGGCCTTTCCCGGTAGCCCACTACTTCTACTCAGACAAAACTCAGACCACACCTCCCTCCAGTCCCCTCTTTGGACCGTGCTGTGTCCATCTGGAATCATAATCGGTGGGGCTCAGAAAGTCTGGCTCCTCAGAATGGGGTCAGTGTCGGCACTTGAGTTGGTGAAGAGCCCACGGCTCTGGTACACTCAAGAGTGTCAATAGCCTTGGTGAGTTCCAGGCCTATGAGACTGTGGGGGCCTGGACTCTCCTGGGCTCTACCAGGCCCCGTCATTCCTCAGATTTGGCCTCAGACATTCAGGAAGGAAGCGGAAGGCAGAATGGCCTGTGCTGCAACACCCCCCCCCCTTTTGCTGTTCCCTGTAGGGCCTTCCCAGAGGACAGCTGCTTCCTTTGACTCATTTTAGAACCAGAAGACATGATTATGACCAAATTTAGCAAACAACCAAAACTGAAAATCCAACCCATATTTTAAAGTGTGTTTCTGCAGCTCCACCCCACAGAAGGGAAAGTCCCCTCTGGGCCATGTGGCCAAGGGATGGACAGCTGAAGAGGCAAAGCCATGCTGTGTCATGATTTTGAGGGCAGTGGACATGGGCGGGGTCTCCTCACCAACTGTAGACAGTTGGCAAGAGCAGAGCCAGGCATGGGACCCAGGGACTCCTAGTCAGGAAGGTACCTCTTGATTCTCACCAGAGCTAGGGAGAAAAGAGGCTTCTACAGGCCAAGTCAGACACATACCATGATGGGACCCCCCTCTTGGGTTGGCTCTACTTTTGGCACATTGTTCTACTGTGCTTGGTGAGGAGGGAAACCCAGGGCACTAAGCAGTGTGAACCACCTTACACTATCACAGTATCCAGGCAGAAGGTGCTGAACTCAATAGACACACTGGACTAGGGGGATTGCAAAGCGTTGTTTCCAGGAATTCTGAGTTGAGCTGGCTCCAAGAGATTTTTTTCAAAAGGGAGAGAAGGTGTGTGGGAGTCAGAGTGAGTGAGATGGGTGTGCTAGGTACAGGCGCAAAGGCTTGCTTCACAGACCACAGCATTTGAGAGCCAAGCCTGGCCAGGCTGTCCTGAGAGCCTTGGTGTCCTCTGGGTAGATTAGGGGACAGAGTGCCCGATTAAAGGAGGCTATCATCTCACTGAACTCAGCTTCTGTCAGCTCAGATGAGACCCAGTCTACTAGGACTTCCTCTTCCTAAAACTTACAGCTAGAAAAACACCACAGGGCCAGCAAGATGACTGTGAGTGAAAGCTGCCAAGCTGGATGGCATGGATTCCATCCCCAAGACCCACATGGCAGGAGAGAAGTTATTGTTGAAATTATTAAAGCCACTCCACATGGTTAAAAGGGAGGTTTATTTTGTGGGGTAACTTACAAGTGAAGGGATAGGTTGCAGGGTCTGGGAAAGGTGTAGCGCAGTCCGGCGGTGTTCTCTGGAGAACTCTGCTCAGTTTACCTTCAGCGTGCTGGATCCAGGAACCAAGAGAGTGGGCCCATCTGGATCTCAGGTCTTCAGGGTCCTCTCTTGGCCCCGCCTTGTAGGCGTGACAGTTACTGAAGCCTCAATGGGGGGTTGGAACTTCCAGATCAAAGCTGGAATGGCTACCCACTACAAGAAGTGACTCCTCCAAGTTGTCCTCTGGCTACACACAACAGACAGACAGACAGACACACACACACACACACACACACACACACACACTGATGAAAGCATACATCTATAATGTAAAACAGCTCCATTATGAGGTTGCCATGAAAATCCCACAAAACCATTCATGAAAATGAGTCAGCACGGTGTCTTACAACAGCACACACATCAAATGGTGTACATTATTCTAGTTGTTAGAAACTTCGCCATTTATAGCAAAATTGACAGCCAGGTGTGGTGACATACACCTATAACCCCAGCCCTCAGGAGATAGAGGAGGGAGGAACAGGAATTTGTGGCCAGCCAGGGTTACATGAGATCCTGTCTCAGGAAGGAAGGAAGAGAGGGAGGGACGGAGGGAGGGAGGGAGGAAGGAAGGAAGGAAGGAAGAAAGAAAGGGAGAGACAAATATGTTAAGGCAAAGTTGAGGTATTTCTTCCAGGAATGGGAAGAGTCTGGAGGTGCAGGATGACTTTGTGCATCTAAACCATGAATATGAGGAGCCTATTCTACATTACCTGAGGGACAGTGCTTACTGGGCATGAGGGTCTTTTGGAGGGGGGGTTATTTTTTTGTTTTGGTTTTTAAGACAGGGTCTCTCTACAAAGCTCTGGTTGTCCCGGAACTCACTCTGTAGACCAGGCTGGCCTTGAACTCATGGAAATCTGCCTGCCTCTGCCTCCCAACTGCTGGGATCACCCCACTGGGCAGCCAAATGAAAGGGACAGTGGTAAAGAAAGAAGACTGGTAGGATCCACTCTGATCCAGCTACACCACACTTGTACCTGAAAGTCTCCAAGTCGCATACCTCAGAGATACTGCACATCCATGTCCACTGTAGCACCACTAAATGGCTAAAGTACACCATAAAGTGGTACATATGCAGGACAGCATTTTGCTCAGCTGTAAAGAAGAATAACATTTTTCATTCACTGGAAAAATGAATGAACTAGATAGAGATCATCACATCAGGCAAAATAAACCAGACTCAGAGAAACAAGTGTTTCTCTCATATGTAGAATCTAGATTATGTACATGATCTATCTATCTATCTATCTATCTATCATCATCATCATCATAATCATCTATAATCTATCTGTCTGTCTGTCTAGCTATCATTTATCTATCTATCTATCATCATCATCTATCATCTATCTATCTATCTTCATCATCATCATCACCTATGAATATGATATAGAGGTAAAATGGCACTCCCTGGGGTAAAAAGGAAAACAGGGAGTCATAAGGAGAGGAGACTATGAACAGGGCACTTTTTTTAGTTAAGACATGTTCATTTACACACACACACACACACACACACATACACACACACACACACACAGAATGGCTTTAGCTCGGTGGCTCCTTCAACAATGCAGCAGAAAATCTAAACAGAAGACTAAAGGGAAATACTTCAGTCTGTTGCTGATGAACACAGAAAACTCAAGTTGTTTCTTAATGTTTTTGTAGTTTCCAAATTTTCAGCAGTGAGCTTGAATTTTTACTTTTTTTATTATTAAAAAACTTGGAAATAAAAACACCATATACTACAATTAACTATATTCAAAGATTACACAACTTAATGAAATTATGTATTGTTAGAATTGGCTCATATTTTGTAATGATCTCATGAAAATAAAGTGTCAAAGATGCCCGTTCACATATCAGGAACCAGCCTGATCTGGGACTCCATCCAGTGTGTGCTGTAGAATATTATTTTAAGATGTTATATTTGTTTATGCTGTGGAATTTTCAATGATTCGAAGATGTGTTGCATTCTTCTATGATGCATTTGTTTAACTCTGTGAAGCTGTCTTACTGTGCCTGTCTAAAACACCTGATTGGTCTAATAGAGAGCTGAACAGCCAATGTGAGGCAGGAGAAAGGATAGGCGGGACTGGCAGGCAGAGAGGATAAACAAGAGCAGAAATCTGGGAGGAGAAGATTAAGTAGCAGGAGGAGAGAAGGACATCAGGGGCTAGCCACCCAGCTACACAACCAGCAACAGAGTAAGAAAGAAAGGTATATAGAATAGAGAAAGATAAAAGATCAAAGGCAAAAGATAAATGGGATAATTTAAGAAAAGCTGGCTGGAAACAAGCCAAGCTAAGGCTTGGCATTCATAAAAAAGAATAAGCTTCCATGTGATTTATCTGGGAGCTGGGTGGTGGGCTCCCAAAGAGCAAGAGTCAAATAGAAAAAAAAAATACCAACTACAGATGTGGATTTAGTTCCCAAGCCCCCAAGCCAAAATCTACTCCCAACAGAGACACACCAGCAAGCATGTGTCCTGACCCCCTCTATCACACCCACTCCCCTTATCCTTGGAAGAGAGACCACACACCCTAAACAAGAACCCATGGAGACAGTTCCAGGGTATGAGGGCCAAGGATGGTGTCACTGGGAGCCTAGACGCTCAAGTCGCCTGGTGGAGAGGGGCTTGTTTTGCACAAAGCTCCAGCGTCAGCAAGACTTCCGTTCTAGTCAACGGCAGCATGGCTCTACCATAGGGCCAGCCTTACTATCTGCAATGGTGAGTGTTCACAGAATCACCCAGGAGGTAAGGCTCTAGGGAGCCATGCCTGTAGGGGATTGTCTTAAGTTCACTGATGTAGGTAGACATCCATCTTGATTGTGGGTGGGCCAGTCCCTGGGCAGGGCATTCTGAACTGGATGAATGGAGGAAGCCCGCTGAGGACTAATGCGCATGCACCCCTCTCTGCTTCTCGACTGTATGCACTACTTCAGGTTCTTCCGCCTTGACTTCCCCACCACAAGACTGTGCCTTGGACTGTGAGCTAAAACAAATCCTTTTTCTCTTCAGTTGTTTTTGTCAGTGTTTTTACAACAGCAACAGGAAAAGAACCAAAGACACCAGAAGATGGCAGAGCCAAGCCTGCTCTGCTTCTCATCAAAGACAGTCTTGAGCTGGCACAGACCCTGGGCCAGCCACAGAAACTGAGAGTACTGATGCTGTGTGGCACTGGGCTGGTGCCTTCCCTCTCTGGGCCCCTGCTCATCCATCTGTAGTTGCTGGAGTTGGACAGAATGAGTTCTCAGCGACTTCCCAGCTTGGAGACAGCAGCTGACACCACAGAGCCTTGGCCACCCTGTCTTCGTGGCCCAATAGACTGAGCATGGATGCCTTTGGGCTCTATTGTTCTAGCCCTGCCTTTAATGAGGCCACATCTGGAGTGGATCTCCTCCGAGCCCTGTTGTGTGCAGTTCCTCACAGCTGGGTCTCCATAAATCAATTGGTTCTGTGGACAAGTTCCCGGAATCATCCAGAACCTGACCTAGAAAAGGCAGTTTTTATTTCCCCCCAGTTTCTGATTCCAAAAGCTGTGAAATGAACTCCATCCATATCGGGACAAGCTCCCAGCTCCTCCAAATTCCAGGGTTTTGGAGGGGCCACGTGTCTTCAGGCAGGAAGCATGAACCAACTGGCCCCTTCTGGTTCTCTTTGAGGGGTGGGAGTGGCACCCCAACTCCACAGTAAATAGACTAGGCAGAAATGACCCGACCAGAATTCCTATGGCTCTCAGATTCTTATTTTCCCCCAGAGAGCTGAAGTAATTATCGAGGACAGGAGTTGAAAATTAATAACCCTGTGGAGCGGGGGAAGCCCATGCTCTTTGGTTCAGCAATGTATTCTCTTTGCTGCTCCTGACACTGTTCAGTCCCCAGCTCTCTAGGGCTAAGATGCTGGAATCTGTCTGCAAAACATCTGCATTCCCTCCCTCAGTGAATTCCCTCCCTCAGTGAGTGCTCCTTGAGCACCACCAAATAGGCATGGATGGGTGAAGGGAATGCTGTTTCCATACTAACTCATAAATGCTCAGTGCCCCCTCCCAGCCCAGACCCTGTTCTTATACATGGGGCAGAGGGTGGCTCAGCGGTGAGGTGGCTTGCCCAGAGTCCAAGCAGTCAAGCTGAGTATAGCACCAGTCCCTAATGTAACTTCTGACATCATCTCTCCCGCTGAGCAAAGTCCAACCTCGGTCTTCAGTTGTTTCTGTAGTAATAAGGTTTGGAATCAGATGCCATTTAGAGGTATTCTTAAAGGTAATTTTTGTTTTGTTTTTATTTCTTTTGAGAAAGGATCTTGCTATGTATCCCAGGCTGGCCTTGAACTTACTCTGTAGACAAATCTGGCCTCAAACTATGGCAATCCTTGTGCCTCAATCTCCCCATGACAAAGAGTTGAGGCTTGGCCAGTTCTCATGTAGCCCAGGCTAGCCTCTGACTGTGTGGCCAAGGATGATCTTAAACTCCACATCCTCCTGCCTCTACCTCACAGGTGTTGGGATTCCAGGAAGGTATTACTGTGCCCAGCAGGTCTTTCTTTCTTGTGTCATATACACGCACCCCCCAGCCTAGTGATGCCCCTTTCACCAGCCCTGAGGAGTCCGAGTCCAGCCTGGACCGGTTGGCAGTGGAGCAGTACAAATCCAGGCTTCCAGTTAAATGTAGAAGATTTAATGCTGCCACTGGCTTCTCTCCCTGGAAACCCATGAAAACCACACCCCACCACGATGGTGGAGGAAGCAAGGCTGGCTGGCTGTGCGGAGCAGAGGAGACTCCGGGACATCTCCACTCTAAAGGACTACCCAGGGGCTAAGAGCAAACACACTGGGTGGTCTCCGAGGAGATCCAGAGCAAGAATGAAGCCCCAGGGAGACCCATCCCAGCATTTCCAGGAAGTGGGTGTCATGTGAAGACTGCTGCTCACTGGCAGGAGACGGGCTAACGTTGGCTGACCACATGGCTGGAGACACAGATGAGGGTCTTCGTAATGATGGGGAGGTGAACATTTGACTTCTGAAAGTCCCTGTAGAATCTTCGTACATTACTTGCTTTCTTCGCTCACAGCTGCCAAGGAGAGTGGGGTAGTGCTCTGCAATCCTTCTTGACTTAGCACCAGAGCACTGCCAATGGGCATATGCATCTGGTAGTTCCTTTGTGGGGTGCTGAAATCTCTCTTAACGTTCTCAGGAACACTCTCTCTCACTGACCCCTGCCTTGTAAAAAGTTAGGGATGATTCACAGAAGTTTCATGATTCAGCAGTTGGGACAGAAGCTTCCATTCCATAGGGACTGAATCCTTGAAGATGGCTAAGGGGTAGATGGAGCAATCACAGCTGATGTGGGCTCTGACTGTGGCCTCTCTGGCAGGGCAGCAAGGATCTTACAAGGCAAAAACTGAAGAAATACCTCACCCAGTCCCTGCCATTTTAAAGAGAGAGAGGGTGGAGGTGTGTGAGGTCACAGATGAAATTCTAAGTGCACTCACACAGAGGGGCAGTCTGGCCTCTCTGTGGCTCTGCGGGTGGGTCATGGTCCCCGGCTCTTCTCTTGACTTGGCACTTTCCACAGAAATGTGCTTGCACAGAGATATAAATCAGTCACAAAATCTCCTGTGCTCTCCAAGTGGGGCAAACTCATTCATTCAGGCTGGAGCTAACAGTGTTATGTAAGTGGGCTAAGAGTGAGGGGATGGACCTACTCCAGGGTGTGGGAGCTGTGGGACCCTCAGGGACCTGTGAGTACCTCTCTCCACTCTGAGAAGCAAGAACGAGCAGCAACCACTGAGCTGTGGAGGAAGTCCTGGGTGCTCTGTGACCTCAGACCAGTTCCCTGCCCTCCCCAGTATTTTTAACTAAATCTGGGCCAGGGTTTGTATGGACTGGCGTCTTGGCAGGTATTTTAAGAATCTAGTGAGCTCACTGTTAGGGTATTCTTAGAACAGTGCCTTGATGGTGGTAATTATTATCATCATCAGTAAAAGCTACACTTGGGAGGCCACAGTCCTTCCCCACAACCAACCTGACAAGATCAGACAATCTAATCCCAGTAGAAAGCAAGCTTCTAAAATTACCCTCAAAGAAAGAAATTGAGCCGGGCAGTGGTGGTGCACGCCTTTAATCCCAGCACTCGGGAGGCAAAGCCAGATGGATCTCTGTGAGTTCAAGGCCAGCCTGGGTTACAGGTCTACAGAGTGAGTCCAGGAAAGGCGCAATGCTACACAGAGAGACCTTGTCTTGAAAAAACAAAAAAGAAAGACACAAACTGAGGCTACAGCTTATTTTGATTTTAATTTTATTCTGTGTATATGAGTGTTTTGTCTGCATGCCTGTCTTCATCTACCACCTTCACGCCTGGATTTTGAGGGTTCAGAAAAGGGAGATGGATCTCCAGGAACTCGAGTTACAGATGGTTGTGAGCTGCCATGTAGGTTCTGGGACTTGAATTCAAGTCCTCTGTAAGAAGAGTCAGTGCTCTTAACCACTAAGCCATCTCTCCAGGCCACTAGGAAACAGGCCAGCATTTCCAGCCACACTTATCAAGTGAATATTGCAGCTGTGATATGCCAGAGCAGATGTCAAAAGCCTCAGACCCTTTTCTCAAGACTGGAACTTAATACCATCTAACAAACCGATTTGTGCAGGGGTAGTTTTAAAAGAGGCCCTGTGGACGCTTCCAGAACTTCAAAAAGCCAGATTCAGATGACAGTTATTAAGCAAAATGTGAAATCCTGATGTGAAGTCAGCTCTAGTTGGCTCTGTCTGCAAACACACCCTTCCCTCAACAGCCTCCGTGTCCTCCCCCCGTCCCCCTTCCCTGTCAACTAGACTTGGCCCTGGGTGGCCTCTGGGTGTCTCTCAGGTGTTCATCCATCTCATGGATCTCAGACTTGCAGGATTTTAAAAACCAGTTGACTTGTCTCCCACAAAAGCACTGTCCCATTTTCAAGCTGACACCACCCCCCTAGTGAGTCACACGAGGAAGGCAGGCCTGTGGGCTGGCCCCAGCCTCCGGTGCCTTTCTTTCTTTCCAGGCAGGATCTCACCACAGCCCCACCTTCTTCTTGGTCTCACTTAAGGTCTTTGCGGCTGAAAATGCAGCCCCAACAGCAGGCAGGGACACATACCTGTAAACTCAGCACTTGGGAGACTGAGGTAGCCTGGGCTACATGGGGGATTCAAGGCCAGTTTGGGGTACATCATGATATCCAGGAAAGAGAGAGAAAGAGAAAAAGGGGGGAGCTACAGAGAGGCAGAGAGGCAGGCAGCAGACAGACACAGGGGTTGCTAGTCGAGAGAAGAAAGGAAAGATATGGAGGAAAGGGGCGGGATGAAGAAAAGGAATAGAAGGAAGAATGTGGGAGGTGCAGGAAACCTACAGCCCAGCAGCAATGGCATGAAGACCCTCCGGCCCGCCCTAGAACCGCCCAGTGGGCCTGTTCTCCAAGTGGCGGGGATTCCCTCAGTGCACAGGAGGGTGTTAAAGCAGTCACTGCCGTTCTGCTGTTGGGTTTATAAGACACACCATGTCCATAACAGAAAAGAGGGGAGAAACGGATTGATCCAGCTAAGTTTTACTAGAATTAATTCAGCAATAAGCTGAAGACTGTGAGAATTTTAAGAAGCATATTGTGATGTCTAAGACACGTGCTCAACAAGTAACTGAAGAATATAGCCAAGAGGGCTGGGACCTGGTGGTAGAGCACTTGCTTAGCATGCACAAGGCAGTGGGGCTTGATCAACATTGTGTGTGTGTGTGTGTGTGTGTGTGTGTGTGTGTGTGTGTCTGTGTGTCTGTGTGTCTGTGTGTGTGTGTGTGTGAGAGAGAGAGAGATAGAGAGAGGAGAGGGAGGGAGAGAGGGAGAAAGAGAGAGAGGGAGAGGGGGAGAGGGGGAGAGAGGGAGGGAGAAAGAGAGATCACAAGACACACTTATGCCACCATCACACAGACAGGCAATAAATCTATAGTGGATTCTCATTCTGTAAAAACCATTATCTAAGTTAGGTAATACTTTATGCACATTGTCTCAGCCTCCAGTGAGTATAGGGTTAACTTGCTCATACCAGAGACAGGGGCGGTCACCCTGAGCATCACTTCCAGCTCTTTCCTCCATCCCCAGTTCCTCAGCCTGAATTGTACACCCATCTCCCGGAGACCACTCTCCTGTGAGACTCACCCCACGGACTCCCACAGCCAGTGTAGACTGCAGCTCTACTGTGAGGACCGCTTGTCCCGGTGTGTCTTTGCACAGTGCCTCAACTCTGACACCTGCTGAACCCTGTGGGGAAAGGGGCTAAGACAACACCCCGAACCCCAGCAGAGGCTTTGGTCACCAGGGCTCCCATACCACACTTCCTTTCCACTCCCCGGCTGACTGCGCATGTCCCTGACAGCTCCCTCTTCCTGCTGGCCCCTTTGTCACCTTGACACATCTAAAATTTACTAAAACTCAAGTGGCTGGGCAGACCTGAGAGGGTTGTTTTTTTTTTTTTTTTTTTTTTTTTTTTTTGCATAATTAAATCACTTGATGTGCTAAGACCCACCTTTAATCCGATCTTTTGAGGTGTGAAGACCCGCCTGTATAAAGGACAGGGAAGGAGCAGCGAGCTCTCTCTGCCCGTCTGCTCTCACTCTTGCTGGCCAGCCCATGCCTTCACATCACACAGCCTACTTCTTCGGGATGCTGGTGTCTACTGAAGACCAGCTGAGACATCCAACCTTGAGCACTGAGCAGCTACTGGGTGCCTGGACCTTCCACTGGTAGACAGGCGTTGTTGGATTAGCGGGACCACAGCCTGTGAGCCACTCTGACAGATCCCCTTTCTCTCTATATATATACATTCATCCTATCAGCTCTGTTCCTCAGAGCACCCTGACTCATACAAGCCCTGTCCCACTCCTCCAGGTCTGTGATACATTGCTGTTTCATGTGATTTTCCTTTCCTCCCTCTGGCATGCTGGCTGACACCCCTCACACTAACTTGGTTCTTCCAGGTCAGGGCTCTCCCAGCAATCTTGCTAGTTATATTAGACCCGAGAGAGAGAAGAACCACAGCCATCTGCTAATAGAAACGAATTCTGTGAAAGGGATACTTGCTCACTTGGGCATCAGGCTGTCCTCTAGGATACAGAAGTCATCCATGCAAAACATACCCTAAACATCCACCATCAAACACCCAGATCCCCAGGAGGCCAGGCTAGAGTGACATTCCCCGGAGAGCTCCTCAGAGGAAATTAAAATGGAATCCTAGGACCCAAGGCAATCCGCCTCAGCAACTCCGCACATTAGCACTGCATCCACACCTTCTCGCAGTTAGGTGGAGATAGGAAGCCACAGGCAAGACAGCAGGGGCGCCTCCTCACATCCATGCGGCCTTTTTTAGACCCTTCACCCATCACTTTCCCTCCACTGCAGGGAAAGCCTCCTCAAATACTGTAATGTTTCCAAAAATAAGAGGAGATTATTTTTGCGATCTTCTCACACGCTGAAGCTGATTGCTGCTCCTGGAGGAAGGAGTAAGAGAGCTGACTCCTCCAGCCAAGCCAGCTGGCGGCCATGCTGAGGATGCACACAGACACAGGTGCAGCCACCCACACTCTGGGCGCATTTGTGGACGCCGGCTTCGCGTCTGGCCCACCCAGGCTGTTTTCCTGGGTCTGGGGAGGGGCTCCTCCTACATCAGGCCACCTGACCCTACACTACAGAAGGCAGGGGGAAGCAGAGCAGTGGTCCCTCCCCTGACCTACAAGTCTCCACAGCAGGAGCAAGGGAAGGCCAGGCCCACCCTGCCCTCAGCCTGAGAGCAGAGCCATGTAGGTGCTGCCTTACCCCACACTCCCGCCTGCTCAAGAGCAGCCTACTCCTAAAGAGAAAACAACTGCACTATTTGGTATTTGCTCCTCAATAAACACCCGCTGACATGCATTGTGCTTTGCATTTTACACAGGGTGTTCATGAGAATCTAAAGGGGTAGGCTGGCTCAGTGGACAGGGTGCTTGACTTGAATGAGTGAGGAGCAGAGGATGGATCCCCAGTATCCACAGAAAAGCCTGGCCAACATGGAGTTCTGCAGGGAATGATGAAGGAAGACACCTTAAGTCAAACTGACCTCTACACACCTGTGCCTCAGATATGTGGACATGCATACACATTACATACATATGCCAAAAAAAAAAAAAAAAAAAAAAAAAAAGGCAGAGCCCCTTCCCCATGCCCCAAGCCAAGCAAAGCCCTCATCTGCTCCTGCTCCCAAACTCTGTTTCATGAGCTCCATCTCACTCACACGAACCGGAAGTACAGAGCAGTTAAGGTGCATCAGGTGGATCCAGGCAAAGCAGATCTGTTTCTGAGCTGTTGTTAGCATCATTCTAGAAAGATCTCCTCGGGGCAGAATGCTTGAAGAAGAGCTAGAGACATGAGGAGACACTTTTTAATGAATCACATAAGTGTTTTCACAATTGACTGGGACAAAAGCAAGATCCAGAGTCTACCTTCTCACTGATGTTTTTTTTTTTTTTTTTTTTTTTTTTTTTTTTTTTTTTTTTTTTTTCTTTTTAGAGTTCACTAAGATCGTGTTCTGCTGATGCTGGATAAAGCGTCGCCACCGCACCCACCTTCACTGATGTTTTCTTAAGACAGGGTCTCCTGTAGCCCAGGCTGACCCCAAACTCTCTGTGTAGCCAGTGATAACTCTCAACTTCTGATTCCCCGACCTCCACCTACTAAGTGCTGGGATTAGGGGTGTGCCACCAAGCCTATTAAAAAATGAGGTACTGGGGATTGAGCCCAGGGCCTCGTGCATGCTACACAGACACTCTACCAAATGACCTACACCCCGAGTTCACTGACGGTATTTTTAATCGTTCCTATTTGCTTTCACAAGTCGGTGAGCTCTGGGAATGGATCTAGAATCATCCAGACATCTGCATTATCACAAACCCTCACACTGATTTAAATAATCAAATACTATTTAAGAACCAACTTGAAAACTGAGTTTCATGCAGAATATGACATTTCTCCCTGGCACTACCTGGTGAAAAAAATTAAAAGTTATCCAAACATGTTTTAAAGTCACAGTGGCTAAGCACTACTAAACGCCACCCGCCACCTTCCCGGCAGGCATTGCTAGAAATACACTCCCAAGTTTGGATGCTCTTGGTAATCCATAGTGTTTCTTTGAAATTTCAGGTTTGGTTAGTCTGTTTCGGTCCATATGAACATTATGAGAGAGTTTTGACTGGGGCAGCAACACATAAATTAGCAAAAAAAGCATTCTTTATTATACAAATCTAGACCGTCTCATCTAACTCACACCTGAAGAAATCAACACAATGTTTCTAGTGTCCATCTCACCCCACCGAGAAAACTCTAACTCGACATTTGAGGTATTATCAGTTTGTGCAAAGTACACATACCCAGGGATCCTTGTAAGTACCAAAATAAAGTATTTACCTTCTTGCTAGTGAGAATAAAAGGCACCATTGTAAAATGCACATCTTGATAGGGAAAAAAAAATCCTATCAGCCTTTCCAAATACCAAAGGTAACATCTTAGGATTGCCCTTAGAAAAGAGGGTACTGGGAGACATTTTTAAAGTTTTCAAAATCTGTACAAAACTTATTCACATTCTTGTGAAATCCAAACACATTCACAAACGGCAACCATGTACTTCCTCCATCTCATGGGTGGAGTTCATGGCCATGATGGGCTTCTTCCTTGACAAGGCGACACACTACGACACGTGTTCCTTGAAGACCCATTTCTGTTTATCTGAGTTGCTGCAGTCCCGCAAGAGTGGTACAAAGCCGTGGCCAACGTCCTTCTTTGTGGCTTCGACGCATTTCCCGGTCTGTTTGTGAACTAAAGTGCCGTCCTACAAATGATAACAGACGTTGTACATTCAAGATGATTTTTAATGACTCTTCAGAAAAGCCTCATTTCCTGAAAGGCAGATTCTGAAGACCCCACGGAGGGATTTTTAGCACTTCAGAAATGTGGCAGCCATGCAAAACAGCGCCATCTGCTGGCTACTCAAGAGAATGGGCCAGCACCTCTAGCCTGTCTACTCCGAAATCACAACCAAGATCCTTTATTTACCTCCCTTGGGTCTCTTCACTACCTAACTCCATCCCTGATAACTTCCTTCTCCTGAGCATTTTAACAGAGTCAGCCTGGCCATACTCCTAACTTGGCTGCAGCCAGGTGAGGGACCCGAGTGCCCTGGCTATCTGTTCCCAGCCTGGGTAAGAGGCAGTGGGTCTCACAGGGTGTGAGATCTTTAATGGCCCTGATTCTCTCTCCCCACCCTGGCCCAGGACATGAGGAGACTGTCTTTGCTGTGTCTCTTGTCCCTCCCCCTCTCTGTGGTATAAGCTGTATCCCTGTAAGGAATTTAACCAAGGCCCAGTCAGAATGCATAATCTCCCAGTTCTGAGGGAGAGGCCTTGTAAGCAGCTGGAAGCTGCTGACCCCAACTCTTCCAGGCCCCCCAAAGTTACCTCCCAAGGAGGCTAAAAGTAAGTGACTCACTATAGTAGCTCTCTGCCCTGCCTTCTACACAAACGTACTTCTTAAGTGATCACTAAATTTTAAGGTAAAATTATTTGTGTGTGTGTGTGTGTGTGTGTGTGAGAGAGAGAGAGAGAGAGAGAGAGAGAGAGAGAGAGAGAGAGAGAGAGAGAGAGAGAGAGAGAGAGACCAGAGGAAGACATGCCGTCACCTCCACCTTCTTTACTTGAGACAGGTCTCTCCTGAATCTCATGCTCACCGGTTTAGCTGGCTAGGTTGCTCTGAGGCCCCCCGACTCCCAAGGCTGCCTCCCCAGTTTTGTCTTTGTAGATGGGCACTAGAAATCTGAATGCCTATCCTCTCGCTCATACGGCGAGTGCTGTATCCACTGAGCCATCTCTCCAGCCCTACAGTGAAATTCTTAACGCAGTGTGAGGCCAACCTTGTTTCTACATCGTCCTGTCACTCTCTGGGGTTCGGCACAGCTTACAAACAGAAGATAAATGCAAAGGGAAGGGGAGAACAGATTGTAGGGTGTGTGCATTACTCTGCCTAGTCGATTTTAGTTTAAGACAGGGTCTTGTTGGCCTGAAGTTCACAATCCCCCTGCCTCGGCCTCCCGAGTGCTGGGATTATAGATAGGAGTGCAACACTACAGGGTTCAGCTCTTCCAGGGAGCCTGCAAAATCCACTGCTTATTATTATGTATTTCAGCTTTGCACGGGATTTCAGAGGAACCCATTCATGAGCAGTGCAGAGCAATCTCTGTCCACCCCTGGGGCTAGTCAGGAGTAGACACTGGAAGATAACTCCTTTTTGTTTGGACTGACTTCCTCCAGCTCTTTGTAAAGCCTGCTGCCAGTGGACTAGGGGCCGGCGCCTTCTAGGTGCGCGATGACACCAAACTCTCAATCAACAGTATCTGCAAAGCCAGTTCCCATCCCAGACTGTCGGCTAGGTTACATCCGCGAGTCTCTATAGGGCCTCAGCTTCCCCGGGAAGTCCTGGGAACCCACTGAGTCCTTCCTGGGGCAGGGCAGGGCTGCTGTTAACAATGCCATTGCAGAGCAAGGGGGAAATGAGGCTCAGAGAAGCAGGCGACCCATGCTTGGGTCTAAGCTCATGTTTGAGCGCTTAGATCACCATGACACTTGAATTAACAACTCCATCTCACGCCCATACATTGGTGACAACTCTACTTCCTGTTACGACCTCTCATGGCGTAAGAGGAAATTCTGAAAGAGAAGAAAGCCCCACTGTCACCAGAAGCCACAGACTCTGCAGTCACCTCCCAGGGTCAGTGTCTGAGACCCCCTGGGACCAGGCTAGCGGGGACACCAGGCTTCCACGCTGTCTTACAGACCCGGATAGATGGCAGAGAGCGGCACATCACTGACCTCATGTAGGACGAACTCCTGATTCTCCGGGACGGTGTCGCTGCAGAGATGCATGATAAGGACATCCTTTCCCTCCTCCACAGCTATGCAGGCCTCAGGCTGGCGGGTGTTGTAGCGTATTTCTTTCTGGGATGTATACTCGAAAAACTAACAACAGGGTGACCAACACGCGTCAGTTTACCTTGTGACGTGGAAGAAGATGCCCTGAACAAGATCATCCAGGGCAGCAGTTCTCAACCTGCCTATCAGGTGTTTCCACCACGATTCACAACAGGAGCAAAACAGCAGTTATGAAGTAGCAATGAAAATAGCTGTATGGCTGGGGGTCACCACATCATGAAGAACTGAATTAAAGGGTTGCAGCATTAGGAAGGTTGAGAACCACTGATCCAGGGGGAATAATGGGGTAGATTGGGCCACCACCAGCCCAGCCCACCTCTGCCATGACCCTGCTAGGGCTCCAGGTGTCTTGGGGCCCTAAGCTGGCCTCTAATGCTGTGCGTGGTCAATGGTAGAGGTTCCTCTCTTGTTCAGCCCACTTACTAGACAGGGAGGGTGGGCTAGGGCTGGGTGGGAAAGGAAACAGACCTGTCTTAGGGGCTGTCTGCAACCTCGGGCAGCCCCTTCTCCTCTGCCTCAGTCTCCCCCTCTTCCAATTTAAATGGCTATAAAAAAGGCCTGGAAGATTTGGGGCACGGGGTACGCTCAGTGGTAGAGCATCTGCTTAGTGTGGGCCCCCACACGGGCCTCGCACTGCATGAGAGGCTTAACACCCCACCCCACCCCCCAAAAGAAAGACTTCTCTCATCCCAGGCAATGTTTCCTGCTCTGGTGTGCTTGGCATCTCTACAATACTTGGGGAAGATCCTGGTCCCTGGTCCCACTGCAGAGTGGGACTAAGGGTTCTTTCTCAGAAGGGCCCAAGAAGCCGTACTTCTCACTTAGCACTTTTAACAAGGCACCTTCTCCTGCCTCTAATACACGGTGTAGTGCTTCTCCATCCATCTCTACAGGGCTCATCAAACAGGAGGCTGGGATTCGGGGTGAGATGGGCCTGAACTCTGAGGGTTCTGATGGATCTCCTCAGCTTGGAGGAGCAGGTCACTAAGAAGTATTGAAGAGCCCAAATAATCTAAGGCTGGGGGTGGGGGGTTGGAATGATGGCAGTCTGGAAGTTCAGGCTAGGAGGAGGCTTATGCTCAAATGGTAAGGAGGAGTGGGAGAAAAAATGCTGTGTCTCCTTCTCTCCATCTCCGGGTGTCTGGGGCTCCTCAGAGCAGTGAAGCTCTGTAGGTCCCAAACCAATCCATCCCCAACATCTGCATCCCTGGTGGTGACCCACTCTGGCACATCAACCTCTTTCCTGGGCTGTCTCCTGTTCTAGTCCTCAGAAAACCTAAAAGTGAGCCTCTCTGCCCAGCATGACCCACAGCACTTAAACCAGAAAGATCTGCCTGGGCCCCACCTGAGGCAATTTCCCCAACACTGTTTTGATACCATGCGTCAAAACTTACTTTATTTAAGAATTAATTCTGGGGCTGGCTCGAAGTTAAAAGTGCTTGACACCGAACCTGATGACCTGAGTTCAATCCCCAGAACCCACAAAGTAGGAGAGAACCAACTCTCACAAGTTGTTCTGACCTTCACACTCATGCCATGGCTCACGTATGCGCTCGCTCTCTCTCTCTCTCTCTCTCTCTCTCTCTCTCTCTCTCTCTCTCTCTCTCACACACACACACACACACATACACACACACACACACCACACAAACACACACACACACGTGATCTTTAAAAAAACTTTAAAGGAATTAATTCAAAGGAATCCTATAAAATATAGATCTATTACTTTCTTCTTTCTGATCCAAGTTAGTGACAGAGTTATTTTCAATGACAAAAACAGAGCGGCGGACAACCAGTTAACTAGACAATAATGAAAGCATCAAGTCAAATTACCCAGAGGCCACAGGGATGACCTTCAAAGGACACCCGACAACACACAGGTGACTAAGTTAAAGCAGTGTGGAAGCAGCGCTGTAACGACTCCCGGCACGTCATCTAGAGCTTTCACGCCAGCACGGGAGGGAGAACACGCATGTTCAATCTAGCTGTCCTTCTGAGTCTCGCCACTTACCCCTCTCCACTGTTTATATTATAATCCTCTGATGGATTGGCAAGTGGTGATGAGCAAGAAGCGGGCTTCCCTGGAGGAAGCAGGTCCGGGGGGTATGTCCTCAGGACTGGATCTTGCCCTGGCCCTCTACTGTATCCCTTTTCTCTACCTTGACCCCATGATGGGAACTGTTCCACCTCACATTCCTGCTCCCAGGATGCTCTGCCCAGGCACAGAGGGCCAAGCCACCATGAGCCGAACGTTCAAGTCCTGAGCCCAAATGACCTTCCTCCCTTGGGTTCTTCCTGTAATGGCGACTCCAAAATAACAGACACCAGTGAGTCCCACCCACCAGGCTAGTGCTCTGACACTGAGTCATACTCCGACAGGAAAAGCAAACAAAACCCAGATATTTCATTTTCTAAAGAACACACAGAGGGCTGGTGAGGTGGGTCTGCTGGTTAATTAAAGGCTCTGATGGCCTGAGTTCTATCCCTGGGACCCACACAGTAGAAGGAGAGAACAAATTCCAGCCTTTGCCTGCTGTCTTCAACACACACACCATAGGCGCACATACACACATGTACACAAATAAATAAGTAAATAAATACAAAAAAGAGTTTTTTTTTTTAGAGTGACAAAGCTTGCCCCTTCCCACCGAGGCCCACACCCACCTGGTTCTGCCCCATCCCGTGGCAGAGGTACAAAAGGACCTGGTAGCCGTCGATCTGGTTTTCATTAGGAGGGTTATAGTCAAAGCAGTACCCTCTGAGTCCTTTGTTCTGGAGCTAAAGGAGACACAAAGGTGGCACCTGGGTCCAGATTTCCACACACCAAGAGATGTCACACAATCTTGACCTCTAGTGGGAAGAACACAATGAGGAGAGAGACCCCAGTGGCCACCCCAGGGAGAGGAGCCCTCTCCCTCTGTCTAGCTCTTTCTAGTCATCATAACGCTTTCCCGTGTTGACAACAGGTGGGAACTTGGCCCCACCTTAAGATGACGAACCTGGCCTGAAAGCCAGCATCTCTCTCTCAGCCACAGCCTTATTGCTGCCCTGGCCCAAACGTCTCTGGGTCTTGGCCTCACTTCCATGGTAAAGAAATATGGAGGAGAGAGGCGCAACTTCCAAACAGTACCACGAGTGAAACATTCCCCAGACAACCAAGCCTGGTAAAAGTGGTCCTTAATGAGAAAATGTGGAGGTGTGACTCAGGCTAACGGAGCCTTCTGAAGCAAGATGTGACAGTCGACGCAGTGTGGGGATCCCCACTAGAATCTGCAATCCCCCAAAGAGCAACCTGAGGAACCAAAGGAGTGTCCATTACAACGGCAGAGTGAGCAGCAGCAAGGCTGAGTGGTCATGTGGTGGGCCACGGTCGCAGTCTGACCCCTAAGATAATGTCGCATTTACAGAGCTGCACCCTCAAGAGCATAGGAGAAAATGACATGACCCCTGGGGTTTGCCCCAGTAGACAAAAACCACCAAGGGTGGGACAAGGGGAAGGAAGCAAGAGGAACAGAGTCTTAACTATTCTACAATCACAGAGACAAGACTCAGTATCAAAACTCCTGTGTTTTGGTACATTGGAACATGGAAAATACAAACTAACACTAAATCCTGGCTTTGCAGTTTTCAAAAATGGAACGCCAGCACTTCAGACAAGCGACGTGGAGAAGGCCACATGAGATGGTCTCGCTCCTAGGAAAAGCAGGACTCTTTGTCTTAGTTGGCCTCGGTCCATAAATGTTTCTTTGAGGTTTTCCGAAGTACTGGAAGCGAGTCTCCTGCCTCCACTATCGAGTTTATGGTTCCTAAGGGTTGGGAATGACTAACTGGTCGGGGACATTAAGACTAAAAGTAATCTGAAAATAGTATCAAAAATTTAGACACGGAAACACCATGCAAGCCTCACTCCCCACCCCCAGAACAGGAATTAATTAACTGGAGAGACCCTTAGTGGGCACACGCACTTCCACACAGGTCCAACGACCCGAGTTTGATCCCCGGGCCTCACAAAATGACAGAAGAGAAACCACTCCTGCAAGCTGGTCTCTGATCCCCACATATATGACACCCCACCCCCCACTTATGAAACAGCAACAACAAACCGGCCTTCCAGTCCTAACATTCCACACCCAGAGTCAGCTGCTCAAAGGGAAAGGAAGACAGTGCACCATCACACAGGAGGGGTAGGATGGGGGAGGTCTGCGGAACCCACAAATGCGGATTTTCTTCCCCCAGGATCACTGTTCAGACCCAAGATGGGGCAACATCCAATCTGCCACGACCCACCGCTTACCATCCCGAAGAAGCCAGGCCTGTCCTCTGGCACGTGCAGTTCTGGGTACACTGTCTCCAGGAACCACCGGAAGTCTTTACACTGGAGCTTGGCCCGAAGCTTCTTCCTCTCCGTCACGTCCCCGAAGGGTTCCTGAGAAAACGAAATGGTTGAGAGTCCTACGGGCCCTGGAGCCATCCTCGCTGAAGGCACAGCTAACGTATAATCAATCCACGGGCTTTCACTGAGCTGGGTGTTGGGCACAGAATGTTCAAGCAGCCATAGTGTTTGGCTTGTGAGGAGAAAACTGACCACCAATTGTCCTCCGACCTCCGTAAGTGCACCCCAGCATGTTCACACACACACTCACATAAAACAAATTTCATGGAGTTTACTTTTAAAAGAAAGAACTGGGGGACAGAAGTGTGAGGTACCCCAGACACTTACTTATTGCCCTTTGTGGGGGATCAAGTGTCAGTCTTCAACAGAACAACCCATTAGAGCAGGGACAGTCACATCAGAGGCAACAAGAGAAGAGACCATCACCCTGGCAGGGCTTTAGGGGGGTCTAGGAAGGAGAATGGTATCAAGAGACAAGGCACCTGCAGGCAGAGCTTGGGAGCCAGACCAAAGCCTGCATCAGCATCTCGAACCCATGCATTGTGGGCTCTGACCACAGGCCACCCTCTGTGCCCAACCGGAGGAATGCCACGACTCAGGCTGTGCCCTTCTTCCTACTGATATTTAAGTATTCACTCTCAAACACAGACCTGGGTCCTAGATATTATCATGAGTGATCAGCACGCTCAATGTAGTGAAGTACAAATGTGTGCTGGACACTCAACTTATTAGTGTGAGACCAACCCTGGGGTAAAGCAAACTTCTGGAAGTCTGACTTCACAGGCAAAGCCCCTGTGCCCATGACGCCTGCCACCATGCGGCACAGCAACTGTCTACCCAAGAACAATGGTGAGGGCTGAGATACGAATGTCCTTGCTCTCATGTGTTATCTGTGGAAGACTGACATGCGACACCAAGGAAGGGCGGCAGTGTCTGGGTGTCACACTTCCAGTTTCTAGTCCCCCGTTCTTTTTTAAATTGTGTTTAATTTATGTTGTGTGAGTGTGTGCACATATGGAGACCAGAGAACAATATGTGATGGTCACTTCTCTCCTTCTACCAGGGAGATCCCAGGGGTTAAACTCAGGTCTTCTGACTTAGTGGCAAGCCCCTTTATCCACTCACTGGCCCCAGATGTCCTTCCTTTAATGAGTCACTGTGCCCTAGCATTGACCGAAGCCCATCTTCCAACACAGCCCAACAGGCATCGAGCCTACAGGTGCATCCAACACCCCTCTCACACGTTCCGAGAAGGGGGGCGGGTGCGCTCTGAGAACAGCAACCTAGAGTTCCAGTCGGGGTGGCAGTGAGGGGCAGGTGTTTTAGTCTGCTGCACTAGACAGGACACAGGAAGCTGAGCCAAACGACCGTGGTGTCCCTGACGCACAGGACCATGCAGGAGATTGGCTGCTGGCTCTTGGGTTCAGCAGAGCTGAGAGAGAGACCCTCTGGAGCGTGCAGGCCCCAGGCCTGCTGCCACATCCTGTAAGCTGGCAGGCCTTGGGTAGTAGGCTCCTTCAGTTTCTCAGTCTCCCCTCCCTCTTCTCCTCCTTCTCCCCTGCCTGCTGCACTTCAGATTTCTCATCTATGAAATGAGGAGTTGGTAGCTACCCTGCAGGGCTGCTGGGAGGCCTCAGGAGCAATTTCCATCAAGGGCCAGGGCAGACGCCTCGGAGGAGATCTCCCTGCATTGCCAAGTGGCCCCTCTGGTGTGCAAAGCTGGCACCTGACCTGTGGAGCTTGGTGGCATAGAGCCTATGGGCCCAAAGCCTTGTGCAGAGTACAGGGCAGATTCACAGGTCCCTAAGGCAAGGGCAGAATGAGGCTCTGAGGCATAAGCAGCCCCTGAGCTATACGCCTAAGGAGAGACACTGGCTCAGACTCAGTCAGTCCAAGGGACATGGGCTCAGCTCAGCTCAGTGTGTGGCTGGAGTCCATGGGGGCAGTGATGTAGGTGTGGAAGAATAGGCACATGGACTCAACCAAGCTGGTTACAAAGAGGAAAGCCAAGGCACCTGCACCATGGCCAACAGATGGCACTACACACCCCAGACTGGCTATGCCAGCACAGCCAAGCCTGGCTTGCTGTGGATATCATTCTGTATAAATAAAAAACTGATTGGCCAGTGGCCAGGCAGGAAGTATAGGCGGGACAATGAGAGAGGAGAATTCTGGGAAGTGGAAGCCTGAGTGGGGGAAAGACACTGCCAGCCGCCGCCATGACCAGCAGCATGTGAAGATGCCGGTAAGCCACGAGCCACGTGGCAAGGTATAGATTTATAAAAATGGATTAATTTAGCAAGTTAGCAAGAAGCCTGCCACGGCCATACAGTTTGTAAGCAATATAAGTCTCTGTGTTTACTTGGTTGTGTCTGAGCGGCTATGGGACTGGCAGGTGACAGAGATTTGTCCTGACTGTGGGCCAGGCAGGAAAACTCTAGCTACACTGGCTAGTCTCTGCTTCTGTACTTGCCAATTCACCTCCACGCTGAGGTTGGTTTGTGACCCAACATCAATACTCATGGTGCTTTCAGTCACAGACATTCATAAACAAGACCTTCAAGTTATTCAACACATGTGCTTCCAGGAAGGTCTAACAGAGCCATCCTGTTTTGCACTGACACTGTAAATGTGTGTCTTTCCCATGATCCATCGAGACCTTGTTTTTCACCATGTGTTGCTGACTTTACCAGTCATCAAAACTGACTCCCTAGTCAGTGCTCCTTGCATTCCTAAAGCTAAGAAAGTGATGCAGGGCCAACAATATGGTCCAGCTGTTAAGGGCACTTGCTACCAAGCCTGACAACATGAGTTCAATTCCTGAACACGAACACACACACACACACACACACACACACACACACACACACACGCATGCATATGGGGACACTGATGCATACATGCATACACATGCATGAACGCACACACATCAATAAATAAAGGTAAAAGAAAAATAGAAGGCTGTGATATGCCTCACAGGGCAAAGGTTTGTTAGGTAAGAGCTGTTCAGGCATTGGTTACAGTGCCCTTGGCCATGAGGTCAGTGTTGATGGACCAACAATGTCTATTAAATAAAGGGTCCTGAAACAGAAATATACATAACAATAGTCCCAACTGGCTGGCGAAACTGTTGTGTCTGAGTCCCACAGGAACCTAATCCTGCTAGGAGCAATGGTGTGGAAATCACCAATTCAGTATTTACAGTGGCTATAAACCACGGCTCCGTGGACAGTGAGAATCAACTGGGCATCACCATGGATGAAGAATAGACTTTCCCAGGCTTTATCAGAAAGGCCCAGCTTGCCCCTGGTCTTAGAACCAGATCCACTTTGCTGGGGAAGCCGGACTATGGTGCTTGGTTCCCAGGAGGCTGCTGGTGTGCAGGTGGGTAGAGACTCACCAGGCGGGCCCGGGTATTGCGGTGGTAGTAGAGTTCTTTAAATTCATCCATCCACACTTCAGCGGCTCGGACACTGTTGGCCAGGGCCTTGCTGCGCGAATAGGGAGCTTGCTTAGGGAAAACATGGCCTACGTGCGAGCAGGGGTGTGTTTCCAGACTGCCACCACACTGCCAGATCTGCAATGGAGGTGGAGAGGAGAGGCCACATGGTGAGCAAGAAATGGCTGCTGGTCCACAGGGAGTGCAGCCAGGAGATGGCACCCGCCGAGGCACTCAGCCTCCACAGGGACAGAGGCCACTTACCAGCCTGCACTTGACCCCAAGGGAAAGAACAAGAAAGCAGCCCGAGACAGACAAGCCACAGGAGCTAAGAACCCCAAAGACCAGGCAGTAAAGCTCATGCACTTGACCGGAGAGGGCCCGAAAGACCTCGCCAGCACCCCACTTCCTCAGCGGGTCAGACATGTCTTCATTACCTGATGCCACAGAGGAGAAAGCAGCAAGGAGGAAGAGAGGTTGGAAAGGTAGAGAGGAAGCTTCTAGAAGAGGCAGAGTATCCTGACACCTAGGGAAGAGGCAGAAAAGCCGTTAGCATTACACCCAAAACTCGGCGGCAGGGTCATGTAGGGCCTCATTTTCCCAAAGACAGTCTGAACAAGCATCTGGTGTTTATAACGTAGGATGTGAGAGCTGGGGGAGGGAGGAGGTCAAATTCTTCTCGGTTAACTGTTTCCAAGAGGGCAGGACAACAGACAAAACATTGCTAGAAATCTAAGTTTTGATCCTTAAACATGTAAGGTTCTGCTGACGAGGAAATCGCTGTCATGCTAAGGCTTTGTGGAGGGGCTCCGGGCAGCAAGGGCCTGCTACAGAAGGCCACTTCCTGATCTCACACTAAGTCTGTCCCGTCTGACTGTCTATGGGAACCTGGGAACCTGCCTTTTTAAGACAGTTCCCCGAAAGTTCTCAGGTGTGCTACACACAGAGGCTGCCTCCTAAACAGCTGGCCAGATAGCAGCTCCAGGTGGACTCCGGCTCTTTCAGTCCAAGCTCTGCTGCTGACTCTGAGTGACCACACACTGAGTCACAGCCCTACTCCCAGCCTCAGATCCCCACATCTGCAGAGTGAGAAACCGAGAGACTTGCGATGTCCTTTCCAGCCCAAGTCTTATGGAAATGCAAAAATACACTTCTAAAAGAGTCATATAAAAAGCCAAGCATGTTGGTAAGATATATGTGTCACTGTCTTACAGAATAATGGGATACACCAACACTGAGGAGGGAGGAAGGGAGGGAGGGAGGGAGGGAGGGAGGAGGGAGGGAGGGATGAGAGGAGGTAGAGAAAGAGAGAGAGGAAAATATGGAACACAGGATGAGTCCAAACAGAAGACAGGATTACTCACCCTAAAGGAGAACTCGAGGTTTTCTCCTCCCCAGACTTCCATTCCTGTATCATAAGACCCCAGATATTCAAAGTATCTCTTACTCACAGCAAACAGCCCCCAGCCATTGTTGGGACCTAGAAAAAAAAGTGGTACCCATATTTTAATGGAAGAGGCCCGAAGCCCTCACGAATGGCTAAACTACCTCCCCACATGGAGTCTATGTCCCTGGAAGCCGAGCCCTTTCATGCATTCATCCATCCATAAGCACACCTGAACTCACACTCTGTGCCCTGCGCCAGGCTGGGGCACAGACACACCCTGTAGTCCCTGCCTTGAAGTTCACAGACAGCTCAACAGGCAAGTCCCCTGTGTATGACACACTTCCACGATGGCCACCCAGAGCTCTGTGAGGCAGGGGCAAGGGCAGGGAGGGTAGAACCAAGTTTCCTGGAGGAGACAAGGTCTGTGGGAAGAAGTGAGCTGAAGAGGAGGAAGGGGATGCAACCCCACCCCCTGACATGAATGATGGCGTCGGGGTTGGGGGAGGTAGGGGTGGGATGCCTGTGCTTTTAGAATGTTAGAGGATGGAGGATGGAGAACCAGCCTGGCATGTGTGAGGCCCAGAATTCAACCCTCAGGGAAAAATGAAAATTTGAACTTATATATATATATCCCCCATTAAAATTTTCAATCAATTAGCTGAAGCATACCAATATAAAATCTACTTGTACAGCAAATAATAACATAAATGCTCTGGGGAAGCAACAGGTAGGGAATGGAAGTTGACAGCCAGTCATCCATCCCTCCCTTAGGATGGGCTCTGAGATGAGGAGCCAGGAAGGCAGACCTGATAACATCGATGGGGGACCGCATCGACTCCCGCTCCCGCTGGGGAACCACGTGCCACGTGAATACCAGCCGCCAGTCAAAGCCTCCGATCTGGGGCTCCCCGGAGTTGCCCAGATATTCGAAGGTGTTCCAGTCAATCACATCGATCACGGGGCACACCACCGCCGACTCCTTCTCGTGGATCCTGCAAATACCCGACACATCCAGTATCTGTCTCAGCTCTAGATGGCAGGGGGAACAGCCAGGAGTTCCAGCAGTCCAGGGTGAGAAGACCAGCCTCCCTTACTCAGGGGTCTGGGCCACGTTGGAGGTCACCACAGGGCATGCTGAGAAGGCAGAGAGGAGCCGGAATAGAACAGCCCCACAGTCTCCACCTTCTCTAATCCTGTCCATGGACACTCTGGCTAAACTCGAATCCCTTTTAGAGGGTCAAGGTGTGTGAAAATCAAAGGTGACTTTTAAAACAAAGCAGGTGTTCAATTTCTTGGGTGTGCAAGAGGTTCCATTACAGTGAAACACCTTAACATCAAGAAACATTTATCTCTGGCCAGCAAGATGGCTCCCCAGCGGGAGCCAGGAAAGACTGACTCTTCCAAAGTGTCCTCTGACTGCATCTCTCTCTCTCTCTCTCTCTCAATACAATGTAATTGATTTTTTAATAAAAATAATTGTCTTAAGAACAAAAGATGTACCAGGCATGATAGTGTATGCCTTTAATCCTGGCACTCCGGAGACAGAGGTGGATCTCTGAGAGTTTTGAGGCTAGCCTGGTTTACATAGTGAATTCCAGGCAGCCAGGGCCACTAGAAGAACCATGTCTTTAAAAAAAAAAAAAAAAAAAAGGAGGGAGAGGAGGGGGAAGGGGAAGAGGAGAGTTGGAAGAGAGGAGAGGGGGAGGAGGAGGAGAAGGAGGAGAGGGGGAGGAAGTGGGGAAGGAGGTGGCCTGAGACCAACAGGTTAGAGTTACATTTAGACTCTCAGTGCTCCTTATTTGCTGTGTTCAATGCTCCTTATTTGCTTAGCCAGGTCACCCGATGTCTCAGAATCTATTGCCTCTATGGTAACAAGATGGAGACGTGTCCTCACAGGGCTAAAATGAGGATTCCCGAGGGCTGGTTTGCAAGCTCCCTGGCCGAGAACCTGGAAGGAACCACTGCTTTTCTTGGTACTGTGAAATATGTGGTGAAAAAAAAGAAATGTTGTAACTTCCGTTTGTAGGAATCAGCCTGTATGTATCTTGGCTTGGCTCTCCACAAACACTGTTCCAAACCCAACTGTCCGTCAGCACGCCCCTCAATGATGCCATCACCTATGACACCACACGGGGAGGGGATGAGCTGAAAGGGGACCCCTCCTGATGACTCGTTTCTTTGGGTTACATTGTGGGGGGCAGCTATCTCAAACGTAAGACCTTCCAATCTAGGAGTCACGGCATGGAGGACGATGAAACAGAGGAGCAGACTGGGGTCAGCCATGTCCTAGACTAACGGAAGAAAGTCAGAGAGACCTCAGGTGCCACCCTGAGGTGAGACCAGCAAGCCCAGGCCAGGTCAGACACAGGATCAAACCCAGGAGCTCACCAAAAGGGTGAGTCTGCAGATGAGGCATCTACCAACACTACCCCTTCAAACTAACTGAGGGGTGTTAGAGGGTGGAGCAGGCGAGGACAGACCTGTTCGGCTGCTGGCCACTGGCAAGGCCCAAGTCCCCCAGGAACTCATGACCTGTCATCCAGCTGGCAGGAACCTCAGACAGCCCAGTTTCACACAAAGAGGAACATGGGGGAGGTCATGCTGATACTTGGGTGCAGGACTCTGTCTTGGAACTAGAGAATGTATTCATAGAGAAGTTTCCAGAATTAAGAGCTGGACCCTCCATTTGCACAACATGGATTACTCAGCATCCTTAGCCTGCAATGTGCCAAGAATAATACCTACCATGACAACCCAGACAGACAACTCTATTTCCATAGGCCCCCTGGAGGGAGGCGCCATGATACAGTTGAGACTGCCTAGGCACAGTCTACGGGCCTATGAGTCTCACTCCAGTGTATGCCAAAGTCCTGGTGAGCTTTGAAAACACCCAGAAGCCCAGCAAAACCCTAAGAATCAGATGCAAATGTCCCCCAGGATTCCCAGTGGACCTGCAGGGTGGACAGCTCCTCACTGATAGTGGCCTTGCTCCCAGGGAGGGGCTGCCCTGATTGTCCAGCGTCTATCAGTTCATCAGCTCAGGAGGAAGGGTGGCATCCTCAGATTTCACACTGGCCCAAGGGTAGCCATCTCTGTGCACAGCGGGGGAGGGGCACAAGGGAGCCCACTGGCCAGGTCCCAGAGAACGCTATAGCTCATCAGGCCCAGGGAAACCCCAAGCCTGTTGCTGGTGAATTCCTCAGAGGGAAGGGAGTGTAAGGAGCCTACAATCACACCAGCAGGGGACAAGGAGCCAGACCACAGGAGGCAGCAGAGTGGGGGCAGCTCGGCCTCACCCAGGAAGAGACTAGGGAAGGTACCTGGCTCTTCCAGGCAGACACTGGCAACCAAGAGTCACAGGCCATGTAGCAGGGTTGCCTGGCCTTTGACCTTTTGTCTGCCTGCAGAGGGGAACCCAGAGCTTCCTCTGGGAGAACTCCTGGCTTCCTAGCCGACCCCTGCCTTCTGTAGTAGACAGCTGAGCAAACATGGAGATCAGAGACTGGGAGAGAGAGATACAGAGATCCACAGCCAGACCCACCGTGTAGACAGCTAGGTAAGAGGCTTGGGGTGACAGGGGAAGAGCCTTGAAGACGTGTGTGTGTGTGTGTGTGTGTGTGTGTGTGTGTGTGTGTGTGTATTACTAAAAAGTATACTTTACAACTAAACTAGCATAAAGATGAAAATAATATAGACTGGGTTTTATATTCATGTATACTTGCATTTTTAGTTGATTTTTAAAGAAATTAATATTTTTTAAAAATTGTGGGTTCTAGGGATATGCCTTGCATACATAAGGCCTTTGGTTCAATCTACAGCATTATATAGAAATATGCACATGTACACACACACATAACTTCTTTTAGGGTCTCTGAGTTTCAAGGACCCCAAGCCTTGTACTTAATCGGTACTGAGTAAGTCCACTATCCATGGCTAAGTGAAGCCATGCTTGAAATAAATATATCCAAATGCATATCCCCATGAGGCTCTATCCACAACTCTGTAAACCTGGGCTGATGACGGTCTCTAGGTAAACTGTAAGAAGCTGCAGCCCCCCCCCCCAAACGAACATATCCGAGCACCTTCCACATGTCATTTACCACTGTGCCACCACAGAGGTCATGCTGAAGGGTATCTGATGCAGGCACAGACATCCCCCCAGCAGCCAAAACGAATCTGTCCCCACTGCCACCCAAGCACCCTCCCCCCATGAGTGGCCCACACACCTCCGAAGCAAAGGCTCCAGCCACCCCTCATGGCATTCACAATGACAGTCTAGGAAGGTCAGCACTTCACCCTTGGCCACAGAGGCTCCCAGTAGCCGGGCTCGCACTAGGCCTTCTCTCTTGCTGGCACGGATCAGGCGCACCTTGGGCAGATGGGACAGCTCATTGGCCAAGCGCTCCTTCAGGTGCTCTGTGGACATAAACAGACCGGCAGTCACTGGTCTACATCCTTGTCAAGGCACTCATCCCAAGCCCCACCATTTAGTGTTTGCCCGATCCCCTTAAATGACATCCACAGTAGCCTCTTTTTCTTTGTCACTCAGGATGCCCAGAACCAAGGGCAAGTTGGAGGAGATCTGTCTGCAGACACACTCAGTCATATGCTTTATATGGGGGAGTGTTATGGTACCTGAATATGACTCAGTAAAACTGATGCTAAGAGAATTTCATAGGGAACTAGAAAGAAGGCTCAGTGGTTAAAAATTCTTGCTGCCATTCCAGAGGACCAGAGTTGGGTTCCCACCACCCACATCAGGCTGCTCTTAACTGTTCCTAACTCCAATTCTAAAGGACTCAGCACCTTCTTCTGCCCTCCAGGGGCACTGTACATACATGATGCACATACATATACTCAGGCACAGGCATGAATGTGTGCGTGCATGCACACACACACACACACAAACACACGCACGCACACACATGCACACACCCCTATTGACTGATTCTTAACGTTATGTGTATGGGTGTTTTGCCTACATGTATATTCATGTACCATTTGCATGTGTCGTGCCTGAAGAGGCCAGAAGAGGGCATCAGATGCCCTGGAACTGTGATTGTAGACCATTGTGAGCTATCATGTAGGTGCTGGGAGCCAACCCAGGTCCTCTAGGAGAAGATCAAGTGATTGCTCTTAACCACTGAGCCCTCTCTCCAGCCCCTAAATAAACCTTTATTAAAAGCCCCTCATAGGCTGACCTGTGCACATTTAAATGTGAACTGAATACTGAATATATTCAATATACCCATTGAACATGGTCCCTTGCCTCTGTGGGCACACTGTGATTAAAGTTTCATCACCAGGATGGGGCTGTTGGGAGGTGGTGGAACCTTCTGGAGGTGGGGTCTGTGGGGAGGCACTGAGGTTGCTGTAACAATGCCCTCCTAGGGGGACACAGGACTCCTGTCTCTCCCTCTGCTCCTGGCTCCAGGTATGATCGCCAGCTCTCACACAAGGTCCACAATGCCTTCCACTATAACATGCTGAAGCTGAGAAGCGAGCTGATAATGCACCAAGCCCTTGAACTCCAAACGTTATAAGCCCGAGAAACCTCTTCTTCCTCCTAAGTGGCCTGCCTCGGGTGTTTTGTTATAGAGACAGAAAGCTGACTAAGTCATAATTTTTATTAAGACGGTAATTATATTAGAAGACATTTTCTTTATATAGAAGCAGCACTCTGTAGCAGCAGTAGCAACTGCTTGTCAGGGGGACATGCCCCACCTAGGCTGCAGAAGAGGTCATACATGGAGATGACAGACCCACAACCAGCCTCCAGGTCTCCTAATTCCAGGACAAGGAGTCACACCTCAGAGGGTCAGGTGGAGGGAGGTGGGAACTTATTTGGGCCAAAGAAAAGGAAGAAGGAATTTCCTTCACCAGTGTAGGTTTGGGTCCAAAGTTCTCACCTATCAGAGAATGTTCAGAGTAGCTTCATAATGAATGGAAACATTTCTCTAAACAGCCTTAACACTTAGAAACATTCTGTGGTTGGTTTTAAGCTCTAAATGACTGCCTGTGAGCTGCTGGCAGAAGTGAGGAAGGTAATTTTGCCAGCCATGCCAGTTCACCACCGTGTGGTGCGTGCACACTGAGACACAGGTGTGGCCGGCCTTCACTCAGGTGGGTTTGCCAGGAATGACTTTGGGTGGGCCGGTGCTGACCTCCTGAGTCAAGGAGCCAACCCTCGCCCTCGCCAATCACTTCAGATAAGCAAAGAGGAGGCCAGCAGAGCTGCCCAAGGCATCCCAGGTCCTATGGCTTGTCTGCTACTCTTGAAGGAGTCACAACAGGACGAGGGGGGACACCTGACCCGCCCTCCCCACTGTGAAGGAGGGCACACTGTGCCGGACTTCTTCCTGCTCAGGAGATGCCTAATTCCACACAGATGACAAAAGCAAACTGATATTTGCTTTTTGGTTCATATGTTCGTTAACTGAAGTTAACTGGTGTGGCAGACAAGAGCTAAGTTTACAACTCTGAAAGCATTTCGTTCAAACACAAGTTAGCATTTAACAAGGCTTAAGTACTTGCCAGGCAATAACACAACACACATCCCCAGCCTCGTCTCATTTAGTCCTCACAGTGGTCCTACAAAGTAGGAATTATTACTACTTCATTTATAGAGGCTGAACTGGTTAAGGCCAGAGCTCAAAGCTGTAGAGTCCCTGGGGGTGGGGATCCTGGCCCACCCAGAGTGACATAGAGCAGGGTGTACATGACTGCATTTATTTTTCACTGTAACTCCCTGGCAGAGGTGTGGATAAATCCATTCAAAGGTAAGAAACTGAGACTCAGAGAAAATGAGTGACTGGCCCAGGGTACCACGATGGTGTGACCAGATCATGGCAGAGCTTGCCTCAGATCCAGGGATCCTGATCCTGGAGTTCGGTGGCCCCGGGCTCCACGCAGCACCAAACTCCAGCCCGCCTTGCAAGGACACTGTTGCTTGTATCCTAGTCTCCTCCGCGCCTGGAGAGTCTAGCTAAACTCACAGTCACCAGGGTGAAGACCAGTCCCTAACTCCCTTGCAGCGAGGTGTGGCTGCGCCACCATGCTCTGCCTGACTGAAGAGGGTGGGGAGCTTCCAGAAAAAGGGTATAGTCCTTGCCCCCTTTTAACTTTTCTGGCAGACTAGAATGAGCAAGAGACGAGGAGCCAGCCTGGGCCAGGAAGGCCGCGGCTGTGGAACCCTCCCAAGGTGAAGGCATGGGTTAGAAGAAGACAAGTCCAGACACCATCTTGACTTATCACACAAATTTCTGGCGTGAGAGAGAGCTCGAAGTAATTCTACTCCAGGTAGATCCCTGTAATTCAAAGGTTTGTGAGAACAGCCCAACACACATGCAGGTCAGAGCACTCTCCCTGCAGCCAGACAGCCCAGAGCGCAGCCCAGAGGCAGAGGCTGCTGAGTCCATGATGACCCAGGATGATAATCTGGCCTGAAACTGCCCCCGGTAATGAAGCGCCCAGTTATCTATCTGTTGCTGAATTCTTGACATTTCCCCTCAGTTAAGCTCAGCAGTCCCTACCCTAACCAGTGGCCCAAGATCTACTAGCTAAAGACACTCCATGGATATGCTAGTCACAGCTAAGCCAGTGCTGTCCTGTGTTTGAGCAAGAGACACTCCTCCCCTCCCTCACTTCCATCCTGGACCCCCCCCCCCCCCCGTCCTTGGCCATTTCTCATATAACACGCTAACTTTTAGACTGACCAGACCTTGTCCTTCTAAAGCTCTCTGGGTGGCTCCTAAAAGTCCCAACATCTTATGGTGACTCCCACGGCCCTCCTTGACTTGGCCAAGCTCCCCATACAGCCTCTCCTCTCCACTGGCCAACAGTTGACCCTAGAGTATGTCCCAATTATGTCTGAGCACACTCTAACCCCCCCCGTTCCTCACTCTCCCACCCCAGCCCTCCATAGGGCTTACCTCTGTCACTGTAGTCATCAACCAGAATGACCTCCTCCAGCAGGATGTCAGGAGAGGTCTCAAGGACACTGTAAACTGTCCGAAGGAGTGTTGACCAGGCTTCATTATAAAAGGCTATGACAACAGACGTCCCGGGCAAATTCTCATAATCGTATTTCTCCTCTCTGCACCTGTAAATGGAATGTAACTTCAACAACAGAGAAGGCAGAAGCTGTTAGTCCTGGGGACGGAGTGATGGTGGAGGCACTGGTTACCGTCTTCAGGCTTCTCCTGGGAAATAATCCACTAGAGGACCTCCCACAAAGAGCCCCAGAAGACACTTAGAAAAGTTGTAACCATAACAACGTCGGCTTGTGCGATATTGGTTTTAAACTGTAAAGCAACGTGCAGATTTGAGCAACACACAAACTAGACAGAATCCGACGTGGCTGTCCTGTCTGTCCACCCCATTCTAACCCAGGCTTTGCTCAGACGGCTCCCTCCTCTTGGCTGTTCCTGCTTCTCCCTCCCTTCTCTACTTGGCAAGCTTCCTGTGCTCCCCAAGAGCAGCTCAGCCGCCCCCCCATCTCCTCCAGGAAGGAAAATGTCTGTCCTGGAGAGTTGGTGGCCACAGAGTGCTCCTCCAGCCCCCCAATCTCCTCAATTTCAGCAGGTGCTGATCACTCTATTCCTGTCCCGCAAGGACTGAGCCAGCCTTCCCCAGCACCTGGAAGTCACTATGCCTCAGAAAAGTGGGAAGTTGAACACATAAACTAGATGTGTGGCTAGAATGTCGCGTGGCAGCCTCTGGGGGTGGCACTGAAACCGTCCAATCCCAGGGGTGGGGCCATGATTAAGGCTCATGGGAGTCAGCGATCGACTTGTTTGTTCAGGAGTTTGCTGTCACTTTGTACTGACAGCTTCCTGGTCAATGCAGCATGCTATCCTCAGTGTGACAAAGCAATCTCAGTCCATGGGACTGACCATGGGGCAGTGCCTGGAAATTATTAGCAGGAAGCGTCTGATGGCAAGGTGGAAGGATGCCAGAAGACCACAGTTTAAACACTGGGGCCAGACCACGAGCTACACAAGGAGAAGCTAAACACTGAAAAGCAGCCTGGCTACCCGTTTCCTGGCAGCCAGGGGAAGGCCTCAAAAGAGAGGTGGGTGACAGACTGGCGAGCCACAGAGCCACACAAGAAAGAGGAGCACAACTCACAACTGCTAGCATTGTCCTGTGGTCCCCTTAGTGTTGCTGGAGGGCTTCTCTCCAGGTTCCACCAAGCCCCACAGTCCCACAATCCACTTATAAAATAATCACTCAGACGCTTATAATACTTATAAACTGTATGGCCGTGGCAGGCTTCTTGCTATCTGTTCTTTTATCTTAAATTAACCCATTTTTATAAATCTATACCTTGCCACGTGGCTGGTGGCTTACCAGCATCTTTACATGTTGCTTGTTCCGGCGGTGGCTGCAGTGTCTCTCCCTCCTTCTTCCTGTTTCCCCAATTCTCCTCTCTCCTTGTCCCGCCTATACTTCCTGTCTGGTCACTGGCCATCAGTGTTTTATTTATATAGAGCGATATCCACTGTCCTTAGTCAGTCACCAAGTATCTCCTGATTGCCTGTCATGTGCCAAAATAGGCAAGGGCTGTGATCCATGGAGCTTACATTCAGGGGGCAGTCATCAGACAAGCAAGTCAACAGTTGCAAAACTTACCCATGCTATAGATAAAGTCAAGGAAGGTAGTAAAAGAACCACTAGGGAGGGTGGGGAGGGAGCGACCATAGACTAGTGAGGTGGTGGACCCTCTGCAGAGGTGACATTTACAATGACACTCAGGGCTGCGGATGTGGCTCAGAGCACTTGTCTAATACGCACAAGTCCCTGGGTTTGACCCAGGACTGGCGATGCATGACCATCGTCTTGGGATGTAAAGACAGGAGAGGTTCAAGAATCAGAAGTTCAAGGTCATCTTCATCTACATGGTGAGTTTAAGGCCATGGAGGTTGCATAAGACCCTACTAACTCAAGCCGGGCGGTGGTGGCGCACGCCTTTAATCCCAGCACTCGGGAGGCAGAGCCAGGTGGATCTCTGTGAGTTCGAGGCCAGCCTGGGCTACCAAGTGAGCTCCAGGAAAGGCGCAAAGCTACGCAGAGAAACCCTGTGTTGAAAAACCAAAAAAAAAAAAAAAAAAAAAAAAAAAAAAGACCCTAACTCAAAACAAACAAACAAATAAGAAGAAGGGGGGAAAAATGAAAAACAAAAACTAGAAACCCAGACCCTTTGAAGCAAAGTGGGGGGCACTTGGCACTTATCATTTCTGGCATTGTTTCCATCTTATTTTACTTTGAAAGTTTTCAAACATGAAAGGCAGAGATGCTCATATGCTTCCAGTGACTCCAGCCAGCATCAACAGCTGTCCACACACAGACAGTCTCAATCATTTTTCATATTGTTTTTAAAGAAAATCCTGCCCATCATGGCATCCATACTATTTTTAAATGCATCTCTAAAAGACAAAGATTGTTTCTTACTATATAACAAACATACGTTTACTTTGGTCAAGCCTTAAAGATGGAACGGCTCCTTGGGGTTTCTAGCTCCAGCCTGCTGTTGTCCATCAAAGCTAAGCAGACTGGAGACAGAGCTTCAGGAACCAGAAAGGCAAATGTCGCTGAGTGAATTTTACAGAACATATTCATTTTAGAGATGTCACAATGGGACTGGAGGCGAGAGAGGACACGGGCGATGTAGATAAAATGCAGTATTCGATCATTACCTTTGAAACCACTCTTCTGGGCTGGAGAGACAGTTCTGTGGTGAAAGGTGGTCACTGCTCTCGCAGATGACTCAAATTTGATTTCCAGCACCCACAGCGGATGGTTCACAACTCCCTATAACTCCAGCTGCAGGGGGAATCCAACTCCTCTGAGTCCTACCAGACACATAAGGCTTACACAATACCCACACAAATATAAAAAATATATCAACATGGTTGTCCCTCTTCCATGTCCAGCCTGTCACTGCTCCTTCTGTTTTTACAAGTAGGAAGCATGAGAAGCATAGGATACAAATGACAACAAGCTCAGCTCCCAGAGCACAGGGCTCTGAGTCCACTGGGCTGGGATGTTTGTGGCCAAGGATCTTCTTGGGAGGCCCTGGCTCACTCCTTGCATCCACTAGAAGGCTCGGGAGACCACCTAAACAAAAAATCTAAATGAAGATCCCTGGACCACTTCTCGCTCCACGGCCCTCCTCTTACCAAACTCAGAGCACGTGTCTCTTCTCCTTCCCAGGTTCTCCTGTAGATACCAAGTCCCCAGTATAAATGCCATGACTGCTTCTGCAGTGAGGATGAGGCTCCACGGCCAGGGCCTGGCTCTGCTATCACTGAAATGACTTCTCCAGAACCACAAATGGCCTATCAAGACACTCTGTTTAGGGGAGGGGACTGCTCCTCTCGGCCACCTCCACGTTCTCATCCCTACGGCATCCAGAGGTCCTGCTCAGGCACTCCAGGAAAAGTCAGCTGGCAGGCTCTCTGCCAGCACCTAGGCAGGCAGGAGCTACATCCTCAGATGCTGTGGGCTGTAATTCATGGACATAGTAGCACCAACATCAGGAAAACCTAGTAAGCCACACAAGGGAGTCTGGCCCATATTCAGGGGCAGAATTCAATCCAGCTTTGGAAGGAACAGAATCAAAGACCTTGTAGACGTATTTCAAACTTCCACACAAGAACAGCAGAAGACATGGTGGGTGACATTTCCTCGTTATTTCCTCAGTGGAATGTTCCATGGGGAAAGCCAGCTGCCATGCTGTGAGAATACTCAAGCCGCCCCATGGCTATTAACAGGCAGGTAAGTATGCCATCCTGGGGGCAGAACCTCTAGCCCCATCTCACGCTCAGATGACAAATGACTCAGGCATCATGTTGGCTGAGACTTTCTGAGACAATGAACCAGATCCACCCATCTATGGTATTCCTAAATCCCTGACCACAGAAACACTGTGAAATGATAAATGCTTATCATTATTTAAATCACGGACATTTTTGTGGCATTCCATGCTTCAAAATAAACCACAAGGAAGCCCAAGCTGAGAAACTCTCATAAACCAACATCACTGTACTCAGCAAGTACAATGTACTCATCATTGTACTCAGTGGTCTGGAACAATCAAAGGCTGAAGAACTGCTGCAGATTGAGGTCACTGAAGAAGCAAGGCACAAAGCTGGGGCTGTTGGCCTGTGATCCAAACACTAGGGAGGTACAGGCATGGGGATCAGGAGTTGAGTGCCATCCTCAGCCACATAAGAAGTTCCAGACCTACATAGTGAGGCCCTGATTCAAAACACAACAAAACAAAAATACTGTACCAAGAAAGGTGTGGTCCTTGCTCGTGGAATCCCAGCACTTGCAAGGCCAAACAGGAGGAGGATGATGAGCTCCAGGGCAGCCTGAGCTACAGAGAGAGACCCTGTGTCATTAAACAAACACAAATGACCAAATAACAGAAGTCAGAGACGTGGCACACTCCTTTCATTCCAGCACTCAGGAGGCAGAGGCAGGTGGATCTGAGTTCATGGTCAGCCTGGTCTACAGAGCGAGTTCCAGGACAGCCAGGGCTACAGAGAGACGTCCTGTTTCAAAAAATACCAAAACAACAAGAGCATAACAAATAGGAAGCATAAAGTAAGATGGTATAAACAAATCCAAAGGTATTAATGAACACAATAAATATAAATGAATATAGACATCTGCTTAAAAGTCAATGACTGTGGGGAGAGTGGTGTGTGTGTGTGTGTGTGTGTGTGTGTGTGTGTGTGTGTTAGGATCTTGCTATCCTCGAACTAGAGATTCTCCTTGTCCAGATTCCAGAACACCATCACACTTGGGTGACACTTATGTGTGTCTGTGTGTGTAATGTCCACTTGATATGGGAAGCTTTACAACGGTAATTTGCCAGAGCAGATTAAGTTGAGTATCTCTCCACAAAAAAAGAGAAATTCCAGGGCACTCTTGGTCCTGTGGCTAATGTGATTACGCTGACACTCTCTGACATGCCAAGACCTGATCCCTGAACTCAGACACACATGTAGCTACAGCAGTCAAGGTCAAGAACAAACAAGGTCAAGCAATGGTGCTCTTGTAGCAGCAGCGCACAGCTGAGTGGATGGCATTGCACACACAACATGCACACGGACAGGTCTGGGGACACCACAACACCGTCACTCCACTTCCTCTCCTGCTAACCGGGTCAGAACGTGAGTGACAATGGCATTACAGCAGATATCTTATCACTGTGGTCAGTGAACCCTACTTTTCTAGGGTAATGGTAGCAATTCTTGGCTTGTGACACACACCCTTGCTAGTTTCAACGGTACTTACTATTAACCACTACCTACTCTAACTTCCACCTCACCATGACTCCTGAGCCAGCAATCCACGGTGACTCGGTCAGCAGCTTTCAGCCAGGTCATCCATCAGAGTCAGCCTGGGACCTAGCCACAGAAATTCTGATTTCATTGTTCGGGGGAAGGTCCCTGGCACTGACTGTTTCTAAGAGCTCCCGAGGGCTGCAGAGCCAGCTGTCTGGCTCCCCACTCCTGCTATGGAGAAGTGAAAAATCCTCCCTCCTCATTAGCGTCCAATGACAGGCAATGGTGACGGACCGAGGACCCTGCATTTACTGCACTGCTATCCAAGGGTACCTGGCTTTCTCCCCCTCTTCCTCAAGTCGGCACTGAACTAACAAAGCAAAGCTGTACATGCAGCTGTCAGCTCCTCCAGCACATCTCAAGGATGCAAAGCCAGCTTCCCAAGTCTCTTCACTGGTCTGGCTTGTCCAAAGGCAGAGACCTGGTGCCAGACCTTGCTCTTGCCAGCAAAAGCCAAGCAGATGTCCCTGTGTTGACCCACGCTTGGTCTCTTGTAGCATGTATAAGCAAGGCAATGCAAAGACAGCAAAACCTCGTGAGCTTACATGCACACTACGCCCTTATCCACACATCTATGCATCTATTTTCCGAAGTCTGTTTCTATACTTGGAAAAAGTCTAGACAGATACACAGCAAAATGTTAATAACAGTTTTCCTGGGTTTGTAAGCTGATTTTTTTTTTCTTTAACTTTTTGAGAGAGTCTTGCTATGTAGCCCTGGCTGGGCTGGTATCAGACGTGCACCACCATGCCTGGCTTAATGTTCTATTGTTGGCATTTTTCACTTATTTGGGGTTTTTGGTTTTCTTATGGTAACATTTCTGAAGCAAAAGTTTTATAATAAAAACAATCAGGTAAATAACTTTCCCTTCCCAAAAGACCTAGGCTTTTCTTTTGGTTTGTCTGGAAGTCCTCTTACAGGCTGTCCCTCCTTAACATTCAGGGACCTTGAGTACCCCTCCTCTTATTAACTGGACTCCTAAGGACCCTACACTGTGAACACCTAATACTACCTGAATTCTCAACCCAAATATCAAGACCCTGATTAGCTCGTCACTGTTGTAGAAGCTCTAGTAGTCCCCTCTTATGTGTGGATTCACTTTCTGTAGCTTTGGTTACTCAACCATATTCCAAAAATATTAAATAGAAAATTCCAGAAACAAATAATTAACAAATTTAAGATTGTTTACCTTCTCAAATAGTATAGCAAAAGTTTACCCTTTCTATGATATGAATCATCCATCCCTTTGTCCAGTGTATACACACTGTACACACTACCGACCCATTACTCACTTAGCAGTCACGCTGTTACCAGACAGACTGTCATGGTATCAGTGCTTAGTATCCACAAAGTTTGGTACCATATGAGAATTCAGATATCTACTGGGATCTGGAACCTGTTCCCTGAGAATAAGACGGGGGCAGACTATTATTCGACAGATGTGAGACTCCAGGCAAGGCCCTGACACTCCTGACCACATGAATGTTGTGCCTCAAAGCCTGTCCTGGTGGAGACATACACAACTCAAGCCCAGCCTTTCTCTCCTGGACAGTAAAATAATGGGACAGGCTCTGTTGCAGGAGTCAGAGGCAAGGCCCATCCTGCTGGGCTGGATTAATCCCCAGGGTCAACGGCACAGCAGGATCTATTCTCAAATCCTGATAGGATACAAGGCAGCTGCGTCACCATGGAGACAGGATACCATAAGCCCCACAGGTCATCTGAAGTGTTTCAAAGAGATATTCACAACTTCTAACAATAAAGGAAATTGGATATGGAGAAGAAAATCTTTATGACCAATCCCAGAGGACCGGAAGAGAAGCCCCTAAGTGTATACACAGGGCAGCAGAGAACAGGGAACTAAGGAGCACACAGCATGCTCCCAGGTGTGAGCCGATTATAAAGTCCAAGGATGCACTCTTTCTACCAGCTTATGCAGAGTGTACAGACTCGTCAGTTCCCTAGTTTGCAAATGAGGAAACTGAGGCTGAATCAACAAAAGGCGGAACCCACAGTCTGAGATCACAGAGGTGGTGAGCAAAAGACCTGGGGTTGTATCTCCCAGGACTCGGGTGTGACTCCTGAGTCTGGCCTGAAATCGCTCCCTAGACCTGGTAGAAAACTTTGGGGTTTCAAGGGGCTAAACATGCCTTGAGGCATTTGGCAGAAGCGGAGAACTGCTGCCAATCCCAGGAAATTTTACTCGGAAAGATTAATAGTGAAAAAGAAAAGGCCTCGGGCCGAAGCATAGTGTGACGCACGCATGAACAAATCCAGGTATGATGTGAAGTCAAGTCTATTGTTAAACTTTCCCTGAGATGGGGGGAGGGGGGCGACAGCAGCTGCTCGGAGGGTTACAATCCCAGAGGGCCAATTTCATCATTTTACAGCTTAGTGTTACCTATGCCCTCTGAGTCCATTCCCAAACCGGGGGGAAAAAAAAGCCAGCATGGCCTGGGGAAGAGGAGGTGGCAGATGCCTGATGCTAACAGCAGGCCTGCCCTCTGGCTCTAACCCAGACCCCTTTCTGAGTCCTGTTTTCCAGGAAGTCGGTGTGCAGAGCTCAAGAGGGGGCTAGAAATTCTCTAACCAACTTAAAGGACGGAGGAGTATGGGAGGCCCAGGGTCAAAGGTTTGTTTGCTTCCTTGTACCTCACCTGCTGAAAAGCCAGCAGCTCCAACAGGAACTAGGCTCAGACTCAACAGGATCGGCCCTGCACCACCTACAAGAGTGAGCTGGGCTGGACTGCAGCCAAAGGCGCCCTTCCCACCAACCTCCTTCACACCGCCCTCCACCCAAAGCCAGGAATTAAACAGCCAGAGAGAGGAAGGCGGCTCCGGGCTTCGGACACAACCATTGGGTTATCTCCATGATTCTGCTCTGTCCCTGGGCAGCGGCACACCCACACCACTGAATGGAGCCAGCCCTGTGCTAGTCAGCTCGCGGGAGTCACAGCCACACCCGCACAGTCCTAACTGCACCACAGGCACGGACCTGGGGTCTCTTCGCCAGTCTGCTTAACTCGAATCTTACCCTCTCGGGGCAGAATGACAACTTTGAGGCGTCGGATTCAAGAGATTACCCACTTATCAGCTCTTCAATTTCTGAGACTTTCTTGGGTTCATTTTGACTTTTTTTTTTAACTTTCCCGCCTCCCCGCCCTCAGGATATATCCCTCCGGTACCGCCTCCTCCCGAGGAGGATGCATCATCCCACGCGTTCGTGTTCCGTAACCACCACTCACAGAGGGTTCCAGCGTTCAGGCAGGCGTCGGTGCAGCGAGATGCGGTCGCTCAGGTAGATGTTGATCTGGTGCAGCTGCACGCTCTCCTCTTGCAGCCGCAGCTCCTCGCCCTGCAGCTGCAGCCGCACCGCCTCCCCCTGCGCGCCCAGCGCATCGGCGGCCAGTGGCGGCCTGGGCAGCACCGGCTCGCGACGCCCAAGGCGAAGAGGGCGCGGGGGCACCGAGTCCACCGGCCCGGCCCGGGTCTCCACCGTCCCAGACCCACTTCGAGCCCGCAGCACCGCCCCCAGCCCAGCCAGCGCCAGCAGCGCCAGCAGCGCCTCCCGGCCGCGCCGCAGCCCCCGTGGGCAGCGCCTCCGGAACGCACGCCCCAACATACACCCGCTAGCGGCGCCCGCTGAGCCCCGCGGCCTCGGGCCGAGGCTGGACCCGGATCCCGGAACCGCAGTCGCCCCGCCCCCCGGCCCGCCCCACCTGCGCTCCGCCCCCTTCCTGGCTGCCGCCTCCGGCGCCCACCTGCCGGTACCCACGTGGGAAAGCACTGAGCGTGGCGACCCCACGGCGTGAGTGTATCCAGAGCTCACCGCAGCGGGGCCAGTTCCTTGAACTCATGTGACCCTAGCACGGTCACAGATGGAGGATCTCTAACCTTAGCCAGTCCATGTTCAGGATGTGCTCGCCGAGGCGGGAGAAGGCTGCGGCTGACCTGTCTGGAACTCAGTGAAGCCTCGAATAGCACTTTCGTTTGCGTCCCATGTTTTGTCAAACTGTTTTTTAGTCTTCGCTTCAGAGACACCTACAGTGCACAGGCTCAAACCCCATTCCATCCTTTCCTGTGATGTATCCTGGATCTTGAGTACGGTTTTCTTTTTAGGAGATAAAGCCTCAGGGACCCTGCTTCCAAGCTTGAAGGATAGAGTTCATCCATCCCCACAACACACATGGTAGAAGGAGGACTTCCTCTAGTTCTGACCTCCACAGGTGATACATGGCACTTGTGCATGCCCTTCCATACATACATACATAAATGTAAAAAAATAAAATAAATTAATGGAACAAAAAGAGAGAGAGAGAGAGAGAGAGAGAGAGAGTACCACTAGGGTGTTAGAAATATTTTGTAGATGTATTGGAGTCAGATTCTCAAGTAACCCAGGTTGGCCTCCAACTCCTCTTCCTCCTGCCTCCCTCCTGAGTGTTGGAACCAAGCCTAGCTAAATAGTACAACCGTCACCACCACCACCCCGGAATTTTTCTGAAACACGCTTTCACTCCATAGTCCTGGTTGACTCTGAACTTGCTATGTAGCCCAGGCTGGCTTCTAACTTTTAGGGATAAAATATCCTCAGTCATTTATACGAACTGCGGGACGAGGGAGTCCAGGCTTAGCCACTGCCTGCTGCCTTTGCAAATACTGTTCCCTGTGCTCAAGACACCCTGTTCCACCCGGTAAGCCCTCTTTCTGAAGCCTTCAGCAACTGCGGCATTTTCCAGAGGACTTCTTTTCTTTTCTTTTTTTTTTTTTTTTTTTGGTTTTTCGAGGCAGGGTTTCTCTGCGTAGCTTTGTGCCTTTCCTGGGACTCACTTGGTAGCCCAGGCTGGCCTCGAACTCACAGAGATCCGCCTGACTCTGCCTCCAGAGTACTGGAATTAAAGGCGTGCGCCACCACTGCCCGGCTCCAGAGGACTTCTTAAGTCTTTTTGACACTAATGACCGCTTTTCACAGGAGAAGGTTTTGTGTAACCCTGGGGGTACAGGTATATAAAGCCAGTATACAAATCAAACATTTTCTCATGGTGAGTCATAAAGAAACTCATTTTAAAGCAATTATTTTTGAATACATATAATTTCACTATTTATTAAAGGAGAAAGCAGGTTCCATGCTTAGATATATGGGCTTGCTTATTTTTACAGAAAGGCTTAAGTTGTGGCTAAACATTTGATATTACAGACCACAGATCATCTTCATAATTTTTCAGAGTTGATTGATATTTTCATTTTATAATCACCAATGCTGAGAATGTCATTTTGCATCATAAATGTGTGGTGTAAATAGCATAATTATATTTTGGACTACTTTTTAAATTCTGTCCCAAACCCAAGCCAATATTGTTTTTAAAAATTTATGTTGGGGATGGAGAGATGGCTCAACCATTAAGAGCACTGGCTGTTCTTCCAGAGGACCTAAGTTCAATTCCTAGCACCCACACTGCAGCTTGCTATCATCTGTGACTCCAGTTCCTAGGGATCTGACACCATCTTCTGGCCTCCTCATGCACTGTATGCACACACACACACACACACACACACACACACACACACAAACATACACATACACTCATATACATAAAATAGAAAAATAAAATCTCCCATTTTTTAAATCTATGTTTATTTTGAGTGTGTGTGTGTGTGTTTGTGTGTGTGTGTGTGTGTGTGTATGAATGTATACCACATATGTGGAATGTCAGCAGAAGCCAGAAGAGAGCATGGGATCCCCTGGAGCTGGGGTTGCAGGCTGTTGTGAACAGCCCCGTGTAGGTGTTGGGAACTCAACTCTGGTCCTCTATAAGAGCAGAAAGTGCTGAGAACCACTGAGCCATCTCTCCAGTGCCCCAAGCCAAGCTGTTTAATGATTTTTTTCTACAGGCCAGCAACTCAAACAGCTATTTTTTAAAACAACAACTCAAACAGCTATTTTTTAAATCAACAACTCAAACAGCTATTTTTTAAATCGAACACCCTAGCACAACGCAACCCACTTAACATTTCAATGCTGAGGAATGACAGTAAAATACTCTGTTTTCCATAATCAAACCCTGTTTGTTTCTGTGAGAGTGAAAACTGTATGTTCAGTTTAAAAAAAAAAAAGAAAGAAAAGAAACAAAAACAAAACACAACACTGCAGTTCCCGTCATCCAATAGTCTCAAATCTGAGTTGAGGTGGTCCAGGCAGCAGTCCTCGGCATTGCCCATTCTGACGGCTCACACAGTGCAGAGCACACATGATGTGTGTTCAGAAAGGAGGCGGCAGTGAAGCCACTTGATATAACGGGGGGCTGCCAGAGACACTTAAGATTCCTTGCATTTGATTCTGAATCGATTTTTGGTCTTTGCATATTCAGAAGCTTTTTCTTGATCCCCACATTTAGTTATGTCATGACAGCATCACCCCTTAGTGTCAAGGTTCTTCTGGAGAAACAGAACCAGGAAGAGAGAGACGAAGTCCTTCACTATAAGGAATGACAGACTGTGGAAGAGGCTGGTTGGTGAATCTGAAATCCACAAGGTGGGCCATCAGGAAGAATGGACTGGACTGCTGGACATCTGTGGTAGAGAAGCAGAATTCCTTCTCCAGACTGGCTTAGGCTCAGCCAGGAGAGAGAGAGGGAGAGGGAGAGAGAGAGAGAGAGAGGAGAGAGGGAGGAAGGGAGGGAGAATATGGCACTTAGCACCACCATCACCTTGCTGTGGCACCTGACCCACGGTGCTATGTCTCACTCACACCTGCTCTTACAACAGAAAGAACTGGGGTGGGGCCCCTGAGTGCTCTTGAGCTCCAGGTTGACTTTAGTGCTTGCTTGTGATTCCAGCACTCAGGAGGCTGAAGCAGGAGGATCCCAAGTTCCAGGCCAGCCTGGGAGCATAGGCACATCATGAGACCCTGGGTCAAAGCAAAGCAAACAACAACAACAAAAGCTAGAACCTGGGATGGAGATAACCCGTGCTTAGCTACTGGCTGACTCCGAAGGGCATACTTGGCTTAGGTAATGATTTTAATTCAGGGGGAGGGGTCTGAAGGAGGATGTTGCCTGGACAAGTGCAGGGAGACTCTGCTTCCAAAACATGACAAGCAGCCAGGGGTGGTGAAGCATGCCTAGAATCCCTGCAATCGGGAAGCTGAGTCAAGAGAATCAGGTCGTTCTTAGCTGTGTGGTGAGTTTGAGAAACAAGCTACATATGAGCTCTTGTCTCAGGAAAAACAATATACATACATATAAATATACATATATATATACACATATACCTATATATGTGCATATACACACATACACATATACATAACACACATATACATATATATATGATGACCAAAGATGACAAAAAGGTCGCCTGGGCAGCTTTCTGAAACCAGAACATCGGTATTTCCTGAGTGATACTTGGAGCTTCCTGGTTAAACATCAGTGCCCTCCTTGAGAACTGGTGATACAAGAGGGCACCAGGCCCAATGTGTGGTACAGCAGGAGGGAGGATAAAGTGAGGTGAGATGGGTGGCCAGAGCCGTTCTCCTCTCTCTTCTTCCTTAGCAATAGAGCCTTAAAAAAAAAAAAAAAAAAAAAAAAAAAAAAAAAAAAAAAAAAGATGTAGTTCCACTCTTTGACCTGATAGCCTCAGTCCTGAGGCCTTCCTGCCTCAGCCTCCACAGTTAGGATTGCTGGTATGTGACCTCATGTCCTGCAGAGCCTTTAATTGCTAATTTGTTTGATTGTTTGTTTCTCTACAAAGACTAGAGAGTCAGTTTTCCAGCTTCTCTTGCAGGGTCACAACTATGAGACCAGTAACTAAAATACTTACTATCCAAGGCTTCCAGAATCTACTGAAATGGCTAGGTGTGTCCTGCTAATAATGGTGGAACAGCAATGCTCTCTTTAAACATTTTTAAACTATGATTGAATCCATTTTCATGATTACAGACAATGTAGGGCAATGCAGATAATCATCAAGCACCTTTCGTTCGTTGCACCAGACGCAGAACTTTGTATATAGATTGACTTAATTAGTTGACTTGAGTTGAAAGCTGACCACAGAGAATCTTTCACCTTCTAAATGTGAGTCTTCCATGAGTATCTTCACTATCTGCCAGGAGCTCCAAAGTGGCGTCTCTCCATCCCTTGAAGCTTTTACTTGTGAATCCAGCAACTCCCCTTTAAGGCTGTCTTCCCTTTTTTGGACCTAGCCACCAGCAATCAAGACTGCCCGTTACTATATAAAGATAAAAGCATTGATTAGAACCCTTCTGCCTGAATCGTTTCTCAGAGCATAGTCTCCCTGAGAGGAACAAAGGCAGCAGAGAAAGACAGGGAAACTTAGAAGGACATGAAAAAGGTAAAGGAACCCTGTGGTGGTTTGAATGAAAATGGCCCCCACAGGCTCGTATATTTGAATGCTGAGTCCCCAGTTGGTGGAACTGTTTTGGAAGGATTGGGTGGTGTGGCCTTGGAGGATGAGTATCACTGGGATGGGCTTTGAGGTTTCGAAAGTCCATACCAGGCCCAGTCTCTCACACACTCTTTCTGCCTCCAGCTTGCAGATAAGATATAAGCTCTCAGCTACTGCTCCAGTGCCATGCCTGCCTGCCTGCCTGCCATGCTCTCCACCATAATGATCACAGACCAACCCTGTGGAATTGTAAGCAAGCCCCAAATTAAATGCTTTCCTTTCTAAGTGGCCTTGGTTATGATTTCTCTTCATAGCAATTTAACAGTCACTAAGACAGAAGTTGGTACCAGGGACTGTAGCATTGCTGTGGCAGACCTGACCATGCTGTTTGTTGGAGAAATGTGGACAATGTCGAGACTTTGGACTAGAAAATTGGTGGACTATTGCAAGCAGGCTTAACAGCCATCCAAATAGGGGCTTGGAAGGCAGCAGTGCTGAGGGCCATGTGGATGATGCAGGCCCAGTTCAACAGATCTCAGAGGAAACAATATTAGCAGCTAGGCTAGAGACCATTCTTGTGATATTTTATGGCTCTGCTTTCTGCTCTTGCCCTAAAAATCTGCCCAGGCTAAATTGAAGAGTTTGGGATTAATATCACTGGCAGAGGAGATGTCAAGGCAGCCTAGTATTGACTGTATCATGTGGTCATTAGTAATCACTCTTATGCAGATCTACAATGATAACATACAAGCAAGGAAAAATAAAACACAAAATATACAATTTGAGGAGGAAAGTAGCACCAAGGAAAGTAATGTTGGAGTCGAGTCTTGAGCTCAAAGAATATCTTAGTTAGGGTTTCTATTGCTGTGAAGAGACACCATGACCACAGCAACTCTTAAAAATAAAAACATTTAAATTGAGGTATCGACTTACAGTTCAGAGGTTCAGTCCATTATCATCATGGTGGGGAGCATGGTGGCATGCAGGCAGACATGGTACTAGAGAAGTAGCTGAGAGTCCTACATCTTGCAGGCAACAGGAAGTTGACTGTGACATTGGGTGGTATCCTGAGCATAGTCCACCCCCACAGTGACACACTTCCTCCAACAAGGCCATACCAACTTCAACAAAGCCATATATCCCAAGAGTGTCACTCCTTATGAGATTATGGAGACCAATTACATTCAAATGACCATATTTCACTCCTGGCCCCCATAAGCTTATAACAATACCATAATGCAAAATGCATTTAGTCCATCTTCAAAAGTCCCCATAGTCTATCACAGTCTCAACAATGTTTAAAAGTCCAAAGATCAAAGTCTCATCTAAGATTCATGCAATCCTTTAATGGTAATCACCTGTAAAGATCAAAATTAAAAAGCAGATCAAATACTTCCAACATATAATGACATAGGATATGCATGACCATTCTAAAATGTAGGGAAGAGAGCATAATGAAGAAATGCTGGACCAAAGCAAGACCAAAAACCAGCTGGGCAAACTCCAAACTCTGCATTTCCATGTTTGATGTCAAAACACTTTTCAGGATCTCCAAACTCTGTTTAGCTTTGTTGACTGCAACACATTTCTTTCTCTTGGGCTGGTTCCACTCCCTGTTAACAGCTTTCCTCAGCAGGTATTCCACAGCTCTGGGATCTCCAACATCTTGAGTTCTCCAAGGCAATCCAGGCTTCAACTTCACAGCTTCTTGCAATGGCCTCTCAGGGACTCCCCTGACACATTCTGGGCCTCAGCGACTTTCTTTAAGCAAGGAGGCAAATTCCATACCTGTTTTTCTATCCTTAACTCTAAAGCCAGAACCATATGGCCGAAGTTGCCAAGTTCTGCTGTTTGCTGGGGCTGGAACATGGGCCCCTCATTCAATTACATCTTCACCAGCTTTCTGTTTTTGATTCCTCCTTTTATTGCCTAAGCTACCTACTATCCTAGAACTTGCTCTGTAGACCAGGCTGGCCTCAAACTCAGAGATACACCAGCCTCTGCCTTCAAAGTGCTGGGATTAAAGGCGTGTGCCACCACACATGGTTCTAAGCTTTTCTTTAATTCCTTTTCACAAGTTGGAAACTAAGCTGGGTGGGATCTTGCCCTGAGGTCACCATTCCCTTTACTCAATTTCTTAGTCCATTTATCTCCTTAAACACAAGACTTAGCTCCATTCCATTTCCTGGTGCTCTTTTTCTCCTCAAAATTTACATTTTGTAATTTATCCAACTCAGCTTGCTCCTTTTCATTATAAATCTTCATTAGCATTACCACTAATAACCACACAACAAGCTGTTTTGAGATTTCCTCTGCCAACGGAATTAATCTAAAACTCTTCACTTTAGCCTCAGGCAGACTCTTCAGACAAGGGCAAAAGGCAGCCACATTCTTCACCAAAATATCACAAGACCAGTCTCTAGGTCACATACTAACATCCTTCTTCTCTGAAACCTCTTGATCCCCACAGTTCATCAAATCACACTCAGCACCACTCTCTTCCATGCTTAAAGCATTCCACTGATTTCCTAACCCAAACTCCCAAAGTCCATATTACTCCAAGTAAAAAAGTGGTCAGGCCTATTACAGCAATATCCCAGTCCCTGGTACCAATTTTTGTCTTAGGGTTTCTATTGCTATGAAAAGACACCATGTCCATGGCAACTCTTATAAATAAAAACATTTAATTGAGGTGTCAGCTTACAGTTCAGAGGTTCAGTCCATTATCATGATGGGACATGGTGGCATGCAGGTAGACATGGTCCTGGAGAAGTAATTGAGAGTCCTATATCTTACAGGCAACAGGAAGTTGACTGAGACACTGGGCAGTATCCTGAGCATAGGAATCCTCAAAGCCCACCCCCACAGTGACACACTTCCTCCAACAAGGCCATACCCACTTCAACAAAGCCACACCTCCCAGTAGTGCCACTCCCTATGAGATGATGGGGACCAATTACATTCAAACTATGACAAAGAGATAAGAAATGAAATAAAGGGAATGGTACCCTCAGAGCAAGACCCCACCCACCCAGCTAAGCTTTCAACTTGTGAAAAGGAAATGCCTAAGGACTTTTCTCCTCAAGTAAAGGAAAGCTTACTCAACAGAGGACAGCATCAAGCCAAAGCTTATGAAAATGTGATTCAAGGAGAGGTCCAGGCTCCAGCCCAAGCTAGCAGAGCTTGGCTGCTATGTGGTTCTGGTTTAAGAGACGAAGGGGATACAGGAGTAAAAGGGCTGTCTGATCTTCCTCTGTGGTTAAGAAAAGCCTCCCTCTGGTGTGAGGCGCACAGCAGGGGAGTCCCCGCCTGGAGACTCAGAGAGGCCGTTTTGTGAAGTCTGGATTGTGTTGGAGACCCCAAGATGTTAGAGATGTCAGAGCCATGGAATGTTTGCTGGGGAGAGGTAAATACAGGGAGTGGAGCCAGCACAAGAAAAGGAAGTGTGTTGCAGTCAACAAAACTGGAAGGAGTGGGAGATCCAAAGAGCCACCTAAGCCCTTTGACACCAGACAGAGTTAGAGGACTTGGAGTTTGCCTTGCTGGGCTTTGGTCTTACTTTGGTCCAGTATTTCCTCACTTGGGCCCCTAGTCCCCTTTTGGAATGGTAATGTATATTTTGTGCCATTACATCCTGGAAGTATGTAGTTCGCTTTTGGCTTTTCATTTCACAGGGGGTTACAGTTAAGAGATTGCCTTGAGTCTCAGAAGAGTGTTCAGACTTTTAAACAGTCTTGAGTCTGTAAAAGAATATAGGGACTTTTGAAATTGGATTAAATGAAGTTTGTATTTTGATATGGCTATAAACCTATGGGGGCCAGGGAGTAGAATATGGTGTTTTGACTGAGAATGCCCCATAGGCTCATATATTTGAATTATTGATCCCTAGGTGATGGAACTGTTTTAGGAAGAATTAAGAGGTATAGCTTGTTGTAGGAGGTATGTCACCGGGGATGGGCTTTGAGGTTTCAAAAGTCCATCCAAGACTTTCTTTGTTTCTGCCTCCAACTTGAAGATAAGATATAAGCTCTCAGCTACTGCTCCAGTGCCATGCCTGCCTGCCTGCTGCCATGCTCTTACCATGACGGTCATAGACTCACTCTCCGCAACTGTAAGCAAGCCTGCCCCCAATTAAATGCTTGCTTCCTTCCTCCCTTCCTTGCTTTTTTTTGTTTGTTTGTTTTTTGTTTTTTGTTTGTTTATTTTTTGAGACAGGATTTCTCTGTGTATCTCTGGCTATTCTGGAACTCACTTTGAAGACGCTGCTGGCCTTGAATTCAGAGATTTGCCTGCCTCTGTCTCACCTCCCAAGTGCTGATATTAAAGGAGTACTGCTGTGGAATAATCCTTCTGACACTGTGAAGATGTGTTCTCATTATTAATAAACCCCAAATTTGCTTTGATAAATCCATCCTCATGCTCTCAAGAATACTTTTATTCTTTCCTTGAGTGTCTTTCTTTGCATTTTTAATAAAATCCCAACTTTGCCCTGCATGGTGTTGCATGGCTTCATCCAGAATTTGGGAGGCAAGATGGCAGGTAGATTCCTGTGAGTTTAAGGACAGCCTGGTCTACATAGCAAATTCCAAGAGGCCAGGCAACTCATGCCATCCTGACTGTAATATATTAATTACATATATGATTATAAATAATGATATAATTATCATCATTTATAGGCAAGATATAGCCAAGGCTGATTCTAGATCAAGTGTCATAACCTTAACCCCAATAAATTGTTTAGGTTTTGCATACTGGGTTTCTTTGGGGTGTGGAGCAAGGGAGAAAGCCTCTTAAAGGAGCACTGGTGGCTCCTCTCTATCACATGGAGATGAGAATGCCAACAATGGAAACATTCTCCCACCTAAGCTCATCAAACCCTGGGGCTATCTATCTTCACACCTTAGCTGATGAACTTTCCTGATGTGAGGAGTCCATCTTCGAGGTATGTAAATGGATATTTCCTGTCCTGACCGCCCTGTCCCAAATAACCAACTCAGAGGCTGAATATGAATTATAAATGCTCGGCCTATAGCTCAGACTTGTTACTAGCTAACTCTTACACTTGAATTAACCATAGTTCTTTTCCATGTTTAGCCACATGGCTTGGTACCTTTTCTCAGTATGACATTCTCATCTTACTTCTCTGCATTTGCCGACAACTCTCTGACTCCACCCTTCCTCTTCCCAGAATTCTCCTAGTCTAGTTCTCATGCTCAAATCTCTTCCAGCCCAGCTATTGGCCAGTCAGCTTTATTATTAACAGTGAGCATAATCCACAGCAGAGGTGACCCTCAGGCTTCTCTGTGTGAAGGCCCATGATGAAGATCCTGCCCTTCAACAGGAATCTCTTTATTGCTTTCTGAACACACCATTGGCAGCATTAGAAAGGGTTGGTGGGGGGATCCACATAGCCACCCACACACTTGAGGAACTTCTTGGTAAGGCAAGCTAGCCATACTTATACTTCCTCAAGGCTGTTCATTGAGATGGCCTGCAGTGTTCTTAGGCTTCTTTCTTCCTGTTGGAAGATACTGCGAGGACTGGAGCTCCAACTTTGAATCATGAGGTAAGTCATCTGTGAGCATGGTGAGCCAGTCCTGACTGTCATCTCCAGGCCTCAGGTAAGTGGCGGAGCAGTGAATGAACGTCCAGCTCCACTGAGTCACTGTCTATCTCTGTTGTCTGTCCCAAGCAGATACATCAAGTTGTCACTGAAACAGCTGTAATGGACACCCCACCCTCCAAAATCTGGTGCCGACAGTGTGGTGGCTTAGCACAAAAGCTTCAGATTCTTGATGACTTCCTTTGAGCCAGCAGACTCCTCACTACTTCAGTCAATAGAACATGGTAGAAGCTAAGCTCTGCAGATCCAATGCTAGTCATAAGAGGCAAGGAAGCATCTACTTTGTGACCAGGCAAGCCATCCAGCTGCACAGCTACTGCCATTCTGGAAAGGCTGAGCCTCCACACCCCAGCCAGCGGCCCCGGGCATGCAGGCACCAGGCAAGCATGTGAAGCAGCTGTTGCAGACATGGCTCTTCCCTTCTCTTAGCTCTGCAGTCACTCCAGCTCTCAAGTCTCAGCCGTGACCAGGAGTCACCAGAGTCCTGGGCCAGAGGTCTATCTCAAGGGAGTTCCCACAGACCAGGTCCAGACCCTCACACCAAGAGATCCCAAGCAAGAGAGGAGTGGTGGAGAAACAGGAAAGGAACCATTTTCAGTGAAGCCGATGCCAGGAAGAATGAGGGCTCACCTCCAATGCCCTTGATGAACAAGAGAGAGAGAGAGAGAGAGAGAGAGAGAGAGAGAGAGAGAGAGAGAGATTGTGTTTCTTTCTTAGTTCCTCTCTACCTTAGTTTTAGAGTCAGAATCTCTCACAGAACCTGAAGATCACCAATCAGCTAGGCTGATTTGGCCCATAAGCTCCACAACCTCCAGGGCTGGGGTTACATATTTGTACTACCATGCCCAGTTCTAAATATTTTTTTATTACTTTTGTTATGGGGTACCCAGCAGGGATGGCTGCCCAGACACATTCCCCACTGGTTCTATGGGTATGAATCAAACCATTGACTCATCCTGTTCTGGGGAGGCACGGTTGGTCCTAAGGACCAGTAGCTTAGTTGGCCATGCAGTTGAGGATGCAAAGTCCCACTGTTAGCCCAATCAGAATAAGAACCAATGACTGGCTAATGCTAACAGTAAGGTGGTCAGCCGTGGAGACCAGGTAAACAGAGACTGACATCAGTGATCTCATCTGTCTCTTTTCCTTCCTGTCTCTGGGGTTTTCCATGACCATGGCAAGGTTTTCCCTAATTACCACTGATTGCTTGGGGTAGAAACAGCAAGTTTCTCCTAAGGCCATGCCAAGTCCTCCCAAATGGCCTGCGTCTAAGTATGACTGGGAACTGAGTTCCCCAAAGTTTTAGTTCACAACAATCAAGGCTGAGGCACCTATGGCAGTTGCCCTGACTATTGCTTGTTTATGCTGTGTGGCCAGTTCTTGTTTTGCCCAGTCAGCCTCACCAGGGGTGTGTTCCAGGCAGCCTGGTAAGCTGGGCTCTGGCAGGTGTGGTGGTATTGTGTTCCCCAAAATATTGTGTACTCTAATAAATTTATCTGGGGTCAGAGAACAGACAGCCACTAAATACAAAGGCTAGAAAATGGTGGCACTCACACCTTTAATCCTAGCATTCCAGAGATAGAAATCCCTCTGGATCTCTGTGAGTTCAAGGCCACATTGGAAATAGCCAAGCATGGTGATACACACCTTTAATCCCAGAAAGCCAGCCTTTAATCCCCGGGAGTGGTGGTAGATAGCAGAAAGATATATAAGGCGTGAGGACCAGAAACTAGAGGCTTTTGGCTGGTTAGGCATTTGGCTGGTTAAACATGTGGCCCGGTTAAGCTTTCAGGCTTTTGAGCAGTAATTCAGCTGAGACCCATTCCGGATGAGGACTCAGAGGCCTCCAGTCTGAGGAGACAAAACCAGCTGAGGATCCGGCAAGGTGAGATAGCTGTGGCTTGTTCTGTCTTTCTGATCTACCAGCATGGACCCCAATAACTCGCCTCGGGTTTGATTTTATTAATAACAACTTTTAAGATTCATGCTACAGGCAGGGCTACCAAGACTTGCAAAGGCCCCACTGGTTCTAAAACCACTTCCTAGGTGACCAAGTCAGCTGCTCTGTTGCCTCTGGCTTCTGGGAAATCACCTTTTTGGTGTCCTTTGCAATGGACAATGGCCACTCTCTTGCATAATCAGATTTCTTCTCTATTTTGATTTATTTTCCTGCTGAAGTTAGCAGTCCTCTTTCCCTGTATAGAGCCCCAGGGGCATGGGATATAGGCAAAGTATATTGGCTATCTATAGTGTATATGGTGGTAGCCTTCTCTTTCCCCCAGCGGAATGCTTGAGTCAAAGCTAAAAGTTCAGCCCATTGAGTTGAGCTTCTCCTGCTCAAAGATTGTTCCCAGGTACTCTTCTCTTGGGTCACAATCACTTCCCCTACATACCTGATCCCGTCTCAGATAAAACTGCTCCCATCTGTGAATAATTCCTTGCCTGGTGCCACCAGTGGATGCTGGTGGCCATATCAGAGGTGCAGCAGGTGACGACTGAAGTTCAGGTGTCAGTCCACCAAAAGGAAAATCTCTGATAGATCAGTCTCATTTTAGGCAAGGCCACAAGATTACAGACTCTGAAATATCTTTTGCTTCTGCTGTACTTTTGATACCTGATATGATGTATGTATATATATGGGAAATCCCCCACTGCCTGTATTACAGTGTGTTTATCTCATAAATACGTTTTCCTCTATTGGGCATTTATATCTGTGGATTGTCAGGAAGATGATTTCTCTTTAAGCTGTATAATTTTGATGAATAAGAATAATGTTTCACAACTAGGCCTTCTGTTCCACGAGGATTGTGAGATACTTAGGACCTGTTTTATATCATAGCTCGGGATGATATAGGAAAATAGTTGTATCAACCTAGTTCTAAGACAGCTGTATACCATTAGCTGATTTAAAGCTTCAAAGTAACTTTAAGATTAGGCCAGGTGCCTTGCTAATGGATTTTTAGATAAACACTCCTTATCTTAGTTCACAAGGTCATACTGAGCTATCTGGCTAGGTTATAAATACAAAGAGCCCAATAATTGCTAGCTGGCAAATAAGATTAAGTCCTTGCACCCATCATGACCTCAATTTGTGAAAATATTCTGACTAGTCTAGCCTACCCAAAATAACTCAACTCTGTAGTCCTTAAAGAAGGCTACAGGTGTTTTTAGATAATTAGAAGTTACACACAGGACAGAAAAATATATTTTAGGATTTAAAATGCTTTTAATGTCACTGTGCCTTGGAGAATGCTGAAGTGAGCTCATATCAAGAAAATTAAGGTAAACTTGAGTTCCAACCAAAGCATTTATGACACAGTTCTCTCTGTGTGTAAACACTCCCAGCCCACAAAACATTAGTATGTTGCTACACTTAAAATATATGATATATGCATGAATTCCTTATTTTTCTTAGACTTCTCAATAGTCTAGCCTTATATCTCTTTTAATCCTTTATAAGATTATCTCTTTAATTCAGATAACAAAATGACTGGTTCTTTCATTGTAGCTGCAGCTATAAATTACAGCCCTGCTAATTAGGAGGCTGAGATTTATTACATGTCAGTTGTCAGGATGGTTCTATTTCTTATCATTTACTGGAATGTGGTCTTTAAATGTAATGTCTATATTGCCTGAAGAATTTCTGTTGGATATATATATATATATATATAACAAAGAAAGAAATTGAATGTGAGAGAATAAACAAAGTAACCATCAGAATGCTTGTGAATTCATTCCTTTCCTAAAATATCCCCTCAGATGAAAGTCCTGAGTTTTGCTAGGCTCATTGGAGTGGGTCTCCTGGGCTGCAATAAATGAGATGTCAGTCACATCAGGCCTGGTGGACTGTATCCTGTCAGCCACCTCAAGACAGTCATGCAGGGGACTGGGGGAGTTGAGCGCTGACGTCTTGAGGAACTGAATGTGGGATTGATCCAGAAACAGTGTATTGGGTCATCCAGACAAGAAACATCCATTTCTTAGGTGCCCCCCCAAGGGGACCTCAACAAAGTGTGGGGCTGTCAGGAACAGTATGTGACTTGAAGTTCATTTGTCAGCTTCTTTTACCAGCAGGGTAGTGACAGCTATAGCCCTTATATGTTAGCCATCAGGCTGCAACCAGCTCAGGTCTTTTGGACAGATATCCCACTGGTCTCTTCCAGGGTCCCAGGGTTTGCATGAGGACCCCCGTGGGGTCTCTGGTCTCATCCATGTACAAGTGGAATGACTTAATAATGTACGGGAAGGCTGGGGCTGGGGCAGACACTAGGGCCTTTTTCAAAGCTTTGAAAGCTCTCTGCTCAGTCTTAGTCCATTTCAAAGGCTGCATACCCCTGCTGCTGGCATAGAGGTCCTTGGCTATCTCGGTAAATCCCATTAACCATAGCTGGCAATGTCCAATCACTCCCAGGGATTCCCGCACTTTTGGAAATGGGGAGTTGCAGGTTGGCTGAAACATGGTCATGAGAAAGCATCTTTTTTTCCTTCCTCTAAGTTGTAGCCTAGGTATGTGACCTGAGGGACACATAGCTGAGGCTTTGTGGATGATACTCTGTACCTCGGGGCTTGGAGGGCCTCCAAAAGGCCTTCTGTTGCATGCTCTCATTACTCTTCAGTAGTCAAAGTTATGAGGAGGTCATCTACACACTGGAGCAAGGTGCTTTGTGGATATTTTTGTCTAAACTCCATCAGGTCTGCACCCGGGGCCCCATCAAATGATGCTGGTGGGTCCCTGAAGTCCTTCTCCTGGTCTATGTTCCCCATTTGTTTCCCCAAGGGCAGCAATTACTGCCTGGAAGAATTTCCTTCCCTGTCTGTCTTCAGCTGCGTCTGGGCTGTTGTAAACTTTCTGAGCAATTAGCAAAAGTTGAGGCCGACTTGTGCCTTCAAATCCCTCTAATTTCTGGAACTTTCTCTGTATGTCTGGGGCTGACTGTGTGATGGGGGTAGGAAGGGCAGAAATCTGGGTCTATGAAAGTAAAGAGCTGATATGTCTCACAGAGCTATTTCAGAAGCCCAGTGGGAAATTCATTAGGTCTGAATACCCTGACCTGCCTTGGATGAGTTGGTAGGCTTTCTGACTACTGCTTTTAATCCTGCCAATGTTTTGGGGAAAAGCGTCCAACCTTAAAACAGTTTCCAACTGGCTGATAAGAGCTGGTGGCTTCTCGTTTGAAAAAAAAAAGGGGGGGGGGAAGGTTTGGGATCTTCCAATAACACAAGTCACGGGTAGAGAAGGCTTGTGAACTAATAAACCGTGAACAAGGAAGGAGTTGAATTTTCATCAGCACCACCCAGGCCTGTGACACTGAGGGAACTACTTCCCCCTTCTCCAGGCCTAACTAGCTGCTTAGATAGGGAGGAGAGGGAACAGAGAGAGAGAGAGGGAGAGAGAGAGAGAGCCCACATAACCACTTCCTCCTCCCTGCAGTGGAGCAGGGAGAACAGGCAGAGGTTTCCAGTTTCTCTGGGTGCCCTGGTCAGGTCAAAAGGATCTGGGTCCCCAAAAAAATGAGGCCACAGGTCTTAAGCGAAGGGGTGAATCTCACACCAAAGAAAGCCATGGGTTATTACAGGGAGACTTGGGGCTCCAGTGCCCACTGCCACCCCTCAGGAGCCCCCAGTATCCCCATTTCAACATCAGCAGCTGGCAGGGGGGATGGGCAGGCGGCTGTGGTCTGGGAATGGCTCATTCCCCCTCCGTTTTAGATCTGTTTCTGAGATCTGACAGAAACGCACAGAGAGAGGCACAGGGAGACACAGTCACACACAGAGACATTAAAGAATCAGGGGTGGCCTCCGCACACTGATACACCTGAACAGACCAGGAGAGTAGAGTGGCATCTCACAGATCCCTGACACAGGATCTACAGTCAGTCTGCCCCCCCCCACCCCCCCTTCTGGTGTCCTAACCAGAGGGTGCCTCCTACAGGATCAAACTTGCTTCTGGAGGTGTTCAGACCAGATGACTTTCAATTTACCCTTTTTTTCTTTTGGGTAGTTTGTCAGGGTGCCTCCAGAGTACTTGGCAGCGATTCATCAGAGAGGATTTTCCCTAAATCCTGGAACATCTCAGGTTGTGCATCTCCTAGAAGCCATCTCCAGCCAGCACACTCTTGCCCTATCTTGGGCAGTCCTGAGACCCCTAAGTGTCAGGGCCCAGTCTCTGGGGATCTTGCTGGGGGCCTCCAAAATGTTACAGGGATGAGCACTCATCAAAGATGAACACTCAGACACAGTTTATAGCCAGTTGAGGTCTTTATCCCAGCCATGTGGGACTACACTCAGGTGTTTAGAACCCAAGTGTAGCCCCAAGTGTTTAGGGTGAGAGGTTTTTACTTTTTTATGTATGTATGTATGTATGTATGTATGTATGTATTATGTATGTATTTGGATTTTTTCAAGATAGGGTTTCTCTGTGTAGCCTTGGATGTCCTGGAACTCACTCTGTAGACCAGGCTGGCCTTGATCTCAAAGACCCATCTGCCGCTGCCTCCAGAGTGCTGGGATTAAAGATCTGTGCCACCACCACAGGGCTGTAAGGGGTTTCAAAGGCAAAAACCACATCCTTGCATCTCACTTGCCAGCTGCAGGTGGAGTTTTTGCACAAGCAAGCAGTTTAACAGAAGCTAGGATAAGTTAGCTGAAGCATCCTGACCTCAGGTTCCTAGAACAGAGTTGGGTAATTTTCCACAGGATTCTCCATCAAGGAGATCAAATTCTAGTTTAAACCTAAAGTGGTCTCAGCAAGAATACAAGATGAGCCAGGTGTTGGTGGCATAATCCTTTAATCCCAGCACTTGGGAGGCAGAGATAGGCAGATCTCTGTGAGTTCAAGGCCAACCTGGTTTACAGGGTGAGTTCTAGGACAGCCAAGGCTATACAGAAAAACCCTGTCTTGAAAAATAAAACAAAACAAACAAAAAACCAAGATGAAGGAACATTGAACTGTCTTGTCCTGTCATACTTTATTGATTGATGGATTGTGTATGTACCACACCACATGTGAAGATGACTGACTGCAATTGATTCTTTCCTTCCACTATGTGGATCCCAGAGATGGAACTCAGGTTGTCAGGTATCTTAGCTAGGGCTTCTATTGCTGTGGTAAAACACCATGAACAAAAGCAACTCGGAGAGGGAAGGATTAATTGGGCTTACACATCTCAATCACAGCCCATCATAAAGGCAAGGCAGGGCTGAAAATCAATGCAGGAACTGATCTAAAAGCCATGGAGGAACACTGATTCCTGGCTTGTTCCTCAAGGCTTGCTCAGCCTGCTTTTTTATAGTACCCAGAACTACCTGCCCAGAGGTGGCCCCACCCACAGTGAGCTGCCCCCCCCACACACACACACAATCAAGAAAATGTACCATGTGCTTGCCTACAGGAAAATCTATGGAAGCATTTTTCTCAATTGAGAATCCCTCCTCCCAGATGTCAAGTTGACGTAAAACTGACCAGCACATCAGGTTTAGCTGCAAGAACCTTTACCCACTAGTCATCTCACCAGCCCACACTTAGCTTTTACTTGGGTACTAGGGATCTGAACTCAGGCCCTCGTGTTACCAGAGTTAAGAGTCAGTGACTAGGCTCTGGCTGCCTTAAACAAGCCAGGCTCAGATCATTTGTCTTTAATAAGTAAATTAGAAGAACCAAATGAATGGTGAAAAGCAGAAAAAGGAGACTTATTAGACATGGCCATTATTAGGAAGAGGGACAGAGAAACCAAGTGACTCCCCCAAATCTGTCTTCTAGCACACAGTTCTTTTTTTATTTGTATAATTTATTTATTTTATGTTTATTGGTGTTTTGCTTGCATGTATGTCTGTGCGAGAGTGTCAAGTCTTGGAGTTACAGACAGTTGTTAGCTGCCATGTGGGTGCTGGGTATTGAATCCAGGTCCTCTGGAAGAGGAGTCAGTGCTCTTAACCTATGAGCCATCTCTCCAGCCCATAGCACACAGTTCTTAATTGCAGTAAGAAAATCCACTCACAAATCTACACTATCTGGATAAAAAAGGAGCCGCCTGTGGGGCATCTGCATTAAAAATACCAAGTCCCTGTGTGGCTCCTAGTATGTTTTCTGCCCTGGGGGTTGTCCCACTGACTCCTAAGCAGAGTCCTGCCACAGGAGAGCCTATGCCGGAAAAACACACTGCTGCACATTCTCACTGACCTCAATCTTCTACCAGTGACATCATCCTAAGACAGTAGAATCCAAAATACGACATCATTGCCTCAGTTCCCAAGGTCATGCTCTCCCAAAAGTTCCCTGGTGTAGTAAATCTCCCAGGGAGAGAAATTTGTCCTCTGGTTGAGGCCAGGCCTTCAGCCTTCTCCTTGCCCAGCAGGAGAGTCCTGGGGAAATTCTGATTCCTTGGGGTCCACGTGTCAATAATCTGACACCAAAGGGAGGGACTTGAACTAGCCAACTGTGCTCATGCAGGCACTTTGCCCAAGCAAGCCACCCCCCAGCCCCAGAAAGCCCTGTCGTTGAGGCGGAGAGAGAGAGTAGCCCCACACTATGACAGCAGAAGAAGCTGGGCCAGGCCACTAAGCCCTGGCAGGTCAGAACCAGGGGTGTGTGTGGAGGGTGGGGGGTGGGGTGGAGGGTGTGGGGTGTCCAGCTGACCATTAAGTTCTAAGGCCTGTCCTGTGGGCTCTTGCTGGCGCCTGATAATTATTTCCATCTGGGAGGACAGTTTTGCTTCTCATCTGAGACAGCTGCCTGCAGGAATCGCTGTTCCTGAGAGAAGCCGGAGAGAAGAAATAGAAACAGAGGAGAAAGGTGCCTTTTTCAAATTCCCAGACCCAGAACCGAAAAGCCTGAGGAGATGGTGGGTGTGAAGATTGGAAATGGTTTGTTATACAATAGCTAATGGGAACAAATGAGAGGTTTTAGGCCCCATTTTCACAGCCAGGGAGAACTTTCTGGCTGTTTGCTATGTTCCAGGCACCAAGCTGAGATCTGAGCGCGTGCTAAGAAGCCAGTGTCAGAGACTCTCAGAGACCCTGCAGTGAGAAGTTCTGGTGTCACACAGTGTGCCTTGTCTGCGGCAGGAGGGGCAGGAGAGGCTGGTGTGAACTGAGCCTAACTGGGGATGAAGGAGTGGGGAGGGGTGGGTGGGACCAGTAGAGGCGCATTGCAAAGGGCTGATGTGACAGTGACATCTTCCTAGAGGCAGAGAAGAGTCCATCCTCTCTAACCATGCGTGCCGGTGTGTGTGTGTGTGTGTGTGTGTGTGTGTGTGTGTGTGTGTGTGTGTGTGAGTCTATGTAGTATAGGTTAGTCTTGAACTTCCTTCATCCTCAGCTTCCCGAATGCTGAGGTTGTAGCCATGAGCCACCACACCCCTCTTGATGATAATACTTTGAATGCCGGGCTTTCAGTCAGTGGAGAAAACTCTCCTAAGTTATGGGGGGTAAATACACATCACAGAGAGACAGAGGAAGGATTCGGGCCTGTGAACCCTTCTGCAGTAAATACCCTGAGAAAGTCTTGCTAGGGACTCGGAACCATGTGGCTCCGTCAGCACTCTAGGCAGATGTTTGGCATGGTGCTGCTGAGGTTAGCCTAGGGATCGCCTATTGGACACTGATAGTGCTGACTTAAGTCCTTTAACTTTGAGGAGACAGGGAGACGAAGCAGGGAGAACACAGTGGTGCTCAGCCGGAGTGATGACGCTCACTGTGGGGCATGACTGTACATACTTGAACCCCCAGCACTTGGGAGGTCGAGTGAAGATGAACATGAGTTTGCGGTCAGCTCGGGCAATGTGTCCACCCACCTGCCCCCTCTACCCTGGGGAAGGGGATTAAAAAGAACACTCAGAAGAGCCTGTGAAGAACCAGCTTGCCTCCATTACAGGCTTAAAAGCCATCTGATAGTAAAGACAAACTAAGTTAATCCCTGTTTATGATTAAACCTCTGTTTCTCAAGAATCGGGCCATGCTCCACCTGTAACCCTAACAAAAATGATTCGGTACTGCCTGTTCCAGGAACGGCAATGGTGTCTTTGTTTCAAAAAGTTGTTCATAACCATCTTGCAACTCTACCTTTGTTTCCAAAGGTTATATGACCACCTCTGACTACCTTGTTATGCCCACCTTGCAATGCTGTCTTTATTTCAGGAGGGACTAACTTGTTATGCTTATGTTCTGCTCCTGTAACCCCGCCCATTTTGCCCCCCCCCATTTGGAAACCCTATACTCCTGAACTATAAAAGCCCTTATCTTCCCCATGTCCAATGCTGTCCTCCCAAACCCCGCCCTGAGGGGAGGGGGCAGCGTGTGTACACACAGAAAAAAAAAAAAAAAAAAAAAAAAAAGCTTGCTTTAATTAATTTAGCCATGATGATTTGGGTCTGTGGTCTTTCTCCTCCCATCTTTGGGATGAACACGTGTCTAAAGCCAGGTCAGAGGGAGAAGCTGACAGAGCCTAGGGGTGCTGACAGGTTCGTATTCTCTGCCAGTTAAAGAATTCAAAGGCGGGGAAATGGCCAGCGCAACAGGTGGCAGTGGAGAAATCACACACACACACACACACACACACACACACACATACATACACATACACACACACACATACACACACATACACACACAAACACACACACATACACACACACACACACACATACACACACACACACACACACACAACACACACACACACACACACACACACACACACACACACGGCGGTCAGCAGCAGACAGAATCAGCAGTTGAAGAAAGGAGTTTATTGGGGGTGAGGAAACACACGCATGCAGCGGGGACTCAGAAAACCAAAAACTCGAGTTGTTCCTCAGGAGCTGGGGGTTTGAAAGCATTGAAGAGTTTTTTCTCCGCCAATTTAGGGTCGGTCCATTTGAAGAAAGCTGGGGTGCGACACGTCCTGAGCAGGCCTTGAACTTGTTGAGTCTGTCCATCAGTGGGGGCCTGCCAGTGGGAGACAAAACCCCTCAAGGCCTTTGTTTGAAGCTGCCCGGAATTTGTCTCAAATTAAGAGAGTGAAGAAGAAGAAGAAGAAGCCGGCCATTTTGGGAAGCTGCCATCTTTATTACCTAGTCATGGCCCCTCTACCCATCTGTCTGTCTACCAGGGAGTTGGCCTAAGTCCCAGAAACTCAAAGGTTTGTCCCCAAACTGTTAACTGAAGTTCCTGGACAGAAGCTGACTGAAGAACTTCAATGATTATAAAGAGCTGGAATGCTGCAGATCCAAAGCAAATTATCTTAGTTTCCTAAATATCCATTTATGCCCATTCCTGTGTGTGACTTAAATCCTTGTGAATGTTAGGTATCCTTTTGGAATGTATAGAAAGACCCCTTGCTTCCACCGACCCAAAAGCTAAGGAGGTCATCACATAGCATCCGAGGCCTGCAGCCGTGGTTTTCCCACTTTACTGTGAACCGCCCAGCTGATGGGCACACCAATGTGTTTGAAAGTGTTCGATTTATTACTTTCTTTGTCGTAAATCAACAAGAAAGCAGCCCAAAGCTTTTTATCAGCTGTTTTCATGTGAACCATAAGACAAAGTCCAGGAAGCACCGGACTGGTCCAGTTTCTCATTTCACAGATGGGGGCTGAGACACAGGGTGAGAAGATAGATGGTCTCCCTCAACCTGTAGTCTGGGAGAAAGCCTGAGGAGGAAGTCTCCCCAGGATCCAGGAGGGCATAAGGCTTGGGCGACCCCTGCAAAGCACAACTGGTTCCATCCAGTGCCCGGGGTGCCCTGCTGCCTCCAGGTACCACGGCTTTAGCTCTAGGATAGCCTGGAACCCCACCTTTGGGCTACTTTCCAGACAGTTCAGATCTGCGGTCAGATTAGAAAACAGACAATGATTACAATTCATAAGGGCTTGGATTGACTGCCAAATTGGAAGGCTTCTCTGCAGAGGCTTTGGCGAAGGGGGTGGGGTGGGGGAGTGGAGCCCAGATAATTGACAGAAAGAAGCAGATGATTATTGGCTCTCAGTGCGGGCTGTAAAGTGCTGGGCTTGACTTTTCCCATTGTTCCTCTGCATCCTAATGGTAACCTTGCAAAGACAGAGACAAGGAAATGGTCTCCTAGGGGTGAAGTGAGTGGGAAAGGAAGGGAAGGAAGAAGGGGGAGAGGAAGGGAGGGAAGAGTTTGGAAAAGAAATAGAGAGACAGAAGTAGAGAAGAACGAGAGGGAAAGAGAAATTAAGAGTCGAAGAGAAGCCAGCAAAATGGCTCCTCGGTAACGGCACCTGCTGTCAGGCCTGTGGATCTAAGCTCTATCCCCAAGACCCGCGTGGGAGGAAGAGAGAATCCACCCCTGCAAGCTGTCCTCTGACTCCACACATGTACTGTGCTGCGAAAGTGCTCACCCACCCATCCACACGAAACAAGCAGATGCAATAAACTCTTTAAAGAGAAGAGTGGAAGGCCAGGCATGCTGGCGCACATCTAAACCCAGCACCCGGGAGACAGAGGCAGGCCGATCTCTGTGAGTTCAAGGGCAGCCTGGTCTACACAGCCACTTCTAGGCTAGCCAGAGTTACATAGTGAGACCTGGTCTGAAAAAAAAAAAATACAAAAAGTGAAGAAGGGGTCCAGGTCAAGGGGTAGAGGAGAAAAAAGGAGAGAAATTTAACAATAAAATTATTGAATGAAAGAACCCAGAAGCCATTACAGAAATGATTTATAAATCTATTAAAATGTGTATATTGGCTGAGTGGTGGTGGTGCACACCTTTAATCTCAGCACTTGGGAAGCAGAGACAAGCGGATCTCTGTGAGTTCGAGGCTAGCCTGTTCTACTGAGGGAGGAGTTCCAGGACAGCCAGAGCTACACAGAGGAAATCTTGTCTTGAAAAACAAAAAAAAAAAAAAAAACAAAAAAAAAAGAGTGTATATTGTATAAGGCTTCCAGAGAAACACAAAGTTAGACAACAAGTCAGGAAAAGCTTTCTTCAGGTAGCATTTACCCGGTATTATATACTTTACCCGGGATATGAATCAACAGGGAACTACAGAGACCAGACAGAGATTAAAATGGTCAAAGGGTTTGAACAGCCAATTCCTCTCCCCAAGAGATAGGTATAGTTTGAGAAAGACAGAAGAGAAACTCAATCTCTTTGCCCAACATGCAGGCAAATTAAACTTCCTAGCACCTAATTTTTCACCTATCAGAGTGGCAGGGATTTTAAAAAGGTTGTCATGGTAACTCTATTGTTGACGAGGCTGTAAATAAGCACACCCTGTGCGCCTGGGGAGGGAGGAATGGCGGCGGTAAGCTTTGGAAAGCTTTGAGGCAACATTTATTTCAGCGCTAGTGTTATTATTCTTTTGGTTTTGTGAGTCCACAGCTAGAAATTTCGCCACCAAAAATAAGCTAAAAGGCTCTCAAAAGAGTCATACCAGAAACTTAAGGCATCCTATGTAAAAGCAAACCAGGCTGGAGAGACGGCTCAATGGCTAAGCACTTCCTGGGGACTTGAGTTGTGTTCCCAGCATCCATGGCAAGTGGTTCACAACTGCTAGTAAGTCCAGTCTACTGGGGAGCAGAGAGACGTGGAGCTTCCAGCTGCTGCACCTGCCCAGCCTTGGTGGCGGTCTCTAGTTTCCCAACAGTGTGGTGGGAATGCTAACACGGACTCCTGGTGGACCTGGCTGAGTCTCCCCAGAGCTGGGCTGGGGTGGGCGGAAGCCCCCTTGCCTCTCTGCCCCTTCTCAGCACCACACCTGTGGCTCCCTACCTTTCTCCTTCACCCTCCCTCCCTTCTTATTCTTTATAGACATTTTCCCCAGAAGCCCAAACAAATGAACAATTATTTAAACATTTGATTTTTTTAAAGGATGCAAACCAACACAGTGGGGAAATGGGAAAAAAAAAGTGTTGAAAGACAGGTCATAAAGATAAATCATAGGACTGTAGATACCCCGGCATCAGAGATGCAGGCCTTTGCCCTATGAACTTTCATGTGTGTCTGAATTACCCGGGAACTGTGTGGACATGCAGATTCTGTTTTAGTGGAGCTGGCCTGGGCCCAAGATGTTGTATTGCTAGCAGGCTCCTAACTTGTGTGTGTCCTCTGCCCCAGGGACCACATGCTGAGCAGCAAGGCACCCCTCTGTTGGGAAGCTCAGTGGGTGTGGGAGGGGGAACCACACCAGTGGCTCCTAGACTCTGGCTTCCTGCTGGGTTCTGAGGAGAGCACAGCACGAGACTAGGAGACAGAGGGGAGTGAGACTAGATGTGTTTGTTACCATTGGGAGGAATCTCCTGCTGAACTGCAATGGACTGTGGACCCTCTCCTGGATGCCACACTCTATCAAGTGGCTCACAGCATTTGCTTTTGTGCAGAATTTTGTAACTGCCTCACCCCTCCTCCTTCAGGCCTGAGGTGGTAATTTCTCTGAGGGTTAGCAGCCCTGGCATCCTGCACTGTTTTTCAAATGTAATCAATGCTTTTTAAAACATTTATTTATTCGTTCGTTTATTTACTTACTTATTGTATGTGTAGTTGTGTGCCCATTGTGGCCAGTAGAGGGTGCCAAAACCCCTGAAACTGGAGTTGTAGGCAGCTGTGAATGCCTATCACTTGCCCTAAAGGGTGCTGGGAACCACATCAGCATCCTTTGCAAGAGCAGTAAATGCTCTTAATTGCTGAGCCATCTCTCCAGCCACTTGTCCAGTCTTCAGTAAGTGTTCGTCAGCATGTCAGCTAAATGTGCCATCTGTCCTCTGTGAGGACCATCACAGCAGCCATAAACATTGCTTACTGAAGGATTTGCTGGTGGTGTTTTTGAAAAAGGGTCTCGGGCTGGAGAGATGGCTCAGAGGTTAAGAGCACTGACTGCTCTTCAGAGTCTGAGTTCAATTCAGCAACATGGTGGCTCACCATCTGTAAAGAGATCTGGTGCTCTTCTGCTGCAGGCATACATGCAGACAGAACACTGTATACACAATAAATAAATAAATCTTTAAAAAAAAAAAAAAGAAAGAAAGAAAAAGGGTCTCACTGCATAGCCCAAGCTGGTCCTGGAACTCAAGATTCTCCTGCCTCCTCCTGAGTGCTGGGGTTACAGGTGCACTCCACCACACCTGGACAATACTATATATATTTATAATATAATTAAAAATGCAATATACAATTGAATTATTACATATTATTATATAATGTATTATATTGTATAATGGTATGTATCATAACAATTATATGTGTCTATATATCATATATTTGTATATAACTATATACATAGTTATATGTTACATATAATATATAGATATATATTTAATATATATTAGCAGAATACTAGAAACAAGCCAGCTATGCCTCATTAAAAAAATTATTAAATGGCCAGGTGTAGTGGCTCACCATTAAATGGCAGCTCTCTGAGTTTGAGGTCAGTGCGGTCTACGGAGCAAGTTCTAGGACATCTAGGGCTACACAGAGAAACCCTGTCTAGAAAAAAAAATGAAATGATGCTACATTTCCTAATTGTTGGTGTCATGTGTATCACTGGAAAGGTTGTCTCTGATCTATACTCACCTACATGAAATGGCGTCTAAGACATTTGCCAAATGGAAAAACAAAACAAAAACCAGGCAAAATTCAGAACAGCCTGCATTGTGCAAAGCCACTCATTAACAAAAATAAATATGGGGTTTGTGCTGCTCAGTGAGAGAATGCTTGCCGAGCATGCACAAGGCCCTGGAGCCAATGCCCAATGCCACAAAAGAAAAACAAAGCGTAAATACAAACCTATGTCTTTAAAACAGTAAATGCTACCCTTGCTAGGTTTGGATTGACTGGGATGACAGCCTTGCTCAAAATAAACCTCACCAGAAAGGCAGGGGCAGGGTTTGCTGCTCATGGTCCTGCTGCCCTTTGTGGCAGACTTGCCTGCAAACAGTCTGGCTTCAGGTTCTGGCAGAGTGTCTCCAGTTTGACCGCTGACAGCCTTCAGAGGGGGATGCCTCTTTTGCTTCAGTAAGCCCCCCAGTCAGGTCAATTAGCATGGCTGGACCATATAAGCACTGACCCCCAGAGATTGGGTTGGTCAAGGAAGACTCCCTGAGAAAGAGCCTAGAAGGCAGAGAGTGCAGTGGACATTTATCAGTCTATGTCAAAGTCTCTGAGACATTTTCCATGCTGGGTGGCCCCCACCTTGTGGACCATAGGCTCCTCCATCCATAGATGCTGAAAACCCAGGACTTACCTTCCCAGCCTCCTTGTTTTGTGGAGCATAGCATGTGACCCAGGATGGGTCAGTCAGACACTACCATGTCAGGCTGTCAACCTGAAGCCAGTGACACCAAAAGGGACCTGAGCACACTCCATCCCAGTAGGAACCAGACATAGCTTGATTGGGACAGCCTGGTCTGAAGTCTCTAAAACTTGGGTCCTTCTAGGGGCTATGAACTAGGAAAAAAATAAAAAACAAAAAATCTTGTACTAAATTCTCTTTCTGCTTCAGTGACCCCAGGGGTGATTTCTGCTGCCTAAAAACAAGATTCTTGGCCAATATCTACACATATGTACATATTCATGGTTTTAATGGGGAATGTCCTCCACAAATAATTTGAATATTTGTGTCTCAGTGCATGGCAATATTTAAGGATGCTGTGGATCTTTAGATGAATCCTAGCTGGAGGAAGGTCACTAGGAGCCCATTCTTTTATTGTTTGTTTGTTTGTTGTTTTATGCTGGCCACAAACTTTCTCTGTAGCTAAAGATGACTTTGAACTCCTGACCCTCCTTCCTGTCACTCCAGGGCTGAGATTATAGGTATGCACCGCCACATCCAGCTATGGGCTGGCATTCTTTTTCTTTTGCTTGTGCGTGCGTGTGTGTTGCATGTACCATGTGCTAGGATTATAGGCATATACTATATGTGGGTGTGTGGCAGCCAGAGGTCAATGTTGAGTGTCTTCCTCCATGGCTTTCTACTTCGTTTATTTTAAATTATATTAATTATTGTTATTTTGTTTACTTTGAGACAGGGTCTTACTATGTAGTCTTGGCTAGCCTGGAGCTCACTATGTAGACCAGGCTGGCCTCAAACTCATAGAGATCTGCCTGCCTCTGCCTTCCCAGTACCGGGATTAAAGGCACGCACCACCACACCTGACATATTTATTTAGTGTGTGTGCACACACACACGTGCGCTTGTGCATGCCACAGTACAAGTAGGAGTTGGTTCCCTCCTTCAACTGTGTGGGTCCCAGGGATTGAACTCAGGTCCTTAGTTACTGAGCCATATCAGCAGCCCTCTCACTGAAGCAAGCGCTCACCAATTGACTAGACTGGCTGGCCAGCAGGCCTCTAGGCTCATGTACTAGGATTACAAGAGTGCACTGCCACCCCCAGCTTTTCTCTGTGGGTGCTGGGGATCCAAATGCAGGTCTTGCACTTGGAGCAGCAAGCACTTTACCCACAGGCGCAGGGGCAAGCCTTTGAAAGCGGCCCAGCTAGCCCTGACTCCGCCCATGCTTGGCCCGCCATGATTGGACAGCAACCATGACACGCTCCTGCTCTGACAGGTGGAGCCACTCAAGCACACCTTCCACGCTGTGAGGGACTGTAACCCTCGGAAATCAGGATCCCACATACCTCTCTCTTCCCGTAAGTCATCTCTCTCAGGTATGTTGGTCCCAGTAGCATAAAATAATACAACGTAAAATCTTTTTGGAACGATCAAATGAATGTGCGTACTGGTGACTTGTGGGGAATAGCCCTGGAAAACCAGGGAAGGCGGGAAAGGACATTTTAATTTCTGCCTTTCACTTTCATGTATTGTTGGAGTTGATTACCGCTCACTTATTTCTATTCAAGAGTGTGTGTGTGTGTGTGTGTGTGTGTGTGTGTGTGTGTGTGTTAGTTTGACATGTGCACTTATTTGTGTATGTACATGTGGCCAGGGAGACCAGAGGTCAACTTCCGTTGTCTGCCTTGACCTCTTTTCCACCTTATTTACTGAGACAGTGTCTCTCAGTCAACGTGGAGCTTGCCGCTTAGACTAGATCAGGCGGCCGATGAGCTTTATGGCTCTGCCTGTCTCACCAGCTCTGTTACCAAGTGCTGTGGTTACACACACACGTGCCACCACCACTCCCAGCTTTAACATGGGTGCCGGGATCTGAACTCAGGTCCTTGTGCTTACGAGGCAGGCACTTTCCCAATGAAGTGGTTTCTCAGCCCCATTTGTTTGCTTTTGGAGTCAAGGTTACTCATGATCTTCCTGCCTCTGTCACCCAAGTTCTGGGATGATAGGAATGTACCACTGAGCTTAGCCTTATCTCTTACTTTTATATTGCTTTCATAGTGAAACAATAGTTAGTGAAAAGGTATGAAAGACAAGATAGAAAATATGACAGATCTTCAGGGAAATAAATGGCTTCCTTGGGAATTCTGAAGGTGGTTGTCTCCCTCCCCCACCCTACAGGGGTTGAATGTGGAAGAGTGAGAATGTTCATCTGCAGGTGAGTGGTTAGCTCCCGCCCCTGACTCACTTGCCCAAACACTTCTCAAGGCTCCCGCTCACAGAACAAACTCCATAGTCTGCAGCAGGGCACTGGGCACCTTCAACATAGTTTCCCATCCTCATCCTTTTCCCTTTTTCTTGCAGCTCTAATGCCCTGGCCCCGCCCTCTCTGACCCGCATCTGTGACTCATGGCTGCCCAGACCTAACGGTTTTGCTGTCACCATCATACATTGGTGGGACTTGGTATGGAACAGCCGTGTCTGGCTGTATGTCTGGCTTCTTGCTGGGCTTTGGGTCCCTCACTAACCATCTATGGAAACCAGTTGTGCCTTCACATGGAAGTGTCCATGATTTAATGACAAGTACAGTGTGAACTGCTTGTGGGCAGGCCTGCTCCTGAGGACCTTCTTCTGCCCCTCTGCTTGCCTGGCTCTTTCCCCAAATGTCACTGCGGTTTACTTTCTTCCTTCAGGTGTTTGCAAGTGTTACATTTTCAGTGATTTCCTTGCTGGCTCGATTATAAAACAAATACCCCACCTTCTACCCTGGCTTGCTTGGATTCACGTTCACTTTACTGTGCCAACAGCACTCACTGAAGTTATTTCCACATCGTATCTTTACAGCCGGAATGGGTGGATCAGCTCCTGGAAGGCAGAGATACTATCTTGCCTCTCAGAGGTTTTCAGCATGTGAAGCTGTGCCTGGCACTAGCAGGCATCCAATAAATACTTGTTGAGCATGGAAAGAGTGGTGAACTTGATGTCAGAAGGCCAGAGTCCTAGCCAACGGCAACATCTGCAGATCTGTACAGACTACAGCAACACATGGCCTCCCTGGGCCATTCTTCTGTAGATTGGAATGATCATTTGGACCCTAGGGTGACAGCCAGGACTACCCTGCAGATCAGTAAGTGGGTCCTACCTTTTGTGCACACACCAGAGGGCTTGTTAAATAACAGTTCCTGGCCCCCACGCTGAGTTTCTGACTCAGTGGGTCTGGTGTGTGGCTCGAAAAGTCTCCATCTGTAACATGTAAATTACTGCTACAGTGTGAGCCACACATCAAAGGCAAGGCACAGGGGCTGGTAGCTTGGCACAGATGGAGAACCCAGCACTGCCGGGTTTCTGGGGCAAACGATGGGGCAGGAACCGACGGGTAGACCCGATTCAGTCCCCGACTGTTTAGGAAGTGCAGGGCGATCTGGGGTCGGTGGAGCCGCGGGTTGCGGTCCAGAGGTGATGCCGAGGCCCGCTAGGCCCCGAGGTCGGATTGGCACAGGGCAGGAAGGCTGAGAAGTGACCGCACAGTCACAGGCCCACACTCCAAGCCCGGAGGCGGGCCCTGCGCGCGCGTTCCCCAGCAGGCGCGTCCCCGGCGGCGCGCGCGCGCACCCAGGGGGCGGGCCTGCGGACGGCGGGCGGGCGCGCGCGGACGCGGGTGGGAGCGGGCGGCGGCGCTGAGCGGGCGGCCGGCGATGGGCGAGGGCGCGCTGGCCCCGGGCCTGCAGCTGCTGCTCCGCGCCTGCGAGCAGGGCGACACCGACACCGCGCGGCGCCTGCTGGAGCCCGGCGCGGAGCCGGCCGTGGGACCCGAGGCGGGAGCGGAGCAGGCAGGGCCCGAGGCGGCCCGGGTGGCGGAGGCCGGAGCGCCGGTGCCGGTGGACTGCTCGGATGAGGCGGGCAACTCGGCGCTGCAGCTGGCGGCGGCCGGTGGCCACGAGCCACTCGTGCGGTTCCTGCTGCGCCGCGGAGCCTCGGTCAACAGCCGCAACCACTACGGCTGGAGCGCTCTCATGCAGGCGGCCAGGTGAGCGGGCACCGGGAGGGAGAGAGTCCGGGACTCGTGAAAGTGCGAATGGCAGATTTGGAGCCTTGCCTTTTGGTCGTCTGTATGCTGGAACTAGAAGGGCTGTTTCAGAAATACAAGGTTGGGATGTTAGAAACTTTGGCTTTTGAACAGTCTGGAGGTTGCCGAGTGCATCTTCCAGGCGTTCATTCATTCCGTTTTTGCGTCAAGGGTCTCCCAAGAACCTGTCTGCTCATGTTGGCTTTGGGGGATAGGATAACCGGGATCCTGTTAAGTCCCCACTTGGGGGTAGGAGTGGGGTGGTAGATAAAGTAGCAATCTTGTTCTAGAAGGTCTGACAGTCGTAGCTGACCCCGTTGGGAGAACGGAGGCAATTTTTAGTAGAAATGTGTATATCCACGTCTAGACCCGAGGATGTGTAAGAATTAACCGCGACGGGAAAATGTGTGTGTGGGAGGGCACAGTGCACACGTAATGGTGGCAAGTGGTCAGACACCTGGGAGGATGCTGGGACCCGGAAGGGGCTGGAAGTAATGGGAAGCAAGCCCACCGTTGGAGAGAAAAAAGCAGGCACCAGATACTGGGGCTGGAAAGGGCGTCGGGAGTGTGGAAGGCACAGGGCAGAGTGACTGGACCACAGTTTTGTTTTGCATAGGTCTCATTCACCACGTGTGAGAATGGGCGGAGAGATGGGCTAGAGTCGAGAAGGCTGGTTAGGAAGGCGGCAACCCAGGAAAGAGGCATAGTGGTTTGGACCAGACTGAAGTAGATGCTTGTGGCCGTCTGACCCTGCGAAGGGGTCAGGAGAGAGGGAGACAGCAAAATCCATCTCTATAGATTTCTGGCCGTCGGCTACAAATGTAGTGAGCTGGAGAGTACAAGAGAAGATACATTTTTTTTTAAAAGATTTATTTATTTTTATGTTATGTGTGTGAGTGTGTGTGCCTGTGTGGATGTGCACCACAAGGGTGCCTGGTGCCTGAAGAAGCCAGCCGGTGGATCCCTTGGAACTGGAGGCACAGTTATGATGTACCTCCCTGCTGGCTTGAGATAGCCCACCCCTGTTAGCTTGAGATAGCCCTGGAATCCACACCCTTCTCCCTATCCCCTCACCCTTGTCCACAGACATCTCTGTAGAGGTCTCCCATCATGCCCCTCTCCTCCAAGCATGCCCTTGCCTATGCCTCCTTGAAGAGCTTCTAGATCTTTCTGGAATGAGTGCCTGGTTGTACCCGTCTGCAGTGTCCCCTAGTCTCGGGATGACACTCCTGCCTGGACTCTCCTCTATGTCCTTCTGGTTTCTTAAGCTCCGGCCGGCCAAGATTTCATCCAGTCCTTCTCCACGTCATTTTGTGCTTTTTAAAAAGCGAACGCTGGGCATTTACTCTGTGCCAAGAGTATCTTCTCCACCTTCCAGATGAGAGAGAGCCTGAGATTTCGAAGGCAAAATGAGCCTCCAGCATACAGCTCGTCAGAATGTGTGTGGGCAGGGAGCCCTCTGCAGAACCCTTAGCGTGAGTTTTTCCTCTTCTGCCCTCAGCAAAGCCCCTCCACTCTCAAGCTTCCTTCTTCCAGGAAGCCCTCCATGCTGTGGCCATATCCTTTGGCCTCACCACACCAGGAAAGCCTGCCCACTTGCAGCCGGCTCCCTCCCTGTGTGTACCCAACCCTGGCTGTACCAGAGGCTCACTGGGATGTCTTTCCAGATGGGGATTCTGGGGTCACCTTTCTAAAGGTTGTGACTAGAGGCCTGGAGTCTGAGGAGAGGGATGGGGGCCAGGGAGGACCATGAGAAGGAGGCTCAGAATGACTTCGTACATTTGAGAGCCCTGGACATACACCGTATTTCCGAACCCCACCTAGCAGAGAGGCCTTGCAAGTCCCAGGGAACTTGCTGAGATCTTGGCTTGCAGTGGATCGCAGCACTGGTTTACACCCGTGCCACCAACCCTGGGCACCTGGTTCTACTGCTCAGTTCTGCAGGATGGTCCACATCACCTGACTGATTTCAGTACCTTAATGTGGGCACAAAAGAGATTCTGTTACCTCTGAGGGAACAAGGGGAGGGGACAAGAAGGGGGTGGGGACCCGTCAGAGACAGCAGCGGGTGTCTCTGCAGGAGTGGTTTTTAAGGAGAAAAGGGGAGGTCTGTGCTAGTATGGTAAGTCCTGATTGGACCTGTTAGTCAGTGTGGCCCAATAATGGTTTTTTGGTGAACAGTGGTGTTTTCATAGTCGGACCTTGCTGTTTGGGTCAGGCATAGGAGAATGGCCAGATAAAGGACTAGACGTTGTGGCTAGCTTTAGGGATGTAATCTAACGGACAGCAAGGGTGAGGGAAGGGAGGAGTATAAGACCTGTTGGCGCCATGGTTGCCATGCCTGGGCCTGATAGAGCCCTTCAGTTGGTATTGTAAAAGAGCTGGGATTTGTGGTCCAAGCACTCCAACTTTGCCAGTTCCGAATTGAGAGGCTTTGGGCTCCCTTTTCGTGCCTCAGTTTGCCACAGGTGCTGTTTTTTAATTACTATTTTATGTGTGTCTGTGTGCCATGTGCAGGCCTGGTATTCTCAGAAGCCAGAAGAGGGCACGAGAGTCCTTAGAACGGGAGTTACAGGCTTGTCAGCAGGCATGTGGATGCTGGGAATTGAAGCTGGGTTCTCTGGAGGAGCAGCCAGCACTCATAACCACTGAGCCCTCTCTCTGGCCCCGAAAGGTGCTGTTTTGAGAGCGTTAGTATGATACACTCCTTACTGTTCTACAAGACCAAGGTAGAGGGTACCCTGTAAGAAGAGGATTAGAATTCACAATTGCCTGTTGACCAGGGCCTGGATACTTTCTCGGTGCTGACCCTCACAGGTGACTCCACTGCGCTGGAGTTGAGACACACTGAGCTGTCTGCTGCCTGGTCCACGTGGAGGCTCAGGGTCAGGGACTGAGGTATGGAGACTTCCTGGAGGCTCTGTTAGTTCATCTCTCAGGTCAGGGTGGCCTGTGCCTGCACACTCTCCATCCTTGGACAGTGTTCCAGACAGTCGCCGTGTCTACCTAAATGGACTTGTTTTATCATCTTGTGTGTTCCAACATCTGTCAGTGAGGCAAGCCATGGAGACCTTGGGTAGGACTTGGAGACATTGGTTTCTTATGGTTTTAGTACAAGCAATAGTCCCCATTTGCAAAATGGATGATCCTCTTTCCCCTCCCCAGTAGTGGGGCTTGAATTTAGGAGCTTGCACCTGGCAGGCAAGCATGCTACCACTGAGTTACCACCTCAGCCCTCTTTTAAAGCAAAGTCTCACTGATTGGCCCAGGCTGTCCTCGAACTTACCTTGTAGTCCAAGCAGGCCTGATGTCCCTGCCTGCATCATTAGGTCCAGCTAACGGTGGTCTTTCTTGAGCACCTATTTCGTGTCCAGCACTGTGCTTACAGTTTTAAGTGGATCGGCTCCTTCAGTCCACCCAAAACCCCAGGAAGTATGTAGTATTATTGCCCTACCTTTTACAGATAGGGCACTGAGCTACAGAGAAGTTAAGTAACTTGCCCATAGCCACATAGCTAGTTGAGTGACAGAGTAAAACTCACACTGAGACTGATGGCCCAAGAGCTGTGAATCCAGCGACTGACATCTCCCTTTGGGTGCTGGTGGTGGCTCTGAGCAGAGGACGGCATAGCGTGGTCTTCTAATCACACTTCGGCCTGTTTACCTTCCCTCCGCTTCTGTCTTTACCCAAGGGATGTGGGTGGCCGCCAGGTGCTCTGAGTGGCGAGATCACGTGCCAGCTCTTGAAGCACAGGTGTTAATTGCTGAAATTAATTGGCAGTCCCAGCACCTGCTCAGAAGCCCCCAGCAGCCTCATCTCCAGTAATTACCTATTAGAAATTGAACAGCCGCAAAATTATCTTGGGCTTCATTGGATCATTTTGTATTTTCAGCCCTAATTGAATGCTCTCTAGGGCTACCTGAGAGTTGAGACAACATCCCCAAATTCAGTATTTCTGCTCGAATTCAGCCCTTTGCTTCCTCTGCAGGAAGTGGGCAGGCTGGAGGAGCTGTGACTTGAGATTCTTGGGGCGGGTTTGGGTCCTGTCACTTCCAAATTGAGATGAATTGCTCTCTGTGCTAATCTTAAGCCCCCTTATCTATGAAATGGGAGGCTGTGTTCTTCTCAGTTTTCAAAGGAGATAAGAATCTGAATGGATCATGTAATCTGCAGTTAGGGATTACACCAGAGTTTATTTTGTGTTCCCCGAACCTGTGGGAGCTTTGAACTCTACTGCAGTGGAGACCAGTGCAGCGCCCCTGGTGGCTGTCTGTCTCAGACCTCCCCTCCCCTGTCATCCTCTCTAGGCATTCATTTATCTATTCATTAGACAAAATATTTTGAACTCTAATATGGGCCATCCCCTGTGTTCGCGGCCGGAGAAGTCACGTAGCCCTGCCTTAGCCACAATCAGGTAGGGGAGACATGGTTTTTGAAGGAGGGTTCAGGTATAGGCAGAGGGAAGCTGCAGACTTGTGGGTCCTTGGGAGGGAGCCCAGGAAACTGCCCAAAGCTGGTAAGATGGGGTATGGGTGGGGCTGAGCAGGACAGGGGCTGAGCAGGACAGGCTGAGTGAGCACTTTGCTTGGCAGGACTGAATGGCAGGAGCCTGGAGTCAGACATGCTGGAAGTGCAGGGAAGGAAGGAGGAGGCAAGGGACTGGGAAGTATTAGCGATGTAGGCCACCCTCCTGACTCTGGGTGGTTGGCAGGGACCTTGAGGTTTAGGTGTGTGGGCTGCTTGGAGGATGGGCAGGAGGGGCAGGACAGGGGAGGCCTCCAGTTTGCAAAGTTGGCCATTTCTGCGTGTGGGTGCGATTCCCCAGACTGGCCCCTCTGCCGCAGAGCAGAGGCCCCCATCCCGCCCCGGGCTGGTGTGCCAGGCCACCATTCCCATTCGCAGGCTGCAGGAGGCAGCCTGCTGTGTCAAGGTTCACAGCCCAGAAGGTATTTTATATTTAGCTGGAGCCTCAGACCAGAGTTCAGCCCTGGCCTTGCCTCCTGCAGTTCAGCCCCTAGATTTAGCAGGACATCCACTTCCAGAAAGGAGGGCTGAGCAACCCCTTCGGAACCTGCCTGTGAGCCTGACCTCTGCCCTGTGGTCTTCTAACAACCCCTTCCCTGGGATTGCCATTCTTTCCTGTGAGCCAGGAACACCTTAGGACATAAGCCTGCCTGCTGAGAAGTGGCCTCTGCCCTCCCCTGGAGTCAGGGAGTCGGTGGGAGCCTGCCTGTCCCGAATGCAGCCCTAGCCAGAGCTTCCTTGATCTGACCTAGCCTGGTTCACAGCCACCTACGGTGAACATTCCTGCCAGCAGGTGGCAGTAGGCCTCCACGGAGGTGCCAGAGTCCCTTTGCCCAGCACAGCTGTCACAACTGGCTTGTGCTGGAGTTGGTGGGGGCTGGAAAGGGCAGAAATGAATCACAAGGGCTTTGCCCGTGGCGGAGTCAGAGTACAGGCAGAGACAGTTTAGCAGGCCGTAAAGCAGTGTACAGGGAACTCAGAGGTGGGGGACAGAGGGATGCAGGGGAGGAGTAAAGGCAGTTGGAGTTAGTCTTCGGGGTGTGTGCATGTGGGAGAGAGAGAGAGAGAGAGAGAGAGAGAGAGAGAGAGAGAGAGAGAGAGAGAGAGAGAGAGAGAGAGAGAGAGAGAGATATCTGTGTATTTCCTCATAGAAAGTCCGTCTTGTTTTTTTATTTTTGTTGTTAGATTTATGTCTTTTACTTGACGTGTGTGATGTTTTGCCTGCATGTCTGTGCCTTAGCCTCGGGATTGGGCTTCTTTTCTTTCAGTTTTGGGCATCAGGGGTCTCACTGTGTGAGCAGGCTGGCTTCAAACTCATAGAGATCCTCCTGCCTCTGCCTCTTGAGTGCTGGGATTAAAGGTGTGCATCACCAGGCCTGGGCAGGGCTGGATGTTTTATCCCGGAGTGGTCCTTAGTCAGGCAGGTGACTGTAGCAGGTTGTGGAATGGAAAATGCATAGGTGTTACCGTAGCTAATATTGAGTGCCTGCTTCCTTTGGCCAATCACAGTTCCAGGAGGTCTCTACATATATGCTCGGTAAGCCACAACCCGTCTTTCATGGAGGTAGGATCATAGCCCTGTTTTACAGATCAGAAAATGAAGGCACAAAGAAACGAAGTCTTTCTCAGTGTCACATGGAGAAGAGACCTAGATTCCAAGCTAGACAGGGCTTCAGTCATCAGATGAGGATGGGTGCACAGATCCTGGCACCTCACACCAGGCCGTGGTCGTGACATCTAAGCAGCCCCTGTACCCGCAGTAGTTGACAGTGGTGAGGGTTACTGGAGCTGTTCACTTATCAGTGTCTTCTGTTTAGTGCCACTAATCCCATCTTTCTGGCAGGTGTGGGCATGCGAGCGTGGCGCACCTCCTTTTGGATCACGGGGCTGACGTCAACGCTCAGAATCGGCTAGGTGCCAGCGTGCTCACTGTGGCGTCTCGGGGCGGCCACCTGGGTGTGGTGAAGCTGCTGCTAGAGGCAGGCGCCATGGTGGACCCTCACAACTCCTCTGGAGAGTCACCAGCCATGGGAGGCAGCAGGGATGAGCTGCTGGGCATCACAGCCCTGATGGCCGCCGTTCAGCATGGGCACGAGGCTGTGGTCCGCTTGCTGATGGAATGGGGTGCGGACCCCAACCACACAGCCCGGACCGTGGGCTGGAGCCCTCTGATGCTGGCGGCCCTCCTTGGGAAGCTCAGTGTGGCGCAGCAGCTGGTTGAGAAGGGAGCCAACCCCGACCACCTCAGTGTGCTGGAGAAGACGGCCTTCGAGGTTGCCCTTGACCGCAAGCACAGGGATCTGGCCGACTACCTGGACCCACTGACCACTGTCAGGCCGAAAACAGGTCAGGCCAAAATACCCCCGTCCCTGCTGTGGTCTCACAGAGGCGTGTTTAGGTGGCACGAGCCAGGGTTTGCCCATCCAAAAGAGTGTGCAGAAATAGGAGTCTGGACAGGCAGGCCATGAGCTTTGAGCTATACCATGCCTATGAGTGCCTGTGACACACAGGCCTTACTCATTTGTCAACCGGACCAGGTGCTCTGGGGAAGAGCCTGTGAACTTGTAGAGTGAGTCCTTTCCTCCCTAAGTGTTGACTCTGGTTCGGCGGTCCCAGGATCCTTCCTGAACAGAGAGAGGCCAGCCCAGTTTTCTCTGTAAGAGGCCAGATCACGAACACTTAGCCTTCCTGGCCCAGCTAGGTGCTGATGCGATGATTATTGGCCCTTGTTAGGGTGAAAGCAGCCACGCCTAGAACGTAAATGAGTAGGTGTGACCTTGTGCTGAGTACAGAGACAGACTTTGGACAGGTTGGTCCCAAGCCTACGATGGTACCCCCTATTCAGGAATGGCGTGCTGGCCATCAAATCCCCAAGGACCAGTTCACTCAACATTAGTATAGAGTAGCAGCTGCCTTTTGAGTGTGGGTTTTTCTGGCACTGAGTTGGCTCCATGTTTCTGAAGTACCTCCCTCCTGTGCCTTGGGACAACCTGGTGGCGTGGATATTGTCTCCCTGCGGGTGGTGATGGGGCAGCCTGTCCAGAAGCATACCTTCTAACATTCTAGTTCACATGGAGCCCAGACTCACTGCTCCTCCCAGGCAGCCCGGAGCCATAGGTGTCCCTCCTGGAGTTCAGGAAGCTGGCAGGTGTCTTGCCTATGCTGCCCGGCATGCGGACTGGCTTTAAGGAGTGCTTGTTTGTAGACAAACTGCAGGGACCCTGGTGGGCAGCTGTGGCACGGGTGTGTGGAGGGAGGGGCTTACGTTGAGTGGGTTCTTGGTAGGTGTGGAGTCTCAGCACCAGCTCAAGGAAAGGAGTCCTGTGTGAGGGTGTCTGATGGACGATCGTCTAGACAGCTGTCTATAGACTGGACAGGGCACTCAGGTCCTTAGTGCTCGGGAAGAAAGAAAAAGGTGCTGTTGTCTTTACTGGGGCCACGGTCATGACTTCCTGAGCTCAGCTGCGTAGTGTCACAGGGTACTCTGACCTTGTACTTAGTTCATTGTTGTTAGATTTTAGAAGTTTAAAAAAAAAAAAATCAGTTTCCTTTTCCAATTCCTATAGAATGGACTCATTTTCAGACCCTGCTTTTTTATTAGCCTAGGTAAATACACCCCTAAAATTTCAGTGCCTGAATCTGATAGCTTCTTTGGCTTGTAGTTGGGGCAGTGGTCTATCCCTGTAGGTTTTCAAAAGCTGGCGGTGACAGCTGCCCAGGATGGCTGTCACATAGTCCACTGGCCCTAGCCTCGGCCCCAAGGCTCCTAAGGGCATGCCTTTTAGAAAGCTAGCCTGGGCTCTGACCGCTGCAGCTTTACAGTGTGTTAACATCTCCTCTGCTAATTCTGAAAATCTCTGTTTGCCCAGATGAGGAGAAGAGTCGACCTGACATTTTCCACGCACTGAAGATGGGTAAGTGCTTCAGAAAGCGGCTTCGGATGTTGAAGAGGCTGAGGCCTGCCCCTTGGATACAAGGAATCTGATAAAGATACGCAGTTTTGGTTTTTTGCTTTTTTTTTTTTAAGTAATTTTTTTTTTTAACTTTTGTGAGATTATAGTTCACTTTTCCCAGGGAAGTGTGGGCCCTGGGGACCCGTATTTATTAGAGCGTTCTACCCACAGATTCTAGAACACTCTGTCCCCATGTCCCTGCAATCCCACCAGCTAGATGCTGAGCTGTACCCTGGCTTCTCTCTCTACTGGCCGCAGTTTTGTTATCCCAGAGTGTCCATGTGTGTGAGAGACAGTGTCCCACATGTGTGCCATGGCATCAGGGGGAGGTCAGCAGTCAGCTTCCGGTGTTACCATCCACCTTCCTTCCTTCCACCGCGAGAGGGTGTTTCTTATGGTTCTGCTTCATATGTCAGGCCAGCTGTCCTGCAAGCTGCTGGGATTCTCCTGTCCTCTGCCTCCCCACAGGAGCACTGAGATTACAGATACTCTTGCTACATGTGTCTGCTACATGTGTGAGCTGGAGATTCGAACTCAAGTCCCATGCCTGCATGGCAAGCCCTTTTACCCACTGGTCTATCTCCCATGCCCCTGGGTTTCCTCTTGATACAGAATCACCTTCAGGCAGCCCTCCTGGATCTCCACTCACCATCTAGATCTGTGTTTTCCCTCTGCAGGCCTGTCTGTGGCCCCCCCCCCCACTCTTCCCTACTCCCTGAGACACGGGAAGTACTTCTGTTTATTCACTCCCTGAGACACAGGAAGTACTTCTGATGCTCATGTGCTAGTCTCCATCTGTCATAGACAGAGGGATCTGAGTGGGGCTCTCTCTGACCCACCTTGGTGGCCCCCGTGACCACAGCAGAGGCAGAGTGAGCGAATGTTCATCATGGGAGACAACTGGATACGGAGCTTGTGGCGCCAGGGCCGTGGGTCACCTGGACTCCTGCCGTTTGTAGGAAACTTCCAGCTGGTCAAGGAGATTGCCGATGAAGACCCCAACCACGTGAACCTGGTCAACGGTGACGGGGCGACCCCGCTGATGCTGGCGGCTGTCACGGGGCAGTTGCCCCTGGTACAGCTGCTGGTGGAGAAGCACGCAGACATGGACAAGCAGGACAGTGTGCATGGCTGGACAGCCCTCATGCAGGCCACCTACCACGGGTCTGTGTCTCCCACCCCCTCCACAACTCCCTCCATGTGAGGCCAAGCAGGTGCTCTGGCTGGGGGACTGGGGTTTTCTGATCTGAGATGCACCCTCTAGCCCAGGGCTGTGGGGACACTGAGGCCTGCAGAAAAGATCCGTTCAGCCAGCCTCCTGTCTCCATCCAGGGCACGTGCTAGCCTGCCTTGGAATTCCCGGTGGCCGTGAAAACCCATGCAGCAGGTGGCATTTTAGGCAGAAAGATGCATTTCTCAAGTTCGTTTTCAGCTGAACTGTGTGATTAGTTCATCTGGGGTTTTCACATGGCAGTTCAGAGACAGCCATTAAGCGTCCCTTCTGTGATAGGAGCAGTGGTCACACATGCCTGGGCTTTTCATGACCTTAGACTCTGATAGTCATCTTGACCCCCTTTAAAATGTGATCATCGCGGCCAGGTGGGCTATCCCCCTCCTGCAGGCCCCTCTGGGGACATCTTGTAGCTGCCAAATGTCCTGGCTCCCCTCAGGGGCTTTCCTCTTGCCTGGTTCAGCTGGCCACATCACACTCCTTCATTGGTTGTTATCTGATGCGCCTGAAATCCCTGACCCTGCAGAAGCTTCTGGAAGGAGGTCTCTGAGACGTAGGCGTGGTGGCTGAGCGCTTTGGGGGCAGAGGCCCTGGTTTTTATCGTCATTAAGGAAGAGCATTAGGACAGATAGGAAGCACATTTGCCCCTGATCTGCTGAGTGATAGGACATGATGGCCTGTGAGAACAGGGGTGATTGCCCATGCCCTGCTTAAACATCTGGAGACCATGTGCCTGGCTAATGTTGCCAGGCTTGTTGTCTAGGAACACAGCCACACTTTTCCCGTCACTTGGCGTGTTAGTCAGTGTTGTGTCACTCTTAACAAAATGCCGAGGCAGTTAGTTTATGAAGAAACAGGTTTGTTGTGGCTCCTGGTTCTAGAGGTTCAAGTCGGAGCAGTCCCAAGGCTTCCAACCTCTGGTGAAAGTATCCATGGCACAGGCAGTGACTTAGTTAGGGCTTCTGTGGCTATAGAGAGAAACCAACTCTTTGTTTGTTTGTTTGGGTTTTTTTGTTTGGTTGTTTGGTTGGTTAGTTTTCAAGACAGTGTTTCTCTGTGTAGCCTTGGCTGTCCTGTAACTCACTCTGTAGACCGGGCCGGCCTTGAACTCACATAAATCCACCTGCCTCTGCCTCCCAAGTGCTGGGATTAAAGGCATGCTCCATGGCAATTCTTACAAAGGAAAACATTTAATGAGGTGGCTTACAGTTCACAGGTTCAGTCCATTACCATCATGGCGGGACATGGCGGCACGCAAGCAGACATGGTGCTGGAGAAGGAGCTGAGAGTGCTGCATCTTTGATCCTCAGGCAACAGGAAGTTGTCTGAGACACTGGGAGTGGATTGAGCACATATGAGATCTCAAAGCCCACCCCTGCAGTGACACACTTCCTCCAACAAGGCCATCCCTACTCCAACAAAACCACACCTCCTAATATTGCCACTCCCCATGAGCTTATGGAAGCCAATTACATTCAAACAGGCAGGGAGCAAGTGTCCAAGCAAGTGCTCAATCCAGGGCAGAAGCAGAGGTACATAACCTCCTGTGGGCACATACACAGTGACCAAGAGGCCTCTATAAGGCCCCACCTCTAACGGTCCACAGCACCTTCCTGTGATCCAGCATTTGCATATGGGCTGTAAGGTCATCGATACCCAAATGAGAATAGGGAATCTAACTGCCTGCCTCTTCGCTCCCCAGAAATAAGGAAATTGTCAAGTATCTGCTAAATCAAGGGGCTGATGTTGCTCTTCGGGCCAAAAACGGGTACACGGCCTTTGACCTGGTGATGTTGCTGAACGATCCTGGTGAGTAAGCCTGCAGAGGGTGCTCAGCCACCATACCCTTCCTCACCTGGGAACCAAACAGTGCCTCCCATCACTGTATGAAGCCTATGCTGATTTGCAGAAGGAACAGTCTCAGGTGTCAAGGGCACACCCGATGCCCTTGGGACACTCTCTGCTAGCCGCCTTCTAGCCCCAGTCACCGTGGAGTTGTTGGGGAGAGCGGGCAGACAAGGGCATGTGGCTTTGTAGGCTGTTAGGGCCTAGACCCATTCTGTGGTCACAGCCAGAAATGCTAAGTGACTTTGCAGGAAACAGAAAGGGCCTTTGACAAGAAAAGCTAAGTGGAGGAGGAGCCCCACTCTATTCTGTGTGAGGCGCTGCAGGCCCAGGCCCTGCTCTGGTGTGTCCACCTTATTTCCCTCTCTGGGTTGTCCATGGCCCTGCTGCTCCCCTCCAGCCTCCCCTGCGCTCACTGGCCCTCTTCTAAGGCCTGGGGTTTCCAAATAGGGGCTGGGTCTCTCTGGCATGTTATGATCTTGGTTATCCTGGAGGTTCAGTCTAGAGATGGAGGAGTTCAGAGGCCTCCTGAGCCATAGGCTCTGAGCCTGAGCTGGGATCCCAACCCCTAGTTGTAGGAACGGAGGCTTTTTAAAAGCTGCATTTGCTCTGTGCATGGCTTGGTGTCCGTGTGGTCGGGATGACTGGAGAAGCTGGTTTTCTTTTCTACCATGGGTTTTTGGGAATTGTACTCAGTGTGTCAGGCCTGGAAGCAGGTGCCAATGCCCTCTGGACCATCTCTACACCCTAGCCTCCCCCAACCTCCTTCTAAGACAGGGTCTCACTGTACATACCAGGCTGGCCTTAAACTCAGCCTCCTGACTAGGCATGTGGGCATGTCCCATACCCATTCTTAGTGTTTGGGGCTTTTTTTTTTTTTTAATGATTAAAAACATTTTTTGTATGTATGATTGGTTTGCTTACATGGGGCCAGATAGTGCATTGGATCCCCGGGAACTAGAGCTGCAGCCTAATATGAAATTGCCGTGTGGGTGCTTGGAACTAAACCCAGGTCCTCTGTAAGAGGAGTCAATGCTCTTAACTGCTGAGCCATTTTTCCGGCCCTCAGGTTTTTAAGTGAACATTTTGTCCAAACTTTCACCCAGACACTTATCTGTTATCAAATGCTTTAGAGAGCGGGCACTTTCTCTGTCTTTCTTACTTACTGCTGCACCATCAAGGACGTTGGAAAGGATAGACGGATAGAAGATTGGCAGGTGAGTCCAGGTGGTCCCCAGCCCAGACCCTCCTCACTGCACATGGATGCATCCCCCAGCCCAGGAGCTCTGAGTACTTTCTTCTTCACAATCTTGTCCAACACTCTTTTTAAAAAAATCCAGTGGAGTTCACAATAACTAAAAGTGCATTTAAATTTTTTAATTTGCATTTATTTTATGCTGATTTTTTTTTTTTCTGGTGCCAAAAGATTTTGTTCTGCAGTTTCCCCTGGGATGTGGTTTGCCTCCGTGCAGCAGCCTCTTAAGGGACAGTGCGTTCCTTTCCAGTGGGGTCAGCTCAGGGAGGCAGGGGAGTTCCCCTGTGGGTTAAAAATGACACGAGAGCATCTTTTTTTATTTTATTTAATTAACTTTTTTTTTCATTTATTTTACATAGTGACCACAGATTCTCCTCCCTCCTCTCCTCCAGTTCCCTCCCCCCACACTCCCATCTACCCCCCTCCCCATCCACTTCTCCATCTCCATTCAGAAAGGGGCAGGCCTCCCCTGGGCATGAACAAAGCATGGCCCATCAAGTTGAGTCAGGACCCAGCTCTTCCCCCTGCTGGCTAGGTAATCCAGCATGGGGAACAGGTTTCCAAAAGCCAGCTAAGCACCAGGAACAGGTCCTGATCTCACTGCCAGGAGCCTTACAAAGAGACCAAGCTACACAACTGTCACCCCCATGCAGAGGGCCAAGGTCAGTCCCATGCAGGCTCTCTAACTGTTGGTCCAGAGTCCGTGAGCTCCCATGAGCTCAGGTCAGCTGTCTCTGTGGGTTCCCCTGACAGTACATCTTAAGTTCAACTGTGCGTCTTAGGTGCTTTTGACTCACCTGGAATATTCAGTGACTGGAGAATCTACATCGAAATCTTCAGTTCAGCCTCAACCCCTGCATTTTTAAGCATGTGCAGAAAAGATTGGGCACTGTTTTGGGGGTCACTGATGCAGTGCCCAGCCTTACTGTTTGGCCTGGGCATTCCTACCAACTCTCCCATTATCCTGCTGGAATGGCACACACCGATCCTTTAAAGACATCCTTGGGATGCTTGGTGGCTTTTTCAGATTTGCATACCTCTGATGGTCTGGGCAGTTTCACAGGTATCCTTAAAGTGAACATGAAGATCTGAACCTCCTGATTTGCATGATTTTGTCTGGTTTTCTGGGTCAAGAGAATAGTGAGCCATTTTCATAGGATGCCCTAGGTGCTTACAGGAAGTGCTAATGTGATTTAAAACCCTCTTGCATACTGAATTCCAGCACCTTGAGCATCCAAAGAATCCCCTTGAAATCCTCAAGACGTGTTTATGTGCTGGGGGTTAATGTCACCTCCTTATGAACCACATAGAGAGACTGTGTAATTTACCTACCATTAGCCACGCTAGGACAGAAACCAAATAGGAACTGCTGTAGTCTGGCTGAGATCCTGTGATTCACCACCCAGTCTCCTGACTTCTGGGAAGGGGGGGGGGTGTCTCTGATAACAGCGAATGGAGGGGTGAGGAGCTTGAGCTGGGGACTCAGGTTATGCCTACCCTGGTGTTGCAGAACTGAGTTCTGGAACTGAAAAGGGGCTATTTCGGCCCCTCCTCGGGGCCAGGAAGATGTATTCACAGGTCAAACACTGTTTTTCGTGCCCACAGACACTGAACTTGTCCGACTGCTGGCATCTGTGTGCATGCAGGTGAATAAGGACCGAGGCCGGCCCAGCCACCGACCGCCCCTGCCTCACTCGAAGGCCAGGCAACCCTGGAGCATCCCCATGCTGCCCGATGACAAGGGCGGCCTGAAGGTTTGCCTTCCTCTTCGGAAGGGCTGGGGAAGGGTTTGGCAGGCAGCGTGGTCGCTAAGGAAGGGTGCTGTGGTTGATTGGCACCTAGGAAGGGGGAAGCTGTATGGAGTAGGACCCTTGTCCCCGGGGCCCGGTTCTTTGGTCTCCGCAGCTGACGTCTGTCTCCTCCCCTCCCACACAGTCCTGGTGGAGCCGGATGTCCAACAGGTTCCGAAAGCTCAAACTTATGCAGACACTGCCACGCGGACTGGCTGCCAACCAGCCTCTGCCTTTCTCTGATGAGCCTGAGCTGGCGCTGGACTCCACCATGCGGGCACCCCCCCAGGACAGGACTAGCCACCTTGGGCCACCTGAAGCGGCCCGTGGGGCCAAAGACAGCGGTGAGAAGGGCTGCAGGTGGGGGAGTTTCCAGCGGAGGCGCCAAGGCCCAGGTCCCAGTCGCCGAGCGGCTGACCATGACATGGTGTGGGGATGGGACACAGGATCAGTGGCTGGTCTGGGAGTCACTAGAAGTAGGCAGACGCCATGCCGAATGTAATGAAGTGGGCAGTGGTAACCAGCACGGGAGCCCCATGCCCCGGTTCTTGACTCCCCAGTAAGGGGCCACAGACCGCTCACCGGCTCTCTTGCCTTTGATGGTTGGCGTCTGCACAATCCAGTGTGACTGGCTTGTGGTCCTGCAAGCGTCTGAAATACAGTGAGCCCCTGCAGGGAGGTAGTGAGCTTCACACCACTGGGGCCTTCAGCCGACTGAGCAACCTCGCCGGGTTGCCGGAGGAGATTTCCACACTGGAAGGAAGATGGATTGGAGATGATCCCCCCAGCAGTCAGATTCCATCCTGGATCGACTCCTTGGCCTGGCTGTTAGAGAGACAGACTATTGAGTGGGCAATGCTGCTCTCTGACCCAGTATGGCAGCGGCTTCCGGAGAGGCTGCAAACATACTCTGAGATGACTTTAAATGCTTTCCATCTGTTAGTATATCGAACACCAATTGTTATTAAATATTTAAGCCCCCAGGAGAGCTGGATTTCCAGGATGTAGGGCCCCCAGTGCCACTCAGCAGTCTGTGGTCACGGGGAGGGGCGTTTCAGGAAGCTTCTATTTGTTTTGCAGGTCCTGGGAGCCCAAGGGGAGAGAAGGAAGATGTGTTACTGACAACCATGGTGAGTGGGGCCCCCAAAAGCATGAAAGGCAGGAGGGGCAGTGTGGTCCCTTCGCAGGCAGTGAAGGACCAGGACGCAGGCCTCTGTGCTGGCTACTGCTGCCCACTCTATTGCAGTCTGTCACATGGGGACTGCCAGGCCCCGGCTGGCTGATACGGAGGAGGAGGAGGAGGAGGAGGGTGAGCGTTTGCCTCCGTGGTGGCCACAGGTAGATGGTGCTCAGAATGGGCACCCGTGAATGAAGCGCTGGCGCCTAGGGATCGGCGTGGATGCCAGCCCTGAACTGTGAATGAGGCCTCATGAGCCCTTGGAGTCTCTCACAGCCCAGGCTGGCCTCAGTCTCACTGTGTAGCCTGTGTAGCCGAGGGTGACTTACCTTCGGATCCTCCCACTCCAATACTTCTATCTCCTGAGTTCTGGGATTAAGGGAATCCATCATGCCAAGTTAACACAGAACCTGGGCCTTGTTGTTAGGGAAACACTCTTCCACGTAGAGACTCATCCCCAGATCTTGATGACCAATCCAAGTCCTGGCCATGTTGCAGGGACTAGTTGGACAGATTGATGGCCAGCATTGGTCAGGAAGACTCGGCATTCTGGTTAAGTGGGGGAACTGAGGAAAGGGTGTCTCTTGTCTAGGGAAAGCCTCAGTTTCCTGATCTGTAAGCTTAGAACTAGGCTAAGCTAAGAGCATCAGAAGGTCCCCGAGGTGACAGGGGTACAATAAGACAGCTCTGTGGAGTTGGGACCCTGGGTTCCTCTATTCGCAGTTCCCCAGGCATGAGCCACCATCTGTAGGCTACCTCACGGTCCAAGAGGCTGCCAGAGCTCTGGCCATCGCAGCCTGTGTTAGACTTTCCACTGCTGAGACAGAATCTTTTGAGTACAACTTACAAGGAAGAAAGATTTTTGAGGGCTCATGGTTCTAGAGCTTTCCACCTGTGATCTCTTGGTTCTGTGACTGGATGTCACAGTAAAGGCAAACCGTTCAGTCCGCGTAGCGAGAAAGAGGGAGTGGACCCCACATGTCACCTCTGCTCACGGCAGAGGGGTTACAGTTTAGTCACGTGGTGAGGGCACACTGTGCAGAAAGCTGGCCCGTCAAGTCTGGTCCAGGTGCTCAGTCCCTATTAAACGTCAGAGATATTATTGCTGAAGAGATGTGGAAGGTAGACCCCCTCAGAAAAGCTGCGTTCTCTAACTAAGGGGGTGATGGTCATCACAGTGGCAATTTTTAAATGAGGTTGTCCCCCAGAGGCTCAGCCTAGTGTTTGGCTCAGAGTAAGCACTGTGTGACCTTGACTGTGTTATCACACCTCTCTCTGCCTGATGTTCTGTGGCACTCAAGTCTCATGGTTAGAGCACCTCGGCACTAGGACTCCAATTCTGGCCAGCAGGGGGCAGTATTGTCAAGGACAGGCAAGCCCGAGCAACTAGGCTGCCAAGTGGCCGGGGCCGGGCTGGAGAGGCCGAGCACAGAGTGGTCCTGGCCCTGGTCCACACTTTGCCTGGCCACCAGGTGTGATTGACGGCCCTCAGGATTATCAAGATCACACATCCAGAGTGAGTCATGGTGGCATTTTTATGGTTTTCATCCCGTCTGGGTTTTTCCTGAGCCTTTTTAGTGTTTAAGATTGTGGAATCATGTTGTACTAATAAGAGCAAATACCACTTGCTAAGCGTTCAGCTCTTTACACATCCTCACTCAACTTTCCCAGAACCGCACAAGGCTGGTGGTATTAAAAATTTCCCCATGGTGTGTTGGACCTGATTTATTAACAATTTACCATGATCTTTTCCATGTCATTAAAACCTTGTTTAGCCATATCATGTTTAATAGCCGTGTGACAGGACATTCTATCATAGAGTGATTTCACCCAAGGCAGACCCACGGGAGTTGGGGGGCTGGTCTATAGCTCTTTGTAATTTTAACAGCTCTGCTGAACATCCGTCCCCTGCCATCTCCTCCACTTCCTAATTATTCCTCAGGCAAAGAATGTGGAAGTCATTGGCTTCCAGAAGGGCCGCAGCAACTGTGCCCATCTGTGGTGGTGGGTTGGCCGCCCTGAGTATCGAGCCCAGCCCCTCGGGTAGAGGAAGCTTGTCCATTCCAGAGAGGGTGACAGCCGTCCACTGACTGGCAGAGAAGCAGCTTAGCCCGAGAGGGAAGCCTGGGGGGCCTGCCTCCAGCCCTGGCACTCTTCTTTCCCACTGCCTGTGTGCAGCTAGAGGGCACCAGTGTGCCCACTTGGTGGCCCATGGTGGGTGGCTGCTGGTCCATGACTCTGTCGGCCCCAGGGTAGATGTTTGCGGCCACTGGTGCCAAGATGCCCGCCCACCCGCTTACCCTGAGGCAGGGTTAGCCGTTGTGGGACGTCCCATGGAGGACCCTATGGCACTAGGCTCAGTCTTTTCTTATTTAACATGAATGTGGACATGAGAATGCCGCTGCACGCATCAGCTGTCAGGGCTGTGTGGTTTAGACTGACCCCAGCAGCACAGAGTCATACTAAGTCACAGCTGAGAAAATGTCAGTTGGAAGCCTGGGCAGGGCGTGGAGGGAGTGAGGCTGGGCTGGGAGCTCTCAGCCTCTGCCCCGTGTGCCTTCAGCTGGTTTTGTAGCTCTGCAGTCTCTTCTGTACCCCCTGGCTCCAGGCTTGCCCACACCCTGCCCATCCTGTGTCTGGAATGTTCTCTGCTCCAGCTTCCCTAAGCTGTCTATTGAGCTCAGTTCTCTGCCGCTGCAGAGTGGTCCCCCGGCCCCCTCGTTCCCCACTCTGCCATCTCTTCGTCTCTCTGGTTCTCTGTCGCTGCCCATGCCCTCATCTTGCCACGGTGCACTGGGTTACCGGGAGGAGAGCGGTGTAATGCCCTCTGGGCTCCTCTTCCCAGTGGAGAAGTGGGCAGGGTACCGTCATCTACAGTGCTGGAAAACTGGATCCTTCCCCCGGTGTGGGAGCTTCCTGGGCCCATCTAATCCTGGCTTGTCTTTTTCAGCTACGGAACGGCGCTCCCTTCCCCCGGCTGCCCAGTGACAAGCTGAAGGCCGTCATCCCCCCCTTCCTGCCTCCGTCCAGCTTTGAGCTGTGGAGCTCTGACAGGTCCCGCATGTGTCGCAATAGGAAGGCAGACCCCACAAAGACTGTGCTGCCCCCCAGAGCCAGCAGGGCCCACCTTGTGGGCACAGACCCCGTAAGTCATCTGGTTGCGGGGCTTTGACACTATTCACAGAGAGCCAGGTGTGTGGCCAGCAGAGGAGCCTCAGGCACCAGGACCCCGGCTGGGTCCCAGCCCTTCCTTCTTTTAAGTGAGCCATGACCCTTAGTCTAAGTAGATCCTACCAAAGAACTGAGCATGTGGAAGGTTAAAATGTTTCAAGGGTGGGGTGTGGGGGCCAGGGACCTCTGTCTTCTCTGGAGCCCTGGCTCCTCTCTGGGGAACACAGTTTGAGGATCCACTCTAGCTTTCCGGCCTCTCCTTCAGCTGGTGAGGAAAGTACCTTGGGAAATGACTTTCTGACTATCACCGGCCTGGTGGGCGTGGGTCAGAAATCAGTTCATGGCTTCTCATGGACTCTATCATGTAGCTCAGGGCTGTGGCCAAGAGCACATGCTGGGTGACCGCTGAGGGCGCTCCGGGGATTTTGTGGGAGGGGACTCCTGTCTCTTTGCCCACTGTGGCCTCTAGCCTGGAGGCCTTGGTCTGTTTCTGAACTGACCACTGTGACCCTGACAGCAGGGCCAGATGGTCTTTGGGTGTGTCGACTGTCTACACTGTGGTTGCAGTACGCGGTACGCATTGTAGATGAGGATTTAGGCCAGGCCCCGCTGCTTTGGTGGCTGAGTGACTGCATATTCCTGGGGTTTTCACGGTGTCTGTGGCAGGACTGTCCCAGGGCCAGGCACTCCCAGGTGCTAGGGGAGACAGGGATGCTGGTATGCTGGGTGTGAGAAGTGATGTGGGGCTGTCAGTCAGAATGTCCCCTAAGATCTCCTCCCATGGCTACCTTTCCTTGAAAATGTCACTAACCCCAGGGGCCTGGATGTCAACAATGATGCAGGTAGCCACTGACCCCTTCCTCCACGGCACATAGAACTCTGGGCACAGAGCCTGCGAGGGGTGTCTGTGCCCCAGAAGATGAGTGTGTGTCCCGGGAGCTGGGCGGGCAGCCAGGAAGGCCTCCGGGAGCACCCCACGGAGGGAGAGTGTAGGTGTGAGACCTCTGCTCAGTTTAGGCTGGATGCTTTCTTACAGTGCTGTGTGTGCTGCAGCATGTGTGGGTAGGGCTGTGCCCCTGCTGAGGCTCGCGGTGGGGGCGGGGTGGAGGGGGACTCTGCCCCAGTGACATAACACTTCATGCCCCCTGCCTCTGTGGTCACTGGACTTCTTCTGTCAGACCCTGGGTCACAAGAGGGCCTGAGAATGTACTTAGGGAGCGTCTAGGTGACCCAGGCAAGTCCCTGTCCTGTTCTGATTTTGTTTCTTTTCGTCTTACGCTCGTGAGTGCTTTCCCTGCACTTTTGTGTACAGTGTTTGCAGAGGCCAGAAAAGAGTGTCGGATGCCCTGGAGCTGGAATTGCAGACTGTTAGGAGACGCCACATGGGCGCTGGGAACCAAGCCTAGGTTCCGTGACAGGGCAGCCAGTGCTCCTGATCTCTGAGCCACCTCTCCAGCCCCATGTCCCTGTTGGCACACCTTTGATAAGTCCCTCTGAGGTGGTGGCACTTGACAGTTGACATTCACAGGCTCTAGAGATGAGGACACTTGTCTGCCTTCTGGGGGTCATCGTCCAGCTCACTGAAGCCTTTGTTCCTTCTGAGTGCTTCCAGTATGCCCAGGCCAGGACTGAGGACAAGCCGTAGAGAGGAGGGCAGGTCTGAGTGGCCAGCAGGCCATTAAGGGTCAACCCAGTGGGTGTTTAGAGTAAGCCTGCACTCACAGTTTGTGGTCAGGCTCTATGGATGTCCGGGGTGCTGGGGTGGAACAATGGTACAGCAGGAGCCGAGCCTGGACTCCCTGGACAGGGATCCAAAGAGGGAGGATGGTTGGTGAAGGGCCTCGAGGCAGAGGGACCGCCTGGGAGCCAAGGAAGTCTGTGCCACAGCGTGGAGCAGGGCGGAGGGGCAAGTGGCCGGACCACTGGCACCTGGTGGAACTAGCCTGGAAGGAAGTCGGAGGAGATGTTTCAGTGGCAGAGGTAGCTTGCCAGAGGGAGGCTAGACCCCAGGTGGACCTGTCTCGGATATCCTGCGGCCTGCCCCGGCTGTTAGTGAATGGGCTCCTTAGCGCTGTAGTTGACGAGACTGAAGTCAAGTGGCCAGTGTTGGGATGGTGGTCCGTGGCTCGGCCTGAGACAATGGGTTGCGGGGCGGGGGGCGGGGGGGGGGGGGACACCCTGGTGAGCAGGGTGATAGGCACGCATGTGCTGCTGTGCTGTGTGGGGGCGGGTCCATAGGCCCAGTCCTGACGGTTCGCCTTGTGTTCGCAGGCTGCTGGCAGGCCAGTGAAATTCCCCAGCATCTCCCGAAGCCCCACCTCCCCTGCCAGCTCTGGGAACTTCAACCACTCACCTCATTCCTCAGGAGGTGCCAGTGGCATTGGGGGCATGAGCAGGCTGGGCGGGGAGCTGCATAATCGCTCAGGTGAGTAGCCACAGGCCACTCGGGGAGATGGGATGGTCCCCGGCCAGGTTACCAACTGGCTCCAAGCTCCATCTACACTCAGTACCAGAAATGGCTGCACTATTTAGTTAGCTCAGCTTTCAGTTCACTAACCATTCAGGGTTGATTTCACTTATTTTCCTGAAATGAAGCCGGATGGTTTTTCTTATTTCTTGTAAAATGTTGTAAGAAATGGAGAAAAATGCTAAGGATTTTCCTGGTACACAAACTTCTTAAAGGCTCAGGGAACTTACGTTCTACCATCTGTTGAACAGACAAGCATCCCGGAGCTCCGAGTGGGAAAGAGACGTACCCAGACTTACCCAGCAAGCTGGAGGCAAGGCAGGGTCAGAGCGGGGGACCCCGCAGTTCTAAGCCACAGCATGCTTCCAAGTCCTCCAGAGATCCCGAGGACTAGCCAAAGTCAGCTCTTTGACAGGGATACACCCGTGGCATGTCATTGCATAAGCATACATGCATCTGACAGAAAAGTAGACTTGAAGACCAGATGAGCTAAAAGACAAAAAATAAATAAAAAATAAAAAATAAAAAATAAAAAATGGGGTAGGGAACATAAGCTCACCCACAAGGGCTCATTCATGACCAGCATTTTGCTGTAACTTTGCAGTGTTTTATTTTGCACATATTATGAATTTTATACAGTCAGAATGATTTGTTGAACACTGTACCCGGCACGATGCCGAGCCGTTAAAGGGTCCCTGAACAATCCCTTCATGTTCTCGTCCCTTCATACTACAGGTGAGGGAGCTGGGGTTCCAGTGCCTCGCCTGAGGTCATATGCCTCTGACTTGAACCCAGGCACTCTGCTGCAGAGCCCCGATGAGTGTGTGTGTTGGGGGGGGGTGTCTACCCTGTCCCTGGTGTTTGAGGTGGATGTGCATTTGTCTGCCGCTGCTCTTCAGTACTCTCCGCCCCCGCACTCAGCTCTCGCCTGGTGTGGCCACTTCTTAGCGAATCCCTGTCCTGTATTCTTGCTCATCCCAAAGTTTAAACATATTTAAACCTATTTTGTGATGTGACTTTGTGTACGTGTGTGGGTGCGTATGTGCCACACATGAGAGTGGAGGTCAGGGGATAATTTACAGTTCTCTCCTTCCTCCCTATGGGTCCTGGGGATTTCCCTCAAGTCCTTAGGCTTGACTCTAGCCAGTGAGTCATCTTGCTGGCTCCCAGGTGATACTTTCAGGCCTGTTGAGTGATCTCTGTAGCCTAAGCTCCATGGCTGAGTCATCAATTTGCCTTTTAAAAGAGTCAATGTACTTAGTTTGTTGCCAACAAGCTCTCTACCATTTGGTTATACCCCTCACTCTTCATTTCTTACTATGAGGTTGGCAGTCACTAAGTTGCTCGGGCAGGCCTCGAACTTGCAGTCCTCCTGCCTCAGTCCTCCCCAGTAGCTTAGGTTCCAGGCCCGCACCACTAGACCCAGCTGGTCAGTATGCTCGCCTTCCAGTTCCGGGTGAGGTGCTGGCAGGTGCATCTGCCAGGGGGTGACCAACCGCAATGCTCCGTGAACACCTCTTGCCAGTGGCTTCCTGGGAACAGCCCCAGGAAGTGTGTGTCTGTGTGTCCGTGTGTAAGTGTGCCCATCCCAACTCCTCTCCAGGTTGCAGTGCATTCAGCTGAGAGGGAAAATGTCAGTTGGGAAGCTGGTAGAGGCAGAGCGCCTGGAGTTCTGTGGGGTTAGGCGTTTGCACATGCTGGCCCTGGGAGGAGCGGAGGCAAGCAGGCTCCTACCTGCCCCGCTTCTCACCGTGAGACAGTTAGCCCCACCTCAGCCCCTCTGGGCCCTCATGTAGAGCTCTCTCCAGCCTCAGCCTTGAGACAGCTCACCATCCACCACAGGGCCGGAAGGACCCTTACCTCGCTGCTCACGCCTGTCTCTGTCTCCTCAGGTGGCAGCGTGGACAGTGTCTTGTCCCAGATCGCTGCTCAGAGGAAAAAGGCAGCTGGATTGTCTGAGCAGAAGCCCAGCCAGCGGTCCAGCCCTGTGGGGCCAGCGCCCGGCTCCAGCCCGCCTGAGCTGCCAGCCTCCCTTGTGGGCAGTGGCGGTGGCTCTTCCAGTGGCACTTCCGGCAGCAAGGTGCTTGTTCTCTGAATGCCTGTGGCACCTGTAGATTGTTCTCCTGTGACCCACATGTGGAATTGGGGTACCGGGGGTTGGAGCCACAGCGGCGTTGCAGTTACGGCCACTCTAAGGTTCCTGCGGAGGTCTGAATCTGCCCCCTGCAGGCCTGTGTTCACCCCACCTCTTCTTCAGTGTGGTGGGGGTTGCGGGACGTTGGAAGGGGCCCATGTGCACACCTTGCACGTGTCCATTGAATCCACCTTGCACACACTATTCACTGTTGAGAGCAGAGGGTTAGCAGGGCTGGGGCAGCCTGCTGAACTAAACCTCCGCTCACTGAGCTACGGCCGCAGCTCTTAGGTTTGTGTCTTAGCAGACGTGAGAAAAGTAGTCTGTTTCTGCCCCGCTGCTACTGGCTCCACAACTTCCTGTTACCCCAACTCACAGCAAAACCTCATAATTTAAGTTTCTTTTATAATTTATTCCACAAGTTTCTCCCTAACACATACACATATTTCTGTTATGTTCAGAACTTTTGATGCGAAGGACCTGTATAATTAAGTTTATTTTAGAGTTCAGCTAGAGACAAAAAAGTTCCTCCTGATATGTTGATGCATTTTCTTTATCAGACACAGAAAGTTACATAATTGGTGTATTTCTCTTTTCACATTTTCTCCTTGGCTACTCACAGCTACTCATTAAAGTAAGTCTACTAGCTGAGAGCTTTGGAAATAGCTTTCTCCTTTGTTGTTTAAAATGTTCTCTTCCTTTCTGATGGTTGAATTAACTGTATTAAATATCATTTAGCTTTCTGTTATAGGTGTTGGAAATAGGCATGTAAGTTATTAACTATTACCTTATTTGGCCATATCTGTCAACTATAGCAACACACAGGTATATTCTGATGAAAAGAAATTAGCTGTCTTTTAAAAGATGACCCCAGCCGGGCGGTGGTGGCGCACGTCTTTAATCCCAGCACTCGGGAGGCAGAGGCAGGCGGATCTCTGTGAGTTCGAGGCCAGCCTGGTCTACAAAGGGAGCTCCAAGACAGGCACCAAAACACCACAGAGAAACCCTGTCTTGGGGGGGGGATGGGTGGGAAGATGACCCCAGGAGCAGTCATCAGGAGAATGATCCAGTTCCATGATCTCCTGATGCTTGGTATAGAAACAGCCCTCCACCCTGCCCTGTTGCCCTTAACTCTCGGGATGGGGTCTGGGGAATGTTTCTGCCTCCAGAGAGTCCATCTCAGCCAGGATTCTTAGGAACTACTGCCCCAGTAAGAAATGGCCTCTCTGCTGCGGGCTGTAGTAGTAAGTGAAGAGATGAAGTGCTTCTCAACAGCTCCCTTAGGAAGAATAGCCTTCAAAACTGGAGCCTCCTGGATCTGGATTTTGTACTTTAAAGCAGGAGGCTCACTGCTCTGGTGAGGTATGCATGGGCCTGGCTTCTGCTTATTCACCCACCCATCATGGAAACCTGAATCGTTGGGAAGGCAGATGGCGAGTGGGGCAAGCAGGCCACCTCCACATCTCTGTCGGTGTCAGCTGCCTCCTCCACCATCAAGCTAAGGTTCATGCTTGGAGCATCTGGGACTGGGCACAGCTGAGTCTGGACATCTTTGGTTTTTGTTTTACTGTAATTTTTTAGTCATCTGAGGAGGGCTTTCTAGGAATCTTCCTATCACTGAGCACAGCTCGGCTCCGCCATGGTTCCCCTCCCCGTCTATATGTGTGTGAAGGTCTGTTTTATGCCCCGGAGTGTGATCTGTCTTGGTGAAACTCCCATAGCCACTTAAGAAGAAAAAAACGTGTATTCTCTTGCTGTCCCTGGGGAGGGGGACTCTGTCACTCTGGAGTCAAGGTTGGCTGGTAGTGTGGTCCATGTTCTACATCCTGATTCTCCAGCTCCATCTGTTCCCAGAGGAGTGGGAACATCTGTAACTATGAGAAGGGGGTAAATTATCTCTCTTTTCAGGTCTATCATTTTCTGCCTCACTTAAAGTTCTACAAACATTGGATCTGTCTTGTTTTTTGTTTGTTTTTTGAGGCAGGAACTCACTATGTAGACCAGTCTGGCCTCAAACTCACAGAGATCCTCCTGCCTCAGCTTTAGAGATGTGCACCACCATGCTGGATGATTCTTGTGTCTTAATGACCCCTGCATTATGATGCAATGTCTCTCTGTCCCCTAAGGTTGGGACAAGGTGAGTTTTCATGACATTGCTAGAAAGAATGTGGCATCAGCAGTCCTTATAAATTTTGAAATCTCCACACAGCCAAACCCAGTGGTGGACAAAAGGAAGCCCCTTCCAATTAATTGGGGTTCGTTATGTAAGTTGGGTTCAGTATCAGAAAATCAGTGACTGTGACACACTGTATAACAGATGGAAGAAGAAATGCAGAAAAGCATTTAACAACACTCAGAATTGAGGGGCTGAAGAGAAGGCTCCGAGGTTAAGAGCACTGGCTGCTCTCCCAGGGGACCTGGCTTTGATTCTCAGCACCACATGGTGACTTACAGCCAGCTGTAACTCCAGTCCCAGGAGATCCATGCCCTCCTCTGGCTTTCTAGGACACCTAGTGTGTATGGAGTGTAGAGAAGCTAAAACACAAAGCAGCTATCAGAGGGACTTCCTCAGTCACTGGTTCAATAAGTAGAGTGACATCACAGTTGCTGTCAGACCAGGGGTGCTTACCGCTTACAACCTGTGCTCCCAGTGATGAGAAGGCATCAGTGTGGAAAGGAAGAAACCACACCCCCGCTGCCCTTAGGTCGTGTGTCTGGCCATATAGAAAACTAAGGAATCTGTACAGATCAGGGCTAATAAAATGGTTTAGCAAGCCCAAAGTAGGAGGCCATGGGCTGGGCTGCAGCTCAGAGAACACAAGGCCAATATATGAGGTCAGTTGTATTTTTTTATACTTATAGTAAACAATTAGAATTTTTTAAAAATTTGATTTATTTTGTGTAGATGAGCTTTTTGTGTGCATCTGTGTATCTGTACCATGTGTGTTTACAGGGCCCACAGGAATCAGAAGAGGATGTAGGACACCCTGGAACTGGAGTTACCAATGGGTCTGAGCTGTCATGTGGGCGCTGGGAACCGAACCTGGGTCCTCTGCAAGAGCAACAAGTGCTCTCAACCACCGAGCCTTTTCTCCAGCCCCAACAATTAGAGTTTTTAATTTGACATTTTATAAATATCATTTACATAAGATTATATGAAAATGAAATCTGTTTAAATTTAGTAAAATGTGTAGAATCTGTAGGTTGAACACTATGGAACGCTGGTTAATCTAAGGAGCTTAACTCCATGAGGAGATGGGAGGCTCAGTAGTGTTTAGGTACAAACCCCACCCTCCTGGCGGCAGCAGAGTGGTACCCAAGCCCAGGCTTCTCGGCCTCGATGCCACTCTGCATCTCTGAGTCTGTGTTACAGGCATTACCGTCCCAGCTGGATGTGGAATGGGTACCACCGTGTTCCAAGACACCTCTTCCCCAGCCACCAGGTGATGGCTTCAATGTTTGTTTTATGCCCTGTACAGAAACTGGACCCCAGCAAGCGGCCTCCATCGGGAACTTCTGCTACCTCTAAAAGCACGTCCCCTACCCTCACGCCCTCGCCCTCTCCCAAAGGCCACGCTGCGGAATCCTCGGTGTCCTCCTCGTCATCCCATCGGCAGTCCAAGAGCAGTGGAGGCTCCAGCAGTGGCACCATCACAGACGAGGGTGAGTCCCCAGAGGGGACTGCACACCCCTGCCTCCACCGCGGGGACCTGGCAGCACAGAACCAGGTGCTGCCAGCCAAGGTCTCACATCTCTTCCCTGCCCCGGTTGTGAGCGCACTCAAGTGGGGTTTGAGTATAGGCTGTTTTGCTGATAGGCACAGATGCCTTTCCAAACCCAACTGCTCCGTCTCCCTGTGTACTGCACAAGTCAGCATCCTACAGCTGCTAGTGAGGTGTGTGTGTGTGTGTGTGTGTGTGTGTGTGTGTGTGTGGCGGGGGGGGGGGGGGGGGAGGGGCTCTATTCAAACCAGCTTAAGAAAAACACATTAATTGGTTCGTATGATGAAGATGTCTGGAGCAGGCTTCAGGTGAGTGTGGACCCAGGGACTTTGGGAATGCTTTCTCCAGATCTCGGCAGACCTCAGGGCTAGCAAGCAGCTTCAAACTTCTTTCATCCTTGTGCTGACTTTGCCAGCCAGCTGAAGGAACACTGCTCTCTCAGTGGGTCCAAGCAAAACCCCAGGGTTTCGGGTCACAGAGATCGCCCCACCCATGAACTCGCAGCATGCTGTAGCCACACTGATAGTCACTGCTGAGCGAGTGAAGAAGGAACCCATTCTCCGCTATCTTCTTTGGACTTACTACCTCAGGACCTTTGCACCTGCTGTTCATGCTCCCTAGATGCTGCCTAGTGCTCTGCCCTCAGATATGTGCATCGTTTGTTCTTCATTTAATGTCGAACGTCTCGGGACAGGCAACACTGTGCCCTGGCCACCCGCTGCTGAGCAGCATCTTCTTGTCATCCATCCACCCTGATCTCTCCTTCCTTTCTGCCTTGGCTTCAGCCTGCGTGTCCTCTGGGTGGTGTCCGGTCTGGTCAGCCCCTCTTGAGCATGTCCTTGCATTCTTCTGGTCCCAGACACTGCTCTGTGTCCCCTCCTTGTCCTACCTGGTCTGATGTCACCTTCATCCCCCGATCTAAGTCCTTCTGACTCTGCTACCCCTGCACTGGGGAGGCCCTGGGCCCCATGCATGTGAGCCCCTGCCCTGCTGATCTGCAGTGCCTGCTGCTCTGGTGCCTTTCTCAGACCAGCTGAGGGCTTCTGGCCTTAGCCGGGGCGTTGAGTGTGTGCTCTTGCAAGGCAGGTTTCATTTCCAGTAGCTGGAACCCCCCACATCTGCTGCCTGTAGCCCCAGGACCATTGGCCCAGGCCACCCTAGTCTCCACAGGCAGGTCTTGGCTTCCTAGAGAGCTCAGGGCCTGCCCTGAGGGAGAGTATAACTGAGCACACCTCGCCTCAGTCACCAGGGGTACAGCCAAGGGATCTGTCTGCGCTATGGCTTCTTGGGGGATCTTACTGATGTCCTAGAGAAATGTGAGACCCACTCCTGCTGTGTGTTACCAAACTCCAAACTGTGTGTGTATGTATTGTGTGTGTGTTTGTGTGTATATTGTGTGTGTATGTGTGTGTGTGTGTGTTGTGTGTGTGTGTGTGTTGTGTGTGTATTGTGTGTGTGTGCGCGCGCACACACACACACGCATGATTTAATCTCCATCTCTTTCTCACGAAGATGAGCTGACTGGAATCCTTAAGAAGTTATCACTTGAGAAATACCAGCCCATCTTCGAGGAGCAAGAGGTAAGGGTGTTGTTTCTGGGTGTCAGCTAAGACTCACCATCAAAATGCAGGTTTTGCACATACAGTTCCCTTCAGTCCAGTGGTGCCCATCACATCTGAGTCCTTCCCGGTGGCACGGAGCCTGAGTTCTCCTGTGTGATGGAAGTCTGTAACTGTGAGCACTTCTCTGTATTGAAAGCAGTTTTGTTGTATGGACTTCACACAAGCCACATGTGAATCGAGTTTGGGAAGCATCTGGAAACAGTGTCGGGGTCACCTACAGGCACCAAAAACCACATTTCAGCTAGGCATGGTGGCTCATGCCTGTCGTCCCAGCACTCAGATTGCTGAGGCAGGAGGATTGCTACGAGTCCCAGGTCATCGTGAACTACAGAGTGAGACTATATGGAGGCTATGAGAGAGAGGGAGAGAGAGAAGGGCAGGGAGGGCTAGAGAGAAATGCTGAGGCTGAATTCAGAGGGACTGCCATTGGGTATAGGCTTTCCTCACAGGGCATGCAAATGTCCTGATACTGGGCTGGCGGGGAGCTGAGGTGTAGACTGTTTATCTAGCGTGCCTGAAGTCCTAGCTTCAATTCCCAGCACGACACCTACCCGGCCTGGTTGTGCACACAGCCCCAGCATCCAGGAAGTAGAGGCAGGCAGGAAGTTCAAGGTCAGCCTGGGGTACTTGAGACCCTTTCCCCAGAAGGAATGGCCTGACATGGAGTGCACTAATCCAGATACACACTGTAACACAGCTGTATTTGGTGACTTGTAGAGCAGGTGGGTTATACATCAATAGAAATTTTAAATCCACTGTACCAGCCCAATAAAACTCCCTGCAGGCCACCAGCCCCGGGCTGTGATCACTGGTTTAGGAGTCCGCGGACAGCTTGGCACAGGATAGCTGCCTTGAGGACTGTCACTCCTGATCCCCACCAAGCTTGAGACGCAGCGAAAGCTCTAGAGACAGACGTGTGTCCTGCCTTCCTCTTCAATTTTCCTCCTGTCGTGTCCTGTCTCTCTTCTTGGCCTTTGAAACTTCCACAGAGGTTTCCTCGTTTCCAAGAACTGTTTCCCGACTCCTGGCTGCTGCCTGCTCTTCCTTGACGTGTCCATAGACTGTGTCTCAGAGTGTACCTCACTTCTGTCTCATGAGGTGTGTGACCCTCATCCCCAAAGCCGTGTGGCTCCTGGGGCTCCAGCCCTCACGCCCACACTCTGTGCAGGATCGGGCACATAGGACTGGTATTTGTTGCGTTTGGGAGCCTGTCCCTGACCCGCTGTGTTTCAGGCTGTCGTCGTCCCACATGCAGGGTGGTGGGATGTCTTTACCTGGGCCACTTTGACCACCTCTCAGCCCCAACTTCCTGGGGCAGAGGCCCATCACCCTTTCTCCTAGAGCAGGGACATTTCCCAACACCCGGGTCGGCCGGCCGGCCGGCGCTGGCAGCATGTCACCGGCCAGACAAGGGGTACTGTCGCACATGCCTCTGTGGTGTCTCCGCTTCAGTTCCCCATGGTCCTTCTCTCCCTCCTGCTCCTGCTGAGCTGTCTCTCTGTCTCTCCCCAGTGTGCACCTCTCCTGTCCTGTGTGTTGGGGGGATACGGTGAGTACCCCCATGTACCCTGTTTGCTGTGCAGGGTTCAGCATGGCTACATGCAGTCACATGGGGATTCCCTTCCTAGTGGCAGAACCTCGAGTCCTTCAGATCCCTGTCCCCAAGATGTCCCTCTGTTCATTTCAAATCTTCCCACAATGTCTCCGTTGGAAAGCCACGGGCTAGGGCTGTGAAGAGTTAGCTGTCTTTCAGTGTCAGGCCGGACTCGGAAGTAGTGAGTCATCACGGGTGTGTATAGAAAGGCTCAGCAGCGCCTCCTGTGGCACATGTGCCGTCGGGGAGAGTGTCCCACAGACAGTGGCGATCCCTTCTCTCCCCAGGTGGACATGGAGGCCTTCCTCACACTCACCGACGGTGACCTGCAGGAGCTGGGTATTAAGACGGATGGTTCCCGGCAGCAGATTCTGGCCGCCATCTCCGAGCTGAATGCAGGCAAGGTACTGTGTTCTAGCTTCCCACCCGCCTTGTTCAAACGCTGAAGACCACCACGATCTTCACGATGGTCCCTCTGCGTGTCCTCTGGCAGGTGACAGAGGTGGCCTGCCTGCACACTCCTCATGACTGAGAGCCCACTACCTCCCCATACAGCCCGTCCCCTTTGCAAATGCCTCTCCCAGCCAGGTTGTGGCTCCTCCAATTTACATGCGTATTTCCTAGGGTGGTTTCAGTGCCGAGGGATGGGTATTGCCTTTGACAACACTGTGGGATGGGAGCCCTGGGATCAGACTAGCTGTGGGTGCAATCTCAGGACCTGGCATTCCTTCTCTGGGCCTCCCTGCCCTGTCCTGCCTGTAGTGTGAGGGTTAGGGCTGTTGCAGACCCCCTGGCACCCAAGACTGTCAAACACCATTATCTGTCCTGTGTCCTGCATTGATGCCTAGTGTTAAAGCTCATCGCTTTAGAAGTGAGCATCGGCAGTACCCCCACTCCACGGCACGCACCGTGCAAACCCTAGCCGCGGCTGCTGTCAGGCTCTGGCCTGCACCCCTGCCCCTTGCCCGTCAAGCGCTCCCTCAGCAGCCACAGTGCTTGTTTGCCTGCTGTTTTTCTTGCCCCTTGCTTCACAGCTTCCCACTTGTGGAGCAGTAGCAGTGTGTCAGGGTGATAAGAACTCTGGCTGTTGTCTGATGGTTTGCCTGTTCCCGGGTGGTGCCGCACTATGTGAGTCGAGGCAGGAGCATGGCCAGGCTTCTGGTTCCTTCTCTGCCCTGGGGAGTGTGCTCTGCAACAGTGGTTGATGAACAGTGCCCACGGCGAAGAAATGTTCATGCCGCTCTTTATCATCTGCAAGTCACTCAGTAAGCATGTCAGTCAGCCCTGATAGAGGCCGGAGTCTGCACAGCTGCCTGGCAAGGGAGTAGAGACTCCCAGACTGGACTGTGTCTGGCTTCCATGCTGGGCATCTTGAGGCAGGACCTGAACCCAGGGCTTCTGGCCTTACTTACCCTCTTCCTCTCTGCTGTATAGCTAGGCCTGGGCCAATGGTTGTTGTTATTTCTGTTTCATGACCCTTCATGAATGAGGGAGTACCACGCAGGTACTGCATTGCTGACATTTTCCTTGTCTTTCCTGTCGGTGTCCCTGAAAGTGTCTCACCCAGGCAATGGGTAGGCAACAGAGTCCAGCTCAGAGGTGGGCAGGGGACCCTGACTTCCTTGACACCAGCCAGGCTCCTCTTACTCTCTTAAATGTGGAGACTGAGGAAGCAGAGGCAGGCTGCAGGCATGTCTCCCTGGTTAGGAAGGGTGTCAGCTAGGGAACAAAAGCCCTCGGCCAGTCCATAAAGGTAGCCAAGCCCTCATGAAGGCTTTGAAGCACCGACTTGTTCATGGAAAGAATCTGTGTTGTCCTGGGTACCATGTGAGTTCTGAGAGCTGAGTGTCGCTCTGAGACCATGCTGAGAAATGCCCCCACAGCCCCCACGCACAGAGTGATGGAGGAATTTGTGCAGGGCCACACCGCCAGTAAGAGGCAGAGACTGGCCTGGACTGGGACCTGGTGTGACCATGTCCCAGTGTCAGTGAACCACAGACACACATGGAGGAGGGCGGGCATGAGATGCCCTGTCCTTTATGTGGAGTGGAGCTGGGCAGGCAGGGCCCGGAGAGACCTTCCTGAGGCAGTGGAGATGGAGGGCAGACCTGGATGAGGGATAGATTAGGCCAAAGGTAGCACGTGTGTAGGGAAACACTCGTGGAGGAAGCCAGAGGGCAGAGGCTGGATGGTGGGGTGACCAGGTGAAGGAGGGCAGGATCTTGAAAAAGGGCAGAGTGTTGGCAGACTGTGAGGTTGGGTGTGGGGCGTTTACCCACCAACCCCACAGCTCCCCAGAGTTTTCTTGAGTGTGAACAACAGGAAATATTAGATAGAAGGATTTATATTACTGAGAATATTGCGGAGATAAACAGATAGAAAATAAAGCATAGTCTCGAGAAGGCCTGGAACCTATTCCAACGGGCCCTGTCTCTGCCCCAGGGTTTTTATAGAGATGCCAAGGGGTGGAGCAAAAGACCTCCTCCCCCAGCACAGCCAAGTGCAGACCATCTCAGACACCTGCACTCAGGCCCGTGGTCCTAATCATCCTCTATGCTGACCTGCTGGGTAAAGCCACGAGGAACCCGAGAACCAGCTCCCACAGTTGGGGTCTCTACCATCCTCCAAGCCTAGAGGGTGGACATGTGGCCAAAGAAAGGATGGCAGGAAAGCCAGTGACAAAGTTCAGAGAGAGAGCCAGAGAAGGTTCTAAACATGGATGGTGAAGACAGGTAGGGCGTGGGCACCACAGGAGGTGGCATGCAGATGGCAGTGGCTAATGCCCCGTGGCCTCCTCTACCCTGTGTAGCCATGGGCTCCTTGGCCCAGGGAGACAAACAGAAAGGTGTGCCAGCCTCAGGAAAGGTAACTGCCCCCCACAGAGTAGATGAGATGGCCACCAACACCCCACGGGCGTTTCTCACAACTGTTTTCTCCCAAGTTGACTGCCTCCTGCTGTCCGGTTAGCACAGGCTGCCTTCTGTTCTGAGCAAGGCTCCTTCACAGGCAGAAGGGTTAGCTGGGTGATCCTCCTTGGAGCTTCTTCAAGAGGAACGCTCTGTGTGACTGAGATGCTGGGCCCAGAGCACCTTGTGTCCTTCCCCCTGGAAGCCCACATGCCAAGCCAGGTGATCCTCAGCAGCAGCAGCCTCCAACTTAAGTCACTGCCCGAGGAAGACCCTGTTGCCCCAGGGACAAATGGTACCAGGCACAGCCTTCTGGAAAGGGGCAGTGCCACCGTGTCCTAGAGGAAGGTACAGTGGGAGGGGTTCACATGAAAACACGGCCTTCAGCTGCACTCTCTGCTCCGGTGCCACTCACCCAGGTTCTTAGCACGACGTAGTGGCTGGAGCATGATTCCGGGAGTCAAATGCAGCACTCAGATCCCAACCTGCTGCACTGGACCTGGCTGGAGCATGATTCCTGGAGCCAGATGCAGCGCTCAATCCCGACCACTGCACTGGACCAGGTTGCTCAGGGCAGGCCCTGCCTGGCCCTCTTTGGAGGCTCCAACTCCACACTGAGGCTGAGTGTGAACTTGTTTGGACGGTCAGGCTTTTCTTTTGACACTCAGCTCAGTCAAGAGGACAGCCACTGCAGATTGGATCTCTGAAATGCCAGAGGGAGGTCTAAGCTTCTTGCCACCCAGGTCCACAGCATGCCGTGGGAGGTGGAGAATCAACTGAGTGGGCCTAAAAGGATACTTTGTTTAATTTTCAAAGTGTGTGTGTGTGTGTGTGTGTGTGTGTGTGTGTGTGTGTGTGTATGTGTGTTACTTGCATGAATGCCTGTGCACCACATGCATGCAGTACCAAGGATGCCACAAGAGGACATCCTGAGACTGGAGTTAAAGGTTTTAAGCCGCCATGGGGATGCTGGGAATCAAAAAAAAAAAAAAAAAAAAACAAAAAACAAAAAAAAAAAAAAAAAAAAAACCAGCCAGGGCTCTAACTACTGAGCCATCTCTCCAGCCCCTGGAGAAGCACTTTTTAAAAATGCAGTGAAATGGGACCATTAGTAGGCTTTGCTTGGAGGAATGGGGATTTCTTTCTGCTGTGAGTCCTGATAGAAAACACACCTCTTACTCAAAGAAATGCTTGAGCATTGTAACCTAGATTTTTTGTTTCTAAGTGAGGGCAAAGGATAGATGTTCAGTTGATAGAATGCCACCTAGCATTCATGCAGTCCTTTGATTCCCAGCACTGCATAAAACAGGGTATGGTAGTGCGCACACCAGAGGACCAAAAGGTCAAAGCCATCCTCACCTAGATAGCAAGTTCAAGGCAGCCTGAGATACAGAAGACCAGGAGACTGTGTCCAAAAAAACAAGTTGAAGGTCATCCTTACCTGCATGGTAAGTTCAAGCCAGCCTCAAGGGAGGAATACATATGTTGAATGTGTATTATCAGCCTAATAACACCGTTTAGTAGAGTGCCACAGGCCCTGTGTCTGCAGGCCAGGTCACCACAGTGAGCGTGAACGTGAGTCTGCTGCTAGGTCCATGAATGCCCCACTGGGTTCTGTGTCTCAGACGGCTCAGCAGAAACCATGGTCTCTGTCTCACCCTCCTGGGTTCTAAATCTTTGTTTCTTTAGGGTCCCTCTTTTTGTGATGATTTTTTTAACTAAATTTGTACAGTTCAAAAATGATCAAAAGGATTTTTGTAAGAAATCATGCTCCAGCTACTCAGAGGCTAACACTATTCACTTTGGGGCAAATTACTCTGCACTTTTTTTTGCTAGGTGGCTTTTTTTTTTTAAAACACGACTAAGATAAATTTGGATCTATAATTTTATATCCTGTTTTCTTTGTTTAGCATGAAATCTATGCAGTTACCCACGTTGCTAAGAAATCTCTTGGGTTTTTTTTTTCCCCCGTTTTTGTTTTTTTAGATGGAGCCTTGCTATAAAATCCAGGTTGGCCTTGAACTTAGGGTTCTCCAGCCTCAGCCTGCTGAGTGCTAGGGTGACAGGAATATGTTACTGTGCCCTGCAGAGTTCTTACTGATATAAATTTACATAGATTTACTAAAATTGTTTTTAAAATCCCTGCTTGTTGGTCTGTGGCTCCCTACATGTGGGTGCAGCAGCCAGCTCTGTACGAAGCCTCTTCCCAGTGTCCTCAGGATAGGTGTCTACAACTCAAAGAGCCAGACCCACAGTGCATGCATGTCATCCCCAATTCTTTCCAGAAAGTATCATGGACACCCTACTAGCTGTGGCTGTGAGTTCCAGTTCCCTGGAGGCCTTGTTGGTATTGAGCTCTGCTGGTTTGCTTTTTTAAAAGTTGCATGTGTATGTATGTGTGTGTGTGTATTATGTATGTGTGTGTGTGTATTATGTATGTATGTATGTGTGTATTATGTATGTGTGTGTACTATGTATGTATGTGTGTGTATGTATGTATGTGTGTATTATGTATGCATGTGTGTATTATGTATGTGTGTATGTATGTATGTATGTGTGTATGTATGTATGTATTATGTATGTATGTGTGTGTGTGTGTGTGTGTGTGTGTCTGTCTGTCTGTCTGTCTGTGTCTATTCATGTTACAGAGTGCATGTGGAGATCACAGATAACTTGCAGGAATCAATTTCAACTTCCACCATGTGTGCCCTATGGATTGAACTTGGACCCTGGGGCTTAGGGGAAAGTGTTAACACACTGAACCATCTCAGTGGCCCTTTGGTGTGGTTTCTAGTCCTTATGTGTTTGTAGGCTCAAACATACCCTTGGTTTTGATTTACATTTCTTGAGCTGTAGAGGGATCAGAGCTGTTGCCTACACACACTGGTCATTTGCTCTTTCTTTCTGGGGATGTTCAGGCAGACCAGAAGGCAGTTGTCACCGCCATCCTGGTGACGATGGTTTCAATATCTGGTGTCCTCTTGAGGTGAGGAAACAGAACTCTGGGGCCTGGGTGTCCCTGACCTATTTCTCAGGGAATTAAGGCTGAAATGATGTTTCAAATCAGACCACATGTCCCCTGCCACTTGGCAGGTTGCATTATCCCATTCTACAGATACTGCTCAGGGGAACCAGGCCAGATCTGGATGCCACCGCTTGTCACTGGTGGAGTAAGGCTTCTGGTTCCGTTGCTCACATTTGGTGCTTGGTCCTTACTCTGCAGCCTTCAGCCGTGTGTCCGTACACCCCTGCTAATTCTAACAGCTGTTTGAGGTCGTCTGCAAGGTTGCCGTAAAGGGCAGTTCCCACTATTCCGTCAGCACGGGAGGTTCCCACGCTGGATCTGGAGACAGACAGACACTTCTAGCTGGTGGAAGTTCATGAAAGTTCAAAAAGAACCTTTGAATCTGACCTCACTCAGTGGGCATTTTCCCCTCTTTTTTAGACAGGGACTCACTGGCTCTTCTGGAACTTGCTATGAAGACCAGGCTGCCCTTGAACTCACAGAGATCCTCCTGCCTCTGCCTCTCAAGTGCTGGGATCAAAAGTGTGTGCTACCATGCGCAGCTGAGAATACACTTGTGGCTTGCTTTAAGTTTTGGGCACGTCTGTCCATAGTTTAGAACATACAGTCTAACAGACAGTGCTGCGCCTGCTTAGGACCTCCCTGCTGCCATGCAGAGTCCCATGATGGGACCTACCTGCCGAGCTACTGTCCTTGCCCCACTGACAGATGAGGACAGCAGGGCCCGGAGAGGTGGAGAGGCAAATGGGACACCTGGGATTTGAACCCAGGCTGTTGGGTTTTAGTCCATGTTTAACTTGCGTGTGTCTATTGCTGCTTCTCATCTGGGCATTGTGGGGGGAGATGCTCTCCTAGGGCTGGGGAAACAGCCACCTCTGCCTTTTCCCACATCAGAATTGGGGGTAGGGGCTTTGTTGTGGGGGATCCCACTGCATTCTTGAAGTTGGGCAAGTGAGGAACCCTCCCCAAGAGCCAGGTGGAGTCCCCAGTCATACCTCAGCTGGAGACAAGACCCCTGCACCCTGGGTCTGTCTCCCTTCAGCAGCTGTAATTGTGGGCTGGCACTGGGAGCTTCTGACTCGGTCTGGTTTTCCTGAACTGGGTACTCGGGCAGTTAGGGGGTTGTTTCCCTCCAGAACACTGGGGTTTTTCAGGTGTGCACTGAGCCTCGACCACAGTCAGCCGAGTGAGCAACCACACGTCTAAGAGGACTTCTGTGCGTGATTCTGTTCTGTCCACAGGGGCGTGAGAGGCAGATTCTACAGGAGACCATCCACAACTTCCACTCTTCCTTCGAGAGCAGCGCCAGCAACACCAGGGCCCCTGGCAACAGTCCCTGTACGTGAGCCTCTTTGCTGTGACCGTCAGTGTGAGCGCCCTGAACATCCACACCCCTTCCCACAGCCAGAGCTCAAGCTGCTGCCCCAAGCTGCCATGTTATGTCTTGGCCCATTCACTGTCCCTCCACCAGAACAGCCCTGGCAATACTTGTACTGCACAGGACTCCAGTGCATAGAGACATTTGGGTGTTCCTGGTTGGTAGTGGGGTTCACACAGTGACTCAGGGACCCTACTATTTACCCCTGGTGACTTACCATCCCCAAGAGTTTTAAAGTCTTTAAAAAATGGACATGACAGACCCAACTTCTTCCTAAATGCCTTTGCTCATGCTTCATTGGCCCCCAGTGATCACATGGCTCTACCTGGATGCAGGGCAGGCTGGGAAATGTAGTTCCTGTAGTGGCTCAAGCAATACTAATCACAGGGGAGTGAGCATTTTGGTGGAAGGTAAACCCTGCCTGCTACATCTTGCTGTAAGACCTTCACCTGTGGCTAAGAATGAGGCTTAGTTGGTAGAGTGCTTGTCTAGCATGCATGAAGACCCAGGTTTGACCCCCAGCACCACATAAATGATGTGGTGATACATGCCTATAATCTCATGCCATGGCATTCATGGCAGTAAAGGCAGGAGGATCAGAAGTTCAAAGTATTCATTGGCTATGTAGTGAGTTTGTGGCCAGCCTTGGATCCATGAGACCATTTGTTATAGAACAACTCATAACTCATTCCTGGTGGTCCCAGTCACCCAGTCATGGCCTTTCTTGGTGTCTCTACAGACACACACGGTTCTTCTGTGCTGTGCACATCACTACGGTAGCTCTTCACTGCAGCTACGGCACACAAGCAGCAAGCGTGGGGTGTACAGCATGCTTTCCTCTGTTGCAAAGGCTGTCAACCCACTGTGTGGATCCTCCTCCTCTGTGGCCTTTGCCTTCTCTACTACAGGCTAGAGAGCTGGGAAAACAAGGTTCTGGGCGCCACGGTGCCCTCCAGAGTCAGGTATATCTTTCTGCAATAGCACAGAGCCAGAGACTGAAGTACTGCGTTGTGATAGGGCTTTGGGGCTTTAATCCCAGCACGTGGGTGACAGAAGCAGACAGATCTCTGTGAGTTCGAGGCCAGCGTGGTCTACAGAGAAAGTTCCCAAACATCCAGGGCTATACAGAGAAATCCTGTCTCAAAAAACCAAAAAAATAAAATAGAGAAGAAAAATAAAGGGCTTTGGGGCTCAGAAGGCAATGAAGTAGAAACTTTGGGGTTTCTACTCTACCTTATTTATAATGCTGTGCTCCTCAAAAGTTAGTTGGCCTGTGCATCTCTACAGCCAGGGAGGGCCTGGCTTTTCAAACTCACTCTTTCTATTTTTTTACTGGGTGCTGAGAGTGAGAGAAGAACTGGAGCTTGTCTGGAGAATCTTGATGGGCAGGGAAGCGCGTGAGCAGGCAGTCCCAGCCTCAGGGACAGCAACAAAGAGTAGGCTCTGTGCTGTGGACTTGGGGTCAGGGGTCGGGGCCAGCTGTGCAGCTGGCCGGGGATATGGTAAGAGAGCTGCACGGGCCTCTGAGCTGCACCTTGGAGCCTGTGTACATCAAGTACTTGGTCCTCAGGAGGCACCTAGCAGACAGCACTTGTCTCGGAATTCAGATCTTTACTGTGAGCTGTGCTGGGCCATCTCTTATCTGTCCCTCCATACTGGCTGTCAGAGGCCATGGCCACCACACTGGCCAGAGCCTCGTGTTTTCTCCTGATGGATCCGGTGGGTCTCTTGTTCCTCCCATCCCCTGCTCACTGAAACTGTCTATAGGAAGGTTCCTGTATGCTGTCCTGTAAGGCAGTGGTTCTCAGCCTTCCTGATGCTGTGACCCTTTAATACAGAGCCTCATGTTGTGGTGACCCTCAACCATGCAGTTATTTTTGTTGTTTTTACAACTGTAATTTTGATACTGTTATGAATCGTAATGTAAGTATTTTTAGAGGTAGAGGTTTGCCGAAGGGGTTGCGACCCATAGGTTGAGAACCACTGCTTTAAAGGGGACGTGCTCGCTAAGTCCCTGCTACGTGCCCTAGTTTCTTGGCACAGTCGTTCATCCTCCACACTGGTTAACCTCACAGTGTACACGAGGAAGTAGACCCAGGAGGCAGAAAGCAGCCCTCCAGTTACTCAGTCCTGAAGTAGCAGTGCTGAGTGTGAGTCCGAGTGGCGGCCTCCACGTCCAGGCCTTCCCCATCCTGTCCACCTCTGGAGTCGTGGTGCTGCTTGCTGTTGTGGGTAACCAGTGTCCTGGAGGCTCCGTGTGTGCCGCCTGCTGTGCCCCATCTGGCGTATCCACGTGATTGGCACTGCCCTCAGTGGGACACCCGTGAGACAGGTGCCGTGCCAGAGCTGGCTTCTATAGAACAGGCCTCCGGGACCCCATCGGAGGGCCGGACAGCGAGGTTGGTGTGCGACAGGCTGTGGGTGACACCGTTCTTACCTTTACTGCCCTCTAATGGTTCTGAGCCCTTTCCTCCCACGCAGTGTGCTGATTGGCCAGCCCTGGCATCCTTTCTGGGCCATCCGCACCTCTTCTAGGGACCCTTCCTCTACTCACGGTTGTTCCCTGCCCTCCACAAAAAGTGCTTCCCTTGCTCCATGGCTTCCAGTAGTTTCCAGAATGCATTTCTTGGGACACTAATGCCACGAGATGTTAGGTTTTGACAGGAGGGTTTGTGGTAGTTGGGTCGGGTTCTGTATCAGGAAGGTTTGGCAAACGCTAGTCAAAGCCAAGATGCGAGATTGTCTTTGCCGTGAAACACCCCAGTCCCTTCATTGTGCTGGGCCACTTCATGGGGTCACAGAGCTGGTGCCATTTCTCATGGTGGCTTTTATAAGGTGCTCTTGTGAGACCAGGGTCCCTTGGACAGCACCGAGAAAGCCCTGCTTCATCCGGAACAGTGACAGCTGCAGACTCCAGGGGGCACTCAGTCGAGCCACCCAGAGTCCTCAGACTCTGTTCTTAACTGCCCTGCAGAAGTGGCCTGCTTGTCGGTAGGACATCAGGGTGAGGGAGTTCCCTGACTCAGCTGGCAGGAACCCTGCTCAGTGGCCTTTCTGTCCACTGCACGGTGGGAGACATTGCTGCCCAGCATCCTGCTGGAATGTCCTGGCCACCTCTTTCCACCCCACACCATTCCAAGAAGGCTGGCAGAATTTGTAAGAACCAAGTGTCCTTTTTAGCCTTTTCTTCTTGGGACATTTATTGAGCATCTGCCCCATACCAGACCCTCTGGGCTCTGAGACCACAGAAAGACTCACTTTGGCCCATGGCAGGCCAGACAGACAGTGGTGACATGTCAGGATGTAGGACACGTGTGTGGTGAGCCAAGGACTTAATCATTAGTGAGGCCTCGGGCTCCACCTGGATGGTCCCAGATGACAGGAACTGGTCCTCAGCAGATGTGGACATGGTACAGTCGCGGGTACAGGAGTGGCAGCAGGTACTCTGACTGGATTATGTCCACGGAGTCTGTATATCCATCATGTCACTCATCACCTGACTTCCCTCCTTTTTGAAGTGAGTGGAAGCTCTAGAAAGATACTGCGTGTGGAGCCGACCAAGCTCTAGCTTAGCCGCTGTTCACTAAGTGATACACAATACGTCACTTCATCTCCTGAGCCTCGGTTTTCCTCTTGGAGTTACCAGGGAACCTCTGTCCCAAGGTGCCAAAGTCAGGTGGAGTCCAGAAAGCCCCTTTGCCCTGGAGCTGTATAGATGGTAGGAATCTTGAAGATGGTTGCATCTTTTAAATCTGTTTCTTCCCCCTTTTCCCTTTTTCTTCCGTCTGTCCTTCTACAACGACAACAAGCCATGGCCGGATGGGCGAGGCCGGAAGAAGCAGTGTCAAGCAAGAGGTAGCTGCAGCTTGATGGTTCTGTTGCACCGAAGCCCTGAGGCACCGAGGTTGAGTGGTGAATCTCTGCCCTTCTGTTGCGTCTGCCCCTGGGTTATTTCCTCCCTGGGATTCACAGCAAGTGCACAGAAAGAAGGCTGGGTAGCCAAATCATCAGAGCTAATGCAGCATGCAGGGGCCTGGGAAGCCCCTCTCTTTGCTAATGCTTTGGAGAGGCCTGGAAATGTACAGTTCAAGATGGAGGCCCCATGGCTGCAGATAAGAACCCTAACCTCTACATCCAAGTAGGTGCTGCCTTCAAGGCCTGGGACCCTTCCAGAGAAGATGCTACGCACAGGTGAACCCCTGCACAAGGCGTGGTGAAGCACCCCACTGTGGCTCTCCTTGTTCATTTTAAGCAATCACCAGTGGGTCCTGTTCAACACGTGAAGAAGCCTAATGCTGCCCATAATGCCAGATTCTGCAGGATGCCAGGGAGAGAGTGCCAAGACCCTTGGGAGTTTCCCAGTCGCTTTCTGGTTCCTTCCAGAGGGCTGCCAGTCTCCTCCTGCTCTTGGGGCACTGCTCTCCAGGAACAGACTTGGACACACCTATGGTTGTAGCACAGCTCAGAGCACAATGGCCGTGAGGTAGAGCCGCAGGGGGAAGCTGTGGAGGAGGAGCCGTCCAGGAGAGCACCAAGGAGAGAGCACCAAAGCCCTTCACCTGTCTCCGGCTACTCCGGCCCTACCGGAGTGCAGCCAGATCACCTCAGAGCGGAGTCCTGTTTCCCACGGGAGCTTCCTCTCCACAAAGACCAGTAGACACAGCCCCAGCCATCTTCATCAGGATACCCTGGTGGCGGGGCTAGGGTGCGACTTTGTCCCAAGCCACACCAGGGTGGCTGCATCCGATAGTCAGAGATCATGGTGCCATTGCGTTTCAGCCCTGCGGTTGGTTTCCATTTCCTTCACATCAGACTTACATTATTTCCACGTAGAGACTTGATTCTTGGAAAGACTTTTTGCTTGCGGAACTGCATGTATTAAAAGTGGGGAGTGTGTCTGCTCTCTTTGTGCTCTTCGGGGCACAGCATGCTGCAGGGTGTTCGTACCGCCTTACCCCATCTCCACAATAACCCTTTGAGGCCGCTGGAACCTTCCATTCCTGTCAGTTTGGTGACTGACACACTGATAGTAACCAGCTTTAGGAAGGTCAAACCCAGCTAATGAGGGACGCTGGTTTGAATGCAGGTCTCCCCTCAGAGTCCATCTTCTGATGTCTGACTGCCTGTTGGCAATGAGTAACCCAGCCAGCAACCAACCAACCAATCGGCACTTTGTCATTTCCTCCTTATAGTTTGTCTACAGTGGGGAGGGGGTGCAAAGTGCTATAAAGATTTTGGAAGGTTCACCTCAATTCTGTGAAGAATTGTACTCTGGTCTTGGTGCCTCAGCCACCTGGAGCACAGGCAAACAGAAGGTGGTGTTTAGGTGTTGGGGGGAGGCTGGACAGGGCAGCTCCCTATGGGGAAGAACCCTCAGGAACCAGAGCTGCGAGGAGCGCGCCGCAGCACGAGCTAGGTACTAGAGAGGTAACTAGAGAGGAATTCAGATTAGTGGGGGATGGATTGGCAGGTGATTCCCAAAGTCAGTAGTAGGGTGACAGGGATAGGTATCCATTAGCAAGTTACCCTGACACCAAGTCTCCAGTTGACATGTTAGCCTTGACCCTAACAAGTCCGCCATGCTTTGGGAAGAAGATACAGCAATGATAGCTTCAGTTTGACTGCTGAAATCCAAATCTCAAAAACACCGTCCTGGACCCTTTGTAGGTCTTATTCCCCCCATAACCATGAGAAACTAGGAAGCAGGAGAGCGCTTTCAACAAGTAAAACGTAGAATGCCCACCCAGCCGGGCTGGGGGAAGCTCAATGGTAGAGTGCTCGCCTCTAGATTTTCCAGACCCTGTTATTGAACCCAGGACCAAAAAGTATAAACACAATGTGTATCTAACCCAGAAGTTCACTTCCTCAGCATATTTCTAAAAGAATTGGAAATCATGCTCAAACGAGACCTCACCATCACAGTAGGCAAGAGGTGGAGGTGCCCGGGTGTCTTGGTTTCTTCTGTTGCCTCTGACAAAAGCGTATTGAGGAGGAAAGAGTTCATTTGTCTCACTTTCCATGTTACAGTCACCGTGGCAGGGGAGTCATGGAGGCCGGAGCTTGAGGGAGGTGGTCACATCTGTAGACAGAGCCAGGGATGTGTGCTCAGGTCTCTTTTTCATTGTCCAAGACCAGACTCATGAGACAGTGCCACCCACATTCAGTGTGGGCCTTCCACCTCAGTAACCTAAGAAAATGCCTTGCAAGCATATCCACGGGCCAACCTCATCTAGGCAGTCCCTCCCTGAGACTCTTCCCAGGTGACTGTAGATTCTGTCGAGTTGACAATAGCCTAACCATCACACCAGGCATCCACCAGTGTGTGAATGTGGTCTGTCTATAAAAAAGAACATGACTCAATTGACAGATGTCTTGACCAGGATGAACCTGAGACTGGCACCAAGGAAAAAAACAGACGGAAGACCACAGTGTCTCCACAGTGGCAGATAAAGATCCACAGGGATGGAAAGCATGTTGGTTGTGGTCAGGCTGGAGTGGGAGGGGAGTGTGATTGCTGACAGGGAGGGTTTTCCTTAGAGGCTGTGCAAGCGTCACACGGTGTGACTCCATAGGGGTATGTGACTGCATTCTACCTTGGTGGTTACCGTGGTGTGACTCTGCTGCTCCATTCTACCTTGGTGGTTCCAGGGGTGTGACTCTGCTGCTGCATTCTACCTTGGTGGTTACCGTGGTGTGACTCTGCTGCTGCATTCTACCTTGGTGGTTCCAGGGGTGTGACTCTGCTGCTGCATTCTGCCTCGGTGGTTTTGCTTTTGGTTTCAGTTACCAAATATAGGAGATGGGAGGGGCCACCCGAGGCCCTGGTGTCCCGTGGCCTTCCACCCTTCGAGTTGGTCTTGTTCACCTCTGTTCTGTCCTCCGTGGGAGATCTTTACCTGATCAGGGCTGCTTTCTCTCATATACGTGGGCCCACTTTTCAGAGGGACCTAGGCATACTGAGACTCTCAAGCCAGTGTCCCCAGAGCCCTGCAGAGCAAATGCTTCAGAATGGGCCAGTAAGCCCCCTTCCTGAGGTGAGACTGCCCCATGGGGTGGAGTCACCACGCTCCACACCCTCTCTCCAGTTCTCAGCGAATTCACTTGCAGTTCATTCAGTAGAGCAATTGTCTCTGCTCAGCAGCAGACGAATGTGGAGCTCAGAGCTTGTCACTCGCATGGTCACCCACCCCTCCAGGATCTGCTCAGCCATTGTTCAGCCCTTGAGACTCAGCCTGGGGACTCTGTAGCCTTTCGTGTGCTTTTCAGTCCCCTCTGTTCCTCTCTTGCCACCCAGCCCCACTTCCCTGTCTGCAAGTGTCCATTCAAAGGCTGGAGGCCAACGTCTTCATTATAGTGACTATCGTTGTGATGAAACACCATAACCAAAGAAAGCTGGGGAGGAAAGGGTTTATTTGGCTTACACTTCCACAACATAGTCCATCATTGAAGGAAGTCAGAGCAGGAACCTGGAGGCAGGAGCTGATGCAGAGGCTGTGGAGGGGTGCTGCTTACTGGCTTGCTCCTCAAGTCTCACAGCCTTCTTTCTTATTGAAGCCAGGACCACCGGCCCAGGGATGACACCATCAATCACTAACTAAGAAAATGCCTTATGAAGCCTATAATCTTCTGGAGGCATGTTCTCCATTGAGGTTCCCTCCTCTCAGATGACTCTAGCTATGTCAAGTTGACATAAAACTAGACCACACAGCCATTCTACACTAGTAGAGTCTGCCTCCTGGAACCCACATAGAACAAGAGGGGTTAGGGCAGCATGGGGAACCAGTGGAAAGGGTCCAGAGATGGAGAGCGTTGTGAATGAAGCTACCGGGCAAGCTGACTGTACTGTGTCCTTAGGGATTGTGGGAACTGGGATGCAGGCTCATGTGCTGAAGCCCAAGCATTGTCAGGTGCCGGGGAAGCCCCGGGAGCCAAGCCAAGTCCTTGCCTCGCTTGTCATCCTCTAGAATAATGACAGTCCTGGCTCAAGGGGCAGGTGTGGAGCTTGACTGGCCATCTGAGGGCTCGTCACAAGGAAAGCACTCTCCGGCCCCCCGAGTTCCTGGTCATTTTTTTTCTGTCTGTCCAGTGGGGGATCGAGCCACATAAACTACTGATCAGCCACTTGGCACCGCTACATTGACCACCACAGAGCTGGGGACAGGCAAAAGAGCTGGTTATGGGATGTACCAGCCAGACTGATTGCAAGAATGAATGGAAAATATTTGTTAATTGGATAGCAATTAACTTAATGCACATAATTCAGTTTGCAAACCACAGTCATACAGAACACAGAGCAAAGAAAGCTGGCAGGAAGAGCAGGTGCCGACTGTCAGTTCCACTTCGATCCCCCTTCTGTCAGGAGCTTAAATGTGTCCTTTGGCATTCCTGAGAAAGGATGACTTTTTTAAGAAGTAACTTTAGTTTCAAAAGATTTGGCCAAGTCATTATCAATGAGTACATTTTTGCCATGCGAGACATCTTTCCTTTCTTTCCTGGGTGTCCCAAGGTCAGGCACAATGGCCGCCAAAGCCTCACGGGGTGCCGGATGTGCAGAACCTAGGCGGTGGCAGCAGGTGCCCTTCTAACAATCTGGTACCTGGAGGGATTCTCCACACCAGCGCCTGCCCACACTCTGAGAGCCCCGAAGCTTCTGGAGTAGTCTACAGATAGGGCCCTGACTCTCTACACAGTGAAACATTCAGAACACTCGCACAGTGCTTCATAAGCTACGGTCATGCTCCTTAAGGTCATTCATAAGGTCATTTATAAGTGAAATCCCTACAAGGTCCTCAGGGATGTGCACGTCCATTGCATCTTGAGAAGCTGTCCATTGCCCTTATCACAGCAAACAAACATTTTGTGCTGTTACCTATCACGGGCATATCTAACCTGCGGCCTGCAAGCTGCATGCATCACATAGCTGTGTGGCCCAGCACATCTGTAGATGACAACATCATGCTGCAGTGTCTAAAAGTTGGACACCTCTCAGACTTTCATCCATCAGGTTCCACAAGCAGAATAATCCGCCCAGGGTCTTGCAGGTAATTACAGTCGATCTCAGGTCCTCTTCAAATCCACTAGGCATATACTGTGGCTATGTATGTATCCATGTGTAATCTCCCCACCCTTTCAGAGGCACCATGATTACCATTTTGTAGATAAAGTGAGGTTCAGAGAAGTTAACTTGGTAAAGATGCCACACCTTGATTTTAGCCCAACTCACAAAAGAAATTCACCACTTAGGAATCAAGGAATTGTAAGCACAGAATCGTAAGCACAGCAGTTGGTGTGCTGGGTATGCTCGTCCTACTGAAGGTCCAGAGACATCAGACCTGGTTGGAGTCCTGCCGGCACCAATAAGGGCAAATGGAGCGAGTCACCTGTCTATGGAGCCTGGGTTTCCCTGTGCACAGCAGACAGACAGCAGATGCTCTGTGGCAAGGCTGCGGTGAGGAGTGAGGTCATAAACGCTCGAACGTATGTCAGCTGTGAAGTGCAATGCAACACACTAGTTAATGGCTTTATTCTCCTGGGCCCCTGACACGGTGGTGGAAGAGGAAGAAGCTTGGAGAACGAGGAAGTTGCAGTAGGTGGAACTTCAGGGTTGCCATGGGAACCAAAGCTCCGAGGCTGATCAAGGCAGGAAATACCATCTGGCTTTAAACACCAAAAAAGCCTCCACTCACACCGGACTTCTTTCTGTAAACAGCAAAATTAACAGCATCCTTGGCTGCCATGTCAGCCCAGAGCGAGCAGAGGATGGCTTGTCATTCGCTTGCTGGCTATGGTCAGATCTAGACAGAGCCCCTCAGGAGCTTCGCGTTCACCAGCTGTCACCTCCAGAGACTAAGTCACTCAGTAACCCTGAGCTGAAACGGGAGAGAAACCTCTCCATCTCAGCCCCAACCCTTCCCCAGCCTTTGCAAACCCGAGGGAAGAAGAAAAGTGGTACCCAGGGACAGCAGTGGGGGAAAACAAGGATCTCAGCCCCAATGCTGGACCGGTGTTGAGGAAGCATGGGGTGGCACCCACCCAAGGTCACCCAGCAGGTCAATGACAAAGTCACATTTTCAATAAATTCCCTGTGACTTTTTCTTTCCACACCTGCCTTTGCTGTCGCCCGGCCTTGCAGCTTGCTCCCTGGGATACACTAGGCTTGGGACTTCTCCGGCTCCCCATAGGCTCTAAGCAGAATGTTCCCTGAGTCTACATCTCCCAGGGATCCAGCAAGGGGAAAGCCAGAGCATCGGTGATGTCTTTGTGATGTGCACACACTAAAATGAACTAGATATAGTTTTTAAACAACAGGGATGTTCCTTAGAGCTTTCAGAATCTAGGGGAACAGCCCCTTTTATGACAAACCCTCAGGCTGAGCACTCGTGGTGATGGTGACTTTTAACACAGGGACTTTCAAGAACCACCTAAGCAGAAAGCATAACTGGGAGTCATAACTGGGAGTGTGGATGCCAGGTGGCTGGCTGTGCTGTGCAACCTTGCTTGCCCTCTCTGAGCCTGCTTTCTACATAAGACCAAGCTGTGGAGTGTCTCAGGCACCTTCCAGTCGGAAGGGCTCAGACTTGAGAACCTGTTGCTCCTGGAATCACCTGATGCCTTGTTCATCAAGGGACACCAACCAGAGTTTAAAGACTTCAGTCCCTTGCTGACTGGCTCTAGAAGTTTCCTGGGAGTGAGTCTTACAGGAAAGTCGCCTCTATGCTCTCTCAAACTAAGGGGCAACCTGAGGCCATCATGCCCACGCAACTCTAGACCCCTTACACTAACCTGTCACCAAGGGTGGCTATGGCTGAGCACTTGACTGTGTTTGCTACAAGTCATCCCACTATATACTCTAACACCCAGACTTCGCCCGAACACCTTATCCACAGGGCCATAGGCAGCTTCTTCCCCTGCTCAGGGAAGGCAGTGACACCTTCCTCACTTGTCATGGGAAGTTAGGACTCCTGGGGCTTTCACTTATCAGCCCTGGAACAACAGGTCTTTCCAGGCCTCTGCACCTGCCTGGAGCTATAGGAACTACTTCCCAGGAGACTGCAAGCTTCAGCAGCCAGATGGGGGATCCCTGGGGCTGCCGGAGCTCTGAGCACTGCCTAAGCCGTGGGGGAGGAGAGACCTGGAAAGTGCTATGTGTGACTGCTGTTCATCTGGTTCCCAGGCCAAGAAAATGGTGGGGAGGGTGGGGAGCAGCCTGAGCGATCACAAGGAAGGCCAATGAGAGGCCTCAAGACCTCAAATCAAATGGCTCCATGACTCAGCTCAAAAAAAAAAAGGATGGTCATCCTCCCCGACAGCAACGCTACCTCAGTCTGGAACCTCTGCGTCTCGATGGCTTTCTCCATAAAGTGGGGAGAATAAGTCTCTCCTATTGTGATGATGCGTGTGCACGCACGGGGGGGGGGGGTGGATTAAGTGAGAAAAGGTGTCCCTGGTACATACCACAAAGTAGGTGCTTAGCAATCTGTGAAGGCCTAACGTGTGGTGCCCTGAATGCCTGTAATCCTAGCCTTCAGGAAATGGAGGCAGGGGGGTCACAATTGGGAGCCCCATCCTGGATTATATAGCTATACTCTGTCTCAGAACAAAAGCCTCCTTAGCTAGTCATGGTGGAGCCTGCCTATAATCCTCACAGTTGGAAAGCTGAGGCAGGAGACTCACGTGTTCATAGCCAGCCTGAGCTACAGTGGGAACCTTTTGACAAAACGAACCATTCCTTAAACGCTGGGGCGCCCTTCAGTTGCACTGGCATGCAAGCGTCCTCAGGGAAGGGGCACATTGCAGGTCAGGGGACGTGGCAGGTGGGGGGCTGTGTGCAGATCCCCTCGGCTTTCTCTCGCACGCACTGGCGTGTGTCTGACCCCCATGCTCTGCTGCCTCTATAGCTATGAAACGGGTCATCACTGTGAACCTTTTGACACACTCGCAGAACTGGAAGTGAACTTGAGGTGTGCACACTCCCTTAGGACAGGACACTTGAGGGGTGGGAGCAGACGTGCCCACCTGGCGTTTTTCTCCACTTTTCTTAGTTTCCTAGAAGGGACCTGCTTCGGAAGCCAGCTCTGCTCCACACATAATGCGTACCTTTCCCTCCTGTTCAGCATTGCTATTTCCAGCTGTGGTGCCAATAGTGATGACAATGTTTACTATGTTCTCTGGGAAATTGATGCTGCTGAAAACTAAGTCTTCCATGAAGAGCCTTCAATCCAGGAAACAGGCAGAGATCACCCCAGAATGAAGGGTCAGCACAGGGCAGAGCGAGCGGGAAACCTGGAAGGACAAGTTCCTACTTTCTTCCCACAGTTCCCTGGGGCTTAGAAGCACAGTCCAGGGCACTGAGGGGATGTGACCTGCCAAGTGGGGAATGACTCCTATTTTTGTTTTGTTGCTTCTTGAGATAGAATCTCATACTATGTAGCCCAGGCTGATCAAACTCGTGATCCTCCTGCCTCAGCCCTCCAACTCTCTAAATTCTGGGATTACAGCTATATGCCACCCATCTCAGACTCCTTGACAAGGTACCAAAAACATCCCAAAGCCCCGAGAAAGGTAATAATAATGATAGATTGTGGGGCATGAGAGTTAAAGCTGTAAAGGAAGGACATAAAGTGAACTGTGATGTCCACATCTGGCAGGAGCCCACAGAGGTGAGCAGTTAGAGGCGGGAGTGTTCCTGCACCCAGGGAAGGGGGCTGTCCTAGGAGACATAATGAGCCAGGTCCAAGGGAAGGGAAGTCCAGCCTCCTGCGTGAGAGAGGACGTGAACACTCTCTACCTGTCAGTTTCATACCGAAGGGTAGACAGGCAGACAGGCTCAGTGGGAAGCAGATGTGGTTTGTAACAGCTGCCACAGTCAGTTCTGCAAAGCAGGCTGTTTTTTGGTGGTGGTGTTTGGATTTTTTTTTTTTTTTTTTGAAGTAGTATCTCATGTGGTCCATGTTGTTCTCAAACTCAGCTGAGGGTTACCTTGAACACTCTCTCTCTCTCTCTCTCTCTCTCTCTCTCTCTCTCTCTCTCTCTCTCTGTGTGTGTGTGTGTGTGTGTGTGTGTGTGTGTGTGTAGATGTGTGTGGATGCCAGAGGTCAGCCTTGAGTGTGAGCCCCAGGGATCATCCTGTCCCTGCCTCCTCAGCACTGGGATTTCAAGCACACACCACCGTGGCTGGAACTTTCACAGGGGCTCTTGGGCTCCCACTCAGGTCCACCTGTTTGCAAGCACCTTACCGGCTAAGCCGTCTCCCCAGCCCTGCTTGAAGCGCCTGATCTTTCTGCCTTCACCTCCTGAGTGCTGGGATCACAGTTGTGTGCCACTATGACCGGGCTGTGAAGTGCTGTGGATTGAACCCAGGGCTCTGTGTAGCTCAGTAAGCACTCTACCAACTGAGATACAGTCTGGCCCAAGACATGTTTCAGCCAGGGCTGTAGCAGCCTGTGGTGCTGGCCCCAGGCCTTGTGTTCTGAGGGGTTTCTTAATTCTTCTCCCTCTGCTCTGTGTGATGAAGGACCGGTTCCCAAAGGTCTCATTCCCCAGGCTCCTTGTCAGCTGACTTCTGGCCAGTGGCCTCAGCAGGTTTCCTCCAGAGAAAAGGCACCAATACTGTTCTGAGCTCTCTTGGGGGCCAGAGCCTTATTCAGGGTGCAGCTGGGACTGCCATCCCACAGGAGAAGTAAAGTAGGACACTGAGAACCTGCCGGAGGACAGAAGCAGCAGGCTCTCCTCCATGTGGGTATCCGAGTGTCTCCTCGCTGGCCGCCGCATCACCTCCAAAGGCCATTCTGGGCAGCAAATCAGCCATCCATCTAGATTTCTTGGATGACCTCTTGTCACCCTGGTCCCAGAAGGAGACAGTAGCCACCTTCTGCTCTTGCTGATGCTGGGGACGGCTCACCTTCCTCCAGAAGCGACTCAGCCTTCTATGCCTCCAGTCCCTAGTGTCCTGTTCAGCCCTCTGTGGTAAACACTGTTTTCTGCTTAGACTGATTAATACCTGGGGCCTAGCATCCCCAACCCTGGCCACAGTACCTCAGGGGAACTCCTGTATGTTCCTAAGGACACGAGTACAAAAAGATGCTTGTGTCCATGGAGAGCGGGAGGCAGCACAGAGACTTTAAAAAAAATTATTATGATTTATTTATTTTTATTTTACATGCATTGGTATCTTGCCCAAATGTATGTCTATGTGAGGATGTTGGATCTCCTGGAAATGGAGTTACAGACAGTGTGAGCTGCCATGTGGGTGTGGGAATTGAACCCAGGTCCTCTGAAAGAATAGCCTGTGCTATTAACTGCTGAGCCATCTCTCTAGCCCCTCCCCCCTTTTTAAAGCAGAGTCTTATGAATTTGCTGGGAATGACCTTCAACTTCTGAGCCTCTTGCTTCCCCCCTCTCAAATACTGAGATTACAGGTGTGTTCCATCACAGCATTTTATGAGGGGGTTCTGGATTCATGCCAGGTAGGCCCTCTCTCAACTGAGCTACACCCCAGCTTAGGGATGGATACGCATGTATGGCGTGCATTAGTCTCATTGGAGGAGTGGCCATGTTGGAGGGTGGGAGAAGAGTCAGGTTTAAGGGGGAAAAAAGACAGGAAGGACCTTGCAGTGGCGAAGGTATCTCCAACTGCACTTCCGATGGGGGAGCTGGGAAGTTAGCCCCTGCTGCGGAGAGTTAACCAAAAGTGCAGGGCACCCCCACAGGATGCAGGGAAACGAGAGTGGTAGCCAGAAACAGAAAGGAGCAGAGGGCCAGGCAGTGGTGGTGCACACCTTCAATCTCCGCACTGGGGAGGCAGAGGCAGGTGGGCCTCTGAGTTCGAGGCCAGCCCAGTCTACAAAGTAAGTTCCAGGACAGCCAGAGCTACACAGAGAAACCCTGTCTTAGAAAGAAAGAAAGAAAGAAAGAAAGAAAGAAAGAAAGAAAGAAAGAAAGAAAGAAAGAAAGAAAGAAAGAGAGAAAGAGAGAGAGAGAGAGAGAGAGGAAGGAAGGAAGGAAAGAAGGAAGGAAGGAAGAAAGAAAGAAGGAAAGAAAGAGAGAGGAGGAGAGGAGAGGAGAGAAGAGAAGAGAAGAGAAGGGAGGGAGGGAGAAAGGAAGGAAGGAAGGAACAGGGGTAAGAAAAGGCATGCACAGACTGTAGCAGGAAGTAGACGTGGCTGGATGAGAAGCTCTTGCGACCTCATCAGGAGTTGTAGACTTTGTTTTATGGAAGCACAGGAAGGCCAGCTCCCCTCAGATCTGATCTGTTCAGCCTCTCATCGTACACATAGGGAAACTGAGGCTCAGGGACTGGCCCTGGGGCTCTTGGTTAGGGACTATTCTCTTTCCACTCCTTCCTGGCTGTGCCTAGGGACACAGCCCTGTCCCTAAGAAGCCCTGCCCTTGGGAGGAGACTGACAAAGAGCCCTGCAGTGTGGTGCGATGTGACGTGTTCTCAGGCTGGGAACTGGAGAGATGGTCAGTGGCCGAGAGCCTGTACTGTGTTGCCAAGGGACCTGACTTGGATTCCCAAGCACCCACATTGTGTGGCTCACAACCACCTGCAGCTCCAGCTCCGGAGGAATCTGACACTTCTGGCCTCTGAAGGCATTTGCACTCATGTGAAGGCACTCCCACATAGATCCATAGGGACATAGAATTAAACATAGTGTTGCTAAACCCCTGGTCCCCAGTTGGTGGTGCTGTTTGGGGAGGCTGTAGATCCTTTAGAAGAGGTAGTCTATCAGTCCATCAGTGGGTCACTGGGGGTGGGTCTTAGAGGTTATGGAGGGTTTCCTCTTCTGGTTTGTCCCCTCCCTCTCTCCTTCCTTCACTTCCTTCTTGACTGTAGATGTAATGTAACTATCACATTCCCACTGTTTGGAATCCACCATGCTTCCCCTGCTATGATGAACTCATGTGCTCTAACCATGAGCCAAAATTAATAACCCCTCCCTTATTGTCAGCCAGGTGTGCTGGCACACATCTCTAATCCCAATCACTTGGGAGGCAGAGGCAGGCGGATCTCTGTGAGTTGGAGGCCAGCCTGGTCCACAGAGGGAGTTCCAGGACAGCCAGGGCTGCACAGAGAAGCTTTGTCTTGAACTCTGCCCTTCTAAAGTTGCTTTTGTTGGGTATTTGATCAAAGGATGGGAAATTGACATGTCAGTCTCTGAATTCATGCCTTTTGAAGCCCTCCCTGTGAATCTGGTTGCTTCTTTGTGATGATTCATCTCCATTGACAATGAACTGGATTTGGAATCACCTAGGAGACACAGCTCTGGGCATGTCTGTGAGGGTATTTCCAGGAAGGTTTAACTGAAAGGGAAGATCCACTCTGAATGTGGGCAGTGCCATCCCACAGGCTTGATCCCAGATGGAACAGAAAGGGATCCAGCATTCCTCTCTCTGCTTCCTGCCTCACATTCTGGCCGCCATGCCTTCCCTGTCATGATGGACTGGATCCTCTCAAACCATGGGCCAAAATAAATCCTCTGTCCTGGTTTTGGCAGGTTATTTTGTCATAGTAACAAGAAAAGTAACTAACACAATCTGTGATTCACTTTCCAACAAGATACAATACAGGCAGCCCAGGCTTCTCTGTTTGCTCTCTAGATGCCCGGGGCTTCTCTGTTAACCCTGGCTATCTTGCTGGAGAAGATGTCAAAGAGCCCGACACAGAGACCAGAGAGTCCTGGCTGTCCACACCTCTCCAGCAGAGCCCAGCTTCCCCCTGCCTGACAGCAGAATATAGTCATGAGTGATGAGGAAGACCAACAGAAGAGCCGCCCAGCTGAGCCCAGACTAGGTTACGGTACCAAGCATATATAGTCATGAGTGATGAGGAAGACCAACAGAAGAGCTGCCCAGCTGAGCCCAGATTAGGTTACGGTACCAAGCAAACTAAGTGGTAGTGGTTCTAAGCCATGCTTTGTGATGTCAGCAGATCAGTAAAATAGGCACTTCACCAAGAGAAGGCTAGAGAGAAGTTGAGTTAGATTGTGCACAGAAGCCCAGGGGAGTGAGTGAAGGAGACTCCGGAGGGATCTCAGTCGACACAGAAGCAAGAGGTAGCCTGGGCATCACCCATACACTTCAGTAGATCTCCACCTGGGGGCTTACCATGGCACAGCCTCCGGCTGGCAGGAAACAGGATCCAGACTGCCCGGAGATGAACATCCCTGAATCTCACAACCAGGGCATGTGGCAGGTCATGCTCAGTGCCCTGGAAGGAGGAGGTAGAAGGCATGGGTGTCATCTTGTTGGGACAACCAAGGAGGGCTTCACAGAAAAGGAGAATTTTATTCCAGGCCCTGAAAAGTGGGTCAAGTTGGAGTGTGTAGGAGGCAGGGGACTATATTTTCAAGTGGAGTTTCCTGTGGGTAGAACAGCTCAGAAAAGCAGGAGTGGTGGCATATCCCTGGAATCCCAGCACCTGGGAGACCGAGACAGGAGGACCACTATAGGGTCAAACCCACCTGATACGCAAAAGAAGTTGCTGGACTAGTTAGGGTTACGTGGTGAGACTCTGTCTTTGAAAAAAAAACAAACCACTCAGCAACAACAACAAACCCCCAAGGGCTGGAGAGATGGCTCAGCAGTTAAGAGTATGCACTGCTTTTTCAGAGGCACCAGACTTTATTCCCAGAACACATACTAGGTTGCTCACAACTTCCTCTAGCTCCAGATCCAGGAGAGCTGACATTTTTGGCTTTATTGGGCACCAGCACTCACCTGCACATACCTGGGGACACAGACATACACGTAATTTATAACTCAAGAAAAGGAATGGGGGGACCCCATAACTAAACCAAACCAGTGCTGCTCAGACCTCTGGGGACAGTGAGAGGGAAAGTCTCTATGTCTCAGCTAAAATTCCTAAGCTGCACACACGGAAGACATTTTCACAGCGAGAGGCAGGGTAAAAGGCATGTAGACTTTCAGGTTCCAGTTAGACCCTCTGCTCTGTCCTTTGCTGGTTGCAGATGCTAGGCACCTGGTCGGTGCTCAGTATAGTTTTTGTCACAGCTCCCCTGTTGTCCTTCACCCATTTTAGACAGACACTGAAGGACTGCCCAAGTATCAGCATGTGGGAGACAGAATATATTTCCCATGTGTTCCCTCACCCTCTGCCTCCCCTTCCCATACAGCATCTCCCCTCCCTCCCCACCCTAAGGGCTTGAACTCCCACAGGCCAGAGAGAGAGAGAGAGAGAGAGAGAGAGAGAGAGAGAGAGAGAAAGAGAGAGAGAGAAATCGCCAATGCCATGCCTTCTAACAACTTCCAGGCTCGCAGGCTTGTTCCAATAACAGTCCACCAAGCTCCATGGAAATGCATCCCCAGCAGGGAACATTTCCCAGAGAATAGGCAATGGGGGTGTGTGTGTAAGAAAATTGAAAGTTTACTTAATCTTGAAGCTGAGATGGGCTGGAAAAGATTGTTTGACTCCTCATATCCAGAATTACAATTCTGAATTTGTCTCTTGTCTCACTCACGTGTTCTTGACAAAATTGTTAGATCTGAGATCCCATTTCCTGTTCTGAGGAACAGGTATCAAATGACTCCCAGGATCACTGATGATCTGATGATAATTACGTGAGGTGATACAGGGACAAGGAAGAAGGTGGGGGAGCTCAAAGCGTCATAACACACACACACACACACACACACACACACACACACACACACACACACTTGAGCTTGTGCCCAGGTTTTCTAGAGGATTCCTAACTGCCCACTCCAAGTTTTAAAGATGCTAATATCACATTTTTTTCTTTTATTTCTATCAAAAGCTTCAATCTGATGTCAAAATGATCAGAGCAGAGAGAGAAAAAGGAACAAACACAGAAGAACAGTAATAAACAACAAAAAGTGCAAGGTGCTGGGTCGGTTCTCTTTTAATCTTCCCGCTCCCTGTCCCTGCCCAGAGACAGGGTTTCTCTGTGTAGCTGGAACTGTTCTGAAACTCACTCGGTAGACCAGGCTAGCCTTTCTCTGCCTTCTGAACACTGGGACTAAAGGTGTGTGCCCCCACAGCAGCTCTTTTCATCTTTTTATTTGTTTTGTTTTGCTATTTTTGAAGGAACCAAGCCATCCTCTGAATACAAATGAAAAAAAAGAATGGAGAACAGTAACAGAGTAGCCAAATGGTGTGGCTGGCGTTCTCTGTGTGTGAAAGCATGCCTGTCTACAGTAACCACAACAATGTTCATGCAGTGTAGAGAGCTATAAAGCAGAACAGCAAATGTTCCCACCCCTTCCTACCATCCCCACCTCACTTCCCATTAGCCAGAAACTTTATAGCTGTTCTTTTCACATTACCAATGGTGGCATCCAGTTTTTGAATGAGAAGATGGAATTTAGAGAATTCCCAGAGGCGTCTAATTTGCTAAAAGATAACAAACATCTATGAAAGAATTAAGCACCTCCTTCAGTCCCGACAAAATAAAGATGTCAGTAAAAGAAATTCCCCAAGGGAAGTCCAGATGGCCATGCAATTGAACTTTATCAAGCTCTGCAGCCTGGCAATCCTGTATTGTCCAAACATCCAGGAAAGCCATGCAACAGTAAGCAACACCAGGTACACATGGCTCCTTCTTCAGGGAACTGCAGAACTGGAGGTGACCTCCTACGTTAACTTTTGGTGCAGTGACAGCATGCTTCACATAAACTTAAAGAGAGGAAGTTACGTTGGTCCCGAGTTTCTGAGGTTTCAGTCCACAGTCTGTTTCTTCTGGGATGCAGTGGCAGTAAAGGCATGTGTGTGACAGACTGCTCACTTGGTGAACAGAAAGCAGAGAGTGAAGGAAATGTGACCAGGGAACAGCTGTAAACATCCAAGGCCTATCTTCCAGATAGGCTCTTCCTCATGAGGTTCTAACAACCTCCTTACAATAGTGCTACCAGGTGGAGATCAACTGTTCAGCACGTGAGTGTAGGGGGCATCTCATATTCAAAACAGCACACACAAACCGACACCCCGTAAAGCTGATTCAGCACACCCCAAGCATTCAGGAACGAAGTTTCTTCCAATCCAGCTGCGGATCACCACACATTGTACAGTCTTGTGCAGATGTTGCAATCTCAGTAAATTGTGTCTATTTTTTGTTGTGTGTGGATGTGTGTGTGTGTGTGTGTGTTTGTGTGTGTGTGGTGTATGTATGCATAGTGTTCATATAAGTGTGCACAGCATGTGGAGATCAGAGGTCCATGCCAAGAGTCTTCTACAGTGGCTCTTCCCCTTATCTCTTGGGACAGATCTTTCATTGAACCTGGAGCTCACCAGTCCAGCTGTGCTGGCTGACTAGACGGGATCTGCCTCTCTCGTGCCTCACCTCCAGCGTGGGGATTACAGATGTGTCCAGCCGTGCCCGGCTTTCTACATGCGAACTCAGGCTCTCACGCTTGTGTGGCAGACATTTTGCTGACCGAACCATTTCTCCAGCCCTTAGATTTTTATTCATCACATAAAATGCACTGTCCCAAGACCTTTGGTCGAATGTGTTGGAATTCCAAATCTTAGAAGCATGTGAAAAGACGACAGGGCATTGGCATGGTCTGAAGGACTCTCTCAAGTTCATATTGGAACTGACTCCCATCACAGTGGGGTTAAGAAGCGGGGTCTTCACACAGTGATGGAGTTGCAGAGGAGCCACCTTCAGAAATGAGATTTGTGCCCTTGGAAAAGAAGCTTGAGGGAGCCTTCTCTTGGGCACAGACACTGAAGGCACCAGCCAGGAAGACTGGCCCTTCTCAGTCATCGGATGTGCTGGTGCTTTGATCTTGCATTTCCCAGACTCCAAAACTATCAGCGAGCATTTCTGTTTCTGAATTGCCCAGCCGAAAGCATTCTATTACAGTAGCCTAAACCAACCAAAACCAGTATGGCTGGACTTCACTAAAATTCCTGTGAAACTGGAATGGTTGGCATCATAAGAAATGGGCACAAAGTAACTAAAACAACCTAAGGTCAAATGCCATCTTACCTGTGCTTTGACCTGTGGCATAACACAGAGGCAGGGCACAAGCAATAGCTGATGTCACTAGGAAAAGGTAAACTAAGACTTGCTGTTATGCCAGGATGGTGTCCTGGAACATGAATTGTGTCACAGAATGTGGCTGTGCCCTACCACGGCGTGCATCTGAAGACAGGGCTGGGGTTCAGACCCCGGAAAGCCAATCACATTTACTCCCTAGGAATGTCGCTATGAGTGAGGCTGGCTTTGTTGACCCAGCAGAAGATGAAGCTAATGCAATAGTCCTTCCCCCCACTTCTGGGGTCACCTGCCAGCAGTGTCACCCCCCTTCTCAGGTGAGAAATCTCCAGGGCGAACCCTGCAGAGACCTCCCCGCTCCCTCCCTCTGCTTCGACAGCCGAGGAAGAGAATGCATCAGACAGAGCCCACTTCTCCATTCACCCGATGTGTATTGATTACCTTGGGTGTTCATGTGGCCTCGCACACAGAGAAGGATCCTGAGTTGCAGACAGCTGACTCTTCAAGGCAGTGCGATGCCAAAAAGCCATTCTAGAATATGCTGAGATAAGGATAAATGTTCTATTTTTTGACTCTCAAGATGCCAGGGTTTTATGTGCTATCAAGAAAGGAAAAAACAAAAACAAAAGCCCCCCAGACCGCCACACTTCCTACTCTAAGGTACCATTGAGGGCAAAGAACATCCTTGTCCCAGAGATGCACAGCAATACCTGTCTCAGGATGGCAAAATGTGGTAATTAACTTCTAAAGAAGTGATAAGTGTTATCTCTCAGCATGAAGGAGCCTTAGCCTAGGAGCTGAGAAAAGGGAACAATTATTCCTAGGAGGGACTGGAGGAGGCATTGTAGGGGAGGTGACACCTGAGCTGGGTCTTGACAATTTTGCCAGTGGGAGAAAGAGTGGGGAGAGCATTCTGGGCTGAAGGAATGCACCATCAGGCGATGGAGTCAGAAAAGAGCAGGCATGCTATGGTCCTGATACAGTGAGATGGACCTCCTGATGCAGTGTGAGATGGACCTCCTGATGCAGTGTGACTCCTGATGCAGTGTGAATGGACCTCCTGATGCAGTGTGACATGGACCTCCTGATGCAGTGTGACATGGACCTCCTGATGCAGTGTGACATGGACCTCCTGATGCAGTGTGACATGGACCTCCTGATGCAGTGTGACATGGACCTCCTGATGCAGTGTGACATGGACCTCCTGATGCAGTGTGACATGACTCTGATGCAGTGTGACATGGACCTCCTGATGCGGTGTGACATGGACCTCCTGATGCAGTGTGAGATGGACCTCCTGATGCAGTGTGAGATGGACTTCCTGATGCAGTGTGAGATGGACCTCCTGATGCAGTGTGATACTCTGATGCAGTGTGAATGGACCTCCTGATGCAGTGTGAGATGGACCTCCTGATGCAGTGTGAGATGGACCTTCTGATGCAGTGTGAGATGGACCTCCTGATGCAGTGTGAGATGGACTGCATGATGCAGTGTAAGGAGCTGGAGTCTGGATGCATGGAGAGAAGCTGGTAGTATTATCTAACGATGGAAGCTTTAAAGCCACACTGTAAATAGTTTATAATGTTGGGCCCAGGAGTGGGTGGCCCACGCTAACTGGGAACCCCAGGAGTTTTTGAGCTGGGAATGACACTGAGCTTTGGACAGGTGGGCCTGCTTGGTAGGATTATGAAGACCAGGCTACAACAGAGCTAGAAGAGAGGCTTTCCAAGTTAGACTGTGGCAAGCAGCCAGGCCCTGGAGTGGGTGGACACAAAACCTCACATGTGGATCGGTATGTTGAAGCTGGGTTGTAAAAAGCCAAGGCCACCACACAGCTGTGAAAACAGAGCTATCAACACATATGACCTTGACCTTATGGATGAACCTTACAGGGTGTTGCTGACTCAGGAGAGACAATGATACCCGTTTAGCTCAGGTCCAAGAAGAGGCCCAAACCAATCTCTGGTGTTGATGCTCAGCTCAGTGCACTGTCTTCCTCTAGAGACAGGAGGCCCCCTGGGGCTGCAGGTCCCTGTTTACTCCTCTGGCTCTCTCTGCTGCTTCTGTGAGCCTGTCTGGTTTATGCGAATCCACTGAACCCCGTGGTTAACATTTGTGTGGTTTTCAGCACACATCTTATATCTATCTCATCCTTTACCAGAAATATGAGAACCAGGAGAGACCCTGGAAGGAAGAGTCTGGAATGGAGATAGATAGAGCTGCCCTGCTGGCACTCAGTTCCAGAACAAGCAGAGGCTTCCAGAGAAGGTTATAGACACTAGAGGAGGTCGGGTAGGGCACGTGGAGCAGGCAGGGTGGGTGAACAGAAGAATGGAGGCCTTGCCAATTGCTAGGCCTGTCACAGAGACACTGCAGAGATTTTGGTAGACATTGACCAGTGAGTGGGAAACCAGAACTTGTATAATCAAAAGGAAAATGGAGGAGACTCTCCTAAGGCAGTTCCATGCTTCTGAGCTTCTATGGAGGGACCAGCCAGACCGACACAGAGAGCACAAGGAACCCTGGAAGAGGAGAGGCAGCGAGGGCCAGGCAGTGGAGCTGTGCCTGGGGTCTAATTTCTCTAATCCTTCACAGGTGTTCTCAGCAATAGGGGATTCAGGTGCCAACTCTGTGGTATTTCACAACAGCTGACCGCAGAGCTTCCTGGGAGTCAGTGTGTGTTCACCGAGACCCAGACAGCCACGGTCACCTGGATTCACAGCCTTGGTAGTGTGGCAGATCAGAGAAGCCCTGAGAGCATGTACCAGAGTTTTGATCAAGTGCCTCAAAAATGGTCCTGTTCTGGTGTGTGAGGTGGGGAAATGCAGGCTGTGGGATGCGGAAGTGGAGTTGTCACGAGATTTAATCCTAGTAAGAGATGGTGCCCAGTGTGGACAGACAGACCTACAAGCTGTGGCTCTTGCTCTCTCCTTTTTACCACTCTGGTCAATGTTTTAGGACAAGAAAGAAAGTCAGGTGGCCTGATCACAGTGTCACTATCCGGAAGAGATATCAAGTACGACAATTGGGAGATCTGCCATGCAGGACACCTTCAGCAGGCCAGGACGGCGGGGGGGCACTGGAGAAACATTTCACTCCTGTTTTGGGGGTTCCAAACAAAACTGCTGACAGGTTGGAAACAGCAGCCATGGTAGCCCCGCAGAAAGCAAACCTAGGCTTTTACAATGAGCTGCCTAGGAACCCAAGGGTGATGCAGTCACTAGCAAAATATGAATAACCAGACAGCAGTCCTGTGGCTGCACTGGGGCTGGCCCTGCCCCATTGTGTGCTTCTTGGCCTGTTCAGAGGGTTTGTGGTCAGTTTTGGCTTTACCGAGGAAGCAAAACCTGGGATGACGGCTGATGGTCAAGAGAGGCTAAAGGATCCAAGGTCATTTCTCCAGAGAAAAAGTCTGGGGAGATGGCTGTAGCTAACCATGAAAAAAATTAAGAGTTGACACAGAAGCCAGTGACAGATTTGGGTACCAGCAGGGAGAGAGCTATTGGGAAGCTGACTTTAGTGGAGCCCAAGCGAAACATATGTATGGAAACCGTTAATCAAATAAGAGAGAAGGACCCTCAGCAGGCACGGGTCTTGCCATCTCTGGTGGCATTATTATTCTTGATTTCTTGTCTAATAAGTGCTGAGGGCTGTGTTAAGTACTACAGATGCATCCTTGCGCTTGATGAGGGAATTCATTAGAAACAGCAGCCAGCACGTCGGGATCAGCAGTACCAACCGTTGTTACTGTTTAGTCCTCATGATGACCCCATGGAAGACGAGCCATTATCCAGCTTCACAGAGTGGGAACTGAAGCTCTTGAGGTTAAGTGGTTGACCTGGAGTTGCAGCACTGAGGTTGAAAGGCAGGGACCCAGGAGTTCTGATTCCAAAGTCCCCATGACCCCTAAAGATTAAGAAAGGACTCAAACATTGGACAGGTGTTTACATCAAAGGCTTTCTAAGCATCTTTTCCACTGGAAGCTTTGTGGCAAAAGCATACCTCTTGACTGTCATAGTCCCTTTCATCAAAGGGTTGTGTTTGTTTGTTTTTTTGTTTGTTTGTTGACAGGGTTTCTCTGTGTAGCTCTGGCTGTGTGGAACTCACTCTGTAGACCAGGCCAGCCTCGAACTTAGAGATCCACCTGAGTTTGCCTCTCAAGTGCTGGGATTAAAGGCATGCCCCACCACCTCCCGACTGTCAAAGATCTTATTATGTTTGAAACTTCTAAATGAGAGGGGCTCTTGCCAGTCTGTGTCCCCTGGAAACCATCTGACTAAGGATTCCTGTGTGTGTTGGAAATGTAGTCCCCAGTGCTGGACCTGATGAGAGATCCAGCCACCAGGGCCCTGCTCTCCTGGAGCATTGGTGCCACTGCAGTGGGGTCCTTGTCACCTTGGGGGCTTCTCGGGTGGGCCGGGAGGCCCAGACCCATCCTTCATTCAGCAGAGTTCCCTGGCCAGCTCTTCTTCCTACTTGTCAGTGTTGACTTTCAGCTGTCCTGTGCATGTGCACATGGGGATGTATGTGCATGCGTGCAGGTGTTTGGAAGGGCAGGGCAGGGTTCATTCATGTGTCTTCCTCCATTGCTCTCTACCTTCTTTCTTAAAGACAAGCTCTCTCCTTAATCCTAGAGAACACTGATTTGGCCATAAACAGACTAGCCAACGAGCCCCTAAGATTATCTTGCTAGAACTAAGATGTGTACCACCATGCCTAGCTTTTATTTTTATTTATTAAGATTTTTTTTCAGTTTATTTTCATATGTGTAGGTGTTTTGCTTGCATACATGTCTGTGTACCAAATGCGTGCAGGAGTCCCTGGAAGCCAGAACAGGGCATTGGATGCCTGGAACCAGAGGTACAGACAAGCACACCATATAGGTGCTGGGGATCAAACCCTGGTCCTCTGGAATATCAACCAGTGCTCTTAAGTGCTGAGCCATCTCTCCAACCCTCATGACAAGCTTTTAATGTGGGTACTGGGGATTCGAACTCTGGTCCTCATACTTGTACAGCAGGTGCTTTATCAACCGAACCATCTCCCCAGCCCTTCCACAGTGTTCTTAACCTTTTGAGACTGTTCCTGGTCAGATGTGGAAGTGCATCCTCAGAGACAGGTGAGCGCAAGAGAGAAGTGCAGGGGTGTAGAGGTGGCCTGTGTCTATCACTGTCTCTGCCCTTAGAACACCCCTGAGTCAAGGGAGCCCCTAGTCCCTCTATTCACAGATGAAGATGCTGACACCCATTCTCCAGGCAGCCATGAAGACTCCGATGATGCATTACCAAGGTTGTCTGGCACAGAGCAGGTGGGTGGCTCATGTAAGTGGCAGCTATTATTATTACTCGAAGATGTCACTAGACCACATTTGATGCCTGAAACCCAATTTTTCAGTTTAAAAAACATGCCTTGGGAAAAAAGGAACGAGCTCTTGAGAGTCATTCAGGGAATCCTTTTCAGAGCCATCATTCACAACTTCCCCATTAAAAAAGAAGAAGAAATGTAAAACAACAGGCTTTTTAAAAAATAGCTGAATTGTTCGATTGAAAGAAATATCCAAATGTAAACACAACTCCATGGAAGATGTTTGCAAGGATGGCTTGTCAATATTTCTTGAAGAAAAAGAGTGAGAGGTGGGTGGGTGAGATGGCTCAGTGGCCTGTCTCCAAGCCTCATGGCCTGAGTTCATTTCCCCGGGACCCATAAGGGGAAAGGAGAGAACAGACTCCCCTGCAAGCTGCCCTCTGACCTCCACATGTGTGCCATAGTACACACTTGTGCATGTGTGTGCATGCATACACATGTATACACAATAAAAATCTAAATTTAAAAAGTGTTTAGGAAGGGTGAAAGGAGGTCTTGCTGCTGTTGGGAGATGAGTAGAGGCAGGCATGGACAGCTGGTGGGAAAGGGAAGGGGGTGGGAAATTTAGACCCAGGTCTAAGAAGAAGACAGTTGTTAGGACAGAGTTGGGCAGCCCCAACTCCCTCAACCAAGATGGCAAAGGATGCCTAGATGGTGGAGTGGAGGGTGGTTACTTTCCTGTGTCAGAATCCTGCTCAGAAGGAAGGATGTTCTGCCCCCTGATAGCCAATGGACCACAGCAATGAGCTCTCACAGGTCCCCACAAAGCCAGTGAGGGGCTATCTCAGCATAGCCCCACACCTAAGCTGGGATTTGGAGATGAGCCTCTATTTGTAAAGGAGGGTGGAAGTGAAAGGATAGCTGAGAAGATGGGGTATGGGAAGGCCATGAGACTTTCAATGTTGAAGACCCCCACTGAGACCGACACCCATCTGGTTCTGGAGGGGTGCCCTGGGGCATGTTACTTACTGAGTCTCTATTGATTTTCTTGTAAGAAGAGGACTACTGTCAAGTGTTTCCACAGTCCTGGGACTTGGCCAGTGCATTCTATTCCCATTAATAATAAGAACAATTACGACTCCAGCCTTTTTCACCTCCTCTGCTTCTATCCTGACTCTTGCCATACCCTGAACATAATAGCTAGTGTGCCTACCTCTGCCCATTCCTCTGCCTAATGGATCTTCACTCAGCTGCCAGAGTATCCTGGTCAAATAGCTCAGATCATGGCCCAGTTCCTGTAGTTCTCCATTTTGTCAAGTGCAGCCAACGTCCTCACAGCACCGAGGCCCCAAATCATCTCCCCCATTTTTGACCTTGGCTCATCCCACTCTTTTCCTTGTTCACTCTGTGCCAGTCACCCTGGCTCCTGACATGTCCTCAAGCATGCCAAGCTTCCGTCTGCCCCACATGCTGTGCTCTTCCTTCTCGTGGGATACCTGTCTTCCTTCCCTTAAGTCTCTGCTTAAGGAATCGCTGTGGTGAGCACTTCCCTGAACTCTGCATTTCAGACCTTAGCCTGGCCTGTCTCAATCCTCTTTCCTGCTGCATTGTCCTCCGGTGGGTTTTCCCTCATGCCCACACCCTGAAATGTCCTCTTATTCCTAGATACTGGCTCTCTTTCTCAGCCAGAGCCCCAACTCAACAAGGACACTGTCTGGGGTTGTTTTCTTCACTTCTGTGTTCCTGCCAAGCATGGAAGAGGGTTCTCGGATGGAATGTAGCAGAAGGAAGGAATGGCTATGAACTGAAAGCTGCCCAGCTCTACCTCTACAAGAACATGGATTTTAGGCTGATGACTGAGGCAGGGACTCAGAACCAGGGAGAACATCAAGGACCCAGTTATGCACAGTACAACTCAAGACCAGGGCGGGAACTGAGAGCCAGAGGGATGCCCAGACAGACAAAGTGGGACATGAGGTCACAGCCTGGCCTGGAGCCAGAGAGATGGGCAGGGAGGTAGATCTCTTTCCGTTAGTAAGACACAGGCTAGAGTGTCTGGGGCCACTATTACTTCTGAACCATTTTTTTTTTTCTTTTGGCTGGAGGATGGGGGTGGTTGGAGGGTCTGTGCTCTTGTACAAACCTCCAGCCAGGAAAGAGGAAACACAGACGCCTGGAAAGAGGAGGAAGGGCCGGCTGACTTGGCCCAACTTTCCCTGGAGCTGTCCAAGGTACTGCCCATACTCTCAGCTCAGGCTGGGCTCTACTATCTGATAATCCAGGCTTCGTCGCTCACTCTAGACATGCAGACTCCATTTAGTTAACCCCTTACCAAATGCGTGGAGGAACTGGATACAGAGCTACTGAGAGTACCGTGCCCTACTTCCACAGGGTCTTTCCAACATCAGGGTGCAGAAGAGTCATTTGTGGCTGTGCATTCCAGTTCCCTAGTGTTGCTATATGTATTGTCAAGCTACTGACCCCACCAGTGTATTCTGTAAAGTAGAGATGATAGACTCAGTTTACTAAGTTTATAGGGCTGTTCTGAGTATTGCATTATGCATCAGATAGCAAGCACTGAGTGAAGGCTTAGACTCCCACCCTTGTTACAAGGTCGTTTGTATGGTCCACAGTGTTTGGATGGGCTGTTTTGTAATATAAGGTACTCTCCCATTAATCAGACGCTGAGATTTTGCAGGTTAGTGTGCACAACTGCTATGGTTCACGGGCAGGCACCTAGGGGTCACTCAGGTTCATCTGGCCCAGACTGCTCTGCCTGAGGTGAGCCAGTGTGCCTGTGCCACCTGGCAGAGAAAGGAGCCAGGTCCAGGGATGTGCAGTGCTTCTTGGGCCTGAGGACAGAGTTCCCACCCAGGGGAGAATTTTAAGGCAGGGCCCTCTGGGATTGGGGACACTGAGAGGTCAAATGCCTGGAGGGGACCGTAGTACACATAGGGCTCGGATTCCAGCCCTGGCCTGGGGTTGGCAAAGGACTCCAGGCTGGATCGAGGGCCCCAGGTGCCGTGGTAGCAGGCACAGGAGGGCGCAGGCTGCAGGTGCCCCTAGGACACCTTTTTGGTACATTCGTTCCCTTGACTTGCCCGCCCAGACCTGGAAGAAGCAGTACCCAACCACCTTGCAGGTGCTACAGGAAGCGCAGGGCGACGCGGCCGCGTCCCCCGCGCGCGTGGTAGCTCCGGGTTGCGATTCCCGAGACCACGGTGCTCCGGAGCTCAGGTTCCCGGAGGGGTCAGTCGGCCGCGGCGGGCGGCTCGGCGCAGCGCCCGGGGGGCGAGTGTGCGTGTGCCGGGAGCACGGCCCTCCCCGCGGCCGCCGCAGCGCCGGCGCCTCCCCCTCCCCCGGCGCGCACGGCCCGTCCCTGTCCCCGGAGGCGGCCCGAGCCGCCGCTCAGCAGCCTCGCCTTCGCCTGGCTCGTCTCTCGCTGCCCTCCCTCCCCCGACTGGGCTCCAGGGTCCGCCGGCCCGCGGCTCGGGGCAGGAGAGCGTTGCGATCGCGCACGGGGGCGGGAGGAGGCGGCCGGGTGCGGGGCGGCCGCGCTGTACAGAGGCGCGCGGAGACTCGGCCCCCTCGGCGCTCGCTTGCTCGCTCGCTCGCTGGCTCCCCGCCTCCCGCACTCCGCTCGCTCCCACCCCTTCCCGGCGTGATTGATCCGTCACGGGCGCCGCCGCCGCCGCGGCCGTTCTGAGCGAGCAGAAGCCGGAGCCGAGCCGGGGCCCGTGCCGGCGCCATTGCGCGGGAGCCGCGGGCAGAGCTCGGCGCCGGGCGGCGGGCCGGGCCAGGCCATGCGGGCCGAGTGAGCTGGCGCCCGCAGCCCGCGGCGCGGCATGGCTTCCCCGCCGAGCTCCGGGCAGCCCCGGCCGCCGCCGCCGCCGCCGCCGCCCGCGCGCCTGCTGCTGCCCGTGCTGCTGTCGCTGCTGCTGTCGTTGGCGCCCGGGGCCTGGGGCTGGGCGCGGGGCGCCCCCCGGCCGCCGCCCAGCAGCCCGCCGCTCTCCATCATGGGCCTCATGCCGCTCACCAAGGAGGTGGCCAAGGGCAGCATCGGGCGCGGCGTGCTCCCCGCCGTGGAGCTAGCCATCGAGCAGATCCGCAACGAGTCACTTCTGCGCCCCTACTTCCTGGACCTGCGACTCTATGACACGGAGGTGAGTGCCCGGTTCCCTGTGCCGTCGGGGCTGAGGGCGGCGAGGAAGGGGCAGATCCGCGATTGTCTGATCCTCGCTGGCCGAAGGCGCCAGGATCCCACTGGGTTTGGCTGGTGCAGGTGGAACCCTGATCTGTGAGAACCTTCCACCTCTGGGAGTGTGTGTGGGTGTGTATAGAATGGGGTCTCCTTTGATCAGAGGAGGAGTAGAGACGGTAGAGGCTGGACCCCCAAAGGCCTGCGGTGGTTGTCCCTGTCCAGATGCCGTTCCTAGGGTCGTGGGGTGCCATGTGGAAAGAACAGGCGCATTGACTATAAACTGGGCCAGCCACAGCTGGACCGGCTATGGGGCCTGTTTCCAGACCCCAAGAAAGCTAAGACACTCTTTAAGGTCCTAAGGGCTCTGGGACCCTAGGGGCCCGCTCCCGGCAGGACTGGTGGTGTGGTGCGCGTCTGCAGCTCAGAGCTCGCGCGCCACGGGCAGTCTTGGGGCCGAGGGCTCTGCAGCGCTGCTGCCTGGATCTGCCCAGCGCAAGCCGTAGCTCGAGCGGTTTGGGGAGACTCTCTTCCCCCCTCCCCGACTCAGGTTATATTGCTCATAGAGTGGCCTGACAGTCTTGCCCGGGACTCGTGGTGGTGTCCGACTGAGCTGCCACTTTTATTCGGCAGCTGCAAGCACAGCAGAGCAGGTGTACACTTGAGGCGTCCAAGTCGTGGAAGCCTTGACTTGGAGTGCAGGAGAGGGTTCCCCTCCGGTCTCCTTCTCTGAACAGAGCTGCAGAACCAAATCCTTTCTATCCCAAGGCTCCTTCTCACTCCCACTGTCTACGTTTCCAAAAAAGCCTTCACTCAGACCTTGACTGCACACTCTGAGGCTAGGACGCAGAGAGGGCCTGGAGGAGCGATCAGTAGCGCAAGGTCGGGTTTGTGAGTTTTTTCCGGACCCACAGAGCCCCTACTCTTCGGTCGCAGCCTCGAGAAATGCGGCCTGAAGGGGGCAGTGATTTCCTTTACCGTGAGCTCCGTTGGCGCCTCTTGCGTTGCCCAGCACTGCCAAGGTGCAGCTCTTGACCCTGGCTTCCCAGGCTCCCCCAGCGTGCCTCTGCTGGAGCCCCGGGACAGACCCCTCAGGGAAGGAGCATCCCGCTGTGTGGTGTCGCCTGGGCTTGGCTTCCTCCCGGGCCTGACCCTTTTTTTTTTTTATAACCCCAGGAAAAGAGCAGAATGTAGATTGTATCTCGTTCCCCACCTCCCCCGCTTCACTGATGAAGCAGCCTGCTGTTCTGCTCTGTAAATAAAAGGTGAAGGAATCGGTGGCAGTTGGTGGCGGTGAGCGCAGGTTGCTACAGGCGGAGAGGCGTCCTCTGCCTCGGGAAGAGGCACGCTGGGTGGCTGTACAGGGCTAACCGTGTGTGAAATCACTTTCGGATGACGTTCCTTGCGCCCTCATTTTTTTTTTCCTGAGCATTTCAAGTTCTTTAGGGGTACTGGTCTGGCACACTCAAATCGAGAGCGCTATTTATTTATTCAGAGGCATATGTTGGCACCCTTTCCTGTGGCTTCCACGCACATTCTGGAAGGGACAAGGAAAGGCCGGTTCTTTGAAGACAAAAATATTTGTAGACAGGGCCAGCCCTGCTTGCATCATGACTATGTCTTGTAGAAGGTGTCAAAAGGCTCCCTGAGAAGTCTCCTACTCGTCCACTCGTGGTAGCAGAGGGATGGGCGCTTGGTTGCAGGGTGTGGGCCAAAGCTTTCATATTTTATTTCATTTTTTTCAAGTGCATCTTGGTGGCTTTCTGAGTGAGATGCCCAAAGTCAAGAGAATGAGGCAAGGATGCTTCAGTTGGTGGGAGCATTTAGGAGACAACAGGAGAGGAGCGTGGGTGACAATTTCAGCCCAGTGTCAACTGGGCCAGACTTGGGGCTTTTGGATTGAACACTCAGATATAGGTTATTCCCATTCCTATGCTGCCCACCCATGACCTTGAACCAGGCACCTAATCTCTAATCTCTCTAAATGCACATGTCCATATCTCCACATCCTCTTGTCTGGTGGCGTCTGGGGGCTGACCGAGAGGTGCTGGCAGGCTCCACTCCGCCAGTGCTCTGTCTGGCACGCCGTAAGCACTGGATAAATGACTCTGCCTCCCTTCCTGCACTTTCGTCTGGTGTGGATCCACCAGTGAGACTCTGTGGCTTTAGGTGGGATAACTCAGTCACTGCTAAAATATTAAGAATGCCTCTTTCTCCTGCTTGGTTTTACAATCTCCAAGAGAGTCAGGGAGGTTACCACTAGAAAAGGGAATTCTGGCTGACAGTCAATATATCATCTCTTGCACGAGGTATCACATTTGGGAGAGTGCCCAAGGGCTATAATTACTTTTTTTCCCCCAAGTAAGCTTGTCTTTAACATCTTCTGAGCCGGAATGAAGGAAAATCAGTGTGAGAACTTGGAGTGGACCCAGGGCAATCTGAAAGGTGTTTGACACTTCAGAGTGAGCGATGACTGTTGGTGGACTGTGAGAGCTGCCTCCTCACTTGCTGGCCTGTCATTTATTGTTAGAAGACTGGGATGCAGGATGGGTGTGGGGGGCTGATTTTGCCTGGCTTCATTGACATTTGATGTCAGTCAATGGCCTCAGTGGCCAGTGACTAAAGGAAGCCAGGATGGACCTTGGTCCACAGAAGGCCAGGCAGGCATAGGTTATCTGATCTCACAGGCCAGCCTGCGTGTGTTTATGTTGGTTGAGCCTCTCCTGTAAGGAGAAAAACAGAACTTTCTGTTTTCCTTTTTGCAGTACTAGAGACTGAACCCTGTAGCCAAAGGCTTTACCATTGAACTACATCCCCAGCTCTCTTTCTACATTTTAATTTTGAGATAGAGTCTCCATAAGCTGTCCCAGCTGGTCTTGAACTCACTCTGTAGCCCAGGCAGGCCTTGAACTTGTAGCAGCATCTCTGTGACTGGTATTCCAAGCCCAGCTGAAACTTTCAAGGCCTCTGTCAGTGCCATGGTCGAGTAACAATGAGGCATCACAACAGATCACAGGACTGTTGGGCTTTTGCTTCTTTAGTGTGGCGTTGAGTCACTTCAGCAAACACTTGTTTATGGGTTCTAGGAGGACTTGCATAATAAAAACACAAGCAAGGAACTGAAAAGGTAGACGAGAGGAAGCACCACAAGTTCTGTGGAGGCTTCGAAGCCCCCGCCTTAAGATACAGCTGGGTGTAGCATTTGGAGTATTGGATTCTTTGCTCTGAAAGCAGTCCAGATACAAAAATGAACTTGGTGGATTACACTACTTACATTTTTGGTTAAAAGAATCTGAGTTCTTTGGTAGCCACATTAGTAAAAGAAAGTAATAATCAAGGAATATGCCTAAAAATAATGGCTATGGGTCTGATCTAATTAGTGCTCATTTGAGAAAAATTGACAGATATAGAAAAGCATAAAGAAAATAATTGCCCATAATCCATCTTTACAAAAATTATTGCATTTAATAAGTAGGATTATTTATTCCGGTTGCCAGTGTTTACTGTATTATGTACCTGAGATTCCACTCCATGTGCATTTTAATATTTTCTTTTTTTTCAGATAACATTAGATCATGTGCATTTCCCATGTCTTCAAATCTACTTTGTAAATATGATTTTCAGTCACAGTATATTATTCTGCCCCATGAACACAAATTCATCATTTCCCTGCCATTGAATTTGTTTTCTGACTTGTTACTATTTAAAAAAACAGCAACAACAACTGTAATAGAACAAAGTAAAGTTCTGGAAATCAAAGACATATAACCCAGCTAGCAACAAGCTCACTCTGATGATGCAGGGATCCAGCTTAGAAAGCCCAGCACAAATGACTGAAGAGCATGTAGTTTTCTTGAGCAGATTTGCTAGCTACCTACTCTTTTATGTGCTGGACTTTTTTTTTAATGCGTGGAATAGTGCACATGTAGAAATCAGAGAGCCACTTACGAGACTCATTTGCCTCCTTCTACTGTGTGGGTCCTGGAGATTGAGCTCAGGTCACCAGGCTTTGTGGCAAATGTCTCTTTCCTCTCAACCATCTCCCTGGTCCCTGCTTTGTGTTTTATGAGGGATTCAAACAGCTGAAAGCTGTCTGTGTTCCTCAGGAGGCTGAGCTCAGCTCAGCAGGTGTGTGCTGTGGAAAGGTGTGAGCCAAAGCTCTAGCTTGAGAGAGGTGACCAGCAGATAGAGAGCAGGGCAAGAGAACCTCCAACACCTTCAGCTCAGGATAGAACGCGAGAGTGGAGATGACTTCACAACTGAGCGACATACTACAAATTCAGGAATCGAGTTTCCCAAAGACTGAATGTTAATAGTGTGTGAGTTCTACCAATGCCGTTGTTAGTAAAAATGAAAACAGATAGATCTGAGCCTGATGACACAGGCTATAATCCCAGCTACTCAAGAGGATGTGGCAGGAAGATCATAAGTTCAAGGCCTGCTTGGGATACAGAGTGAATTACAGACCAGCCTGGACAACTTAGTGAGAACTTGTCTCAAAATAAGTGCTTTCCCAGCATGTGTTAGGCTCTGGGTTCAATTCTACTTGGGGAGGGAGGGATGAACTGAGCCATTTTAGGTTAGGCTCACATTGAACGGCTGTTGTCCCACTGACCAGCCTTTAGGAAATGCCAGCCTTAGGACTTTGGTTGTAGAAACCCAAACTCTAGTGGTTCATATCACTGGGCAAAGCCTGGAGTGAGCTGTGTTCAGGTACGTCCGTATCCAGAGGCACAGCGAGATCTTTAACATGCCTTCCTCTCTGGGTCTTGGCTCTGATCCCTTGCTCGTTCACAGTGAGGCATGCTGAACCGAGTGGTGCCAGATGGCCTCACACAACTGCAGCTTTGCACCCTCTCAGGAAATCCAGCATGGATAATAGTGTCTTCCCAACGCTCCAACAGAGGTTCTAGGCTCATATCATTGGCACAAATCGGGTCCCAGCCAATCACATGGCATTGATGTGCCAGGCCTGTGCCGTGTACCGACCTGTCATGAAATCAGAGAGAGAGAGAGAGAGAGATGAGGTCAGCTGCACCCAATCTCAGGAATACCGAGTGGAGAGGAATTTGGACCTACTAGGAAATCAGAGACTGATAAGGGGTGTGAATGCCAGGAGGGTCAGATGGTGGTATCCACACATGTTCTTGGCAGCTCTGTCTCTGATAGAAAACAGGCAGGGATGGGACAGAGGTCAGGTTGGTGACCTCCTTCTGCCCCTGCACCTGCGGGCTCATGGGAAATGCAAGACCGTCAAAAGAGGCCAACAGACTCAAGGGTACTGAGGAAAAGCGATCATGGGTGTGCTTGGAGAGACTTCTGGCGAAGGGCTTGGATGTGGTGACTATAACACAGACACAGAGAGCAGAGGCACAGGGGAAGTGAAGGGCGGGCCCGGGGGAAGAGTCCCAAGGAGGCAGCAAGGTGTGAGGTGTGGTACCTGAGGCCAGGCCCTATGGGAAGAAAGGCAGCTGGGGGTGGGGGGTGGGGGTGCCGCCTTGAAGAAGGTTGGGCTATGAGGATCTGGGCTTTAGTGATCTGGTAGGAAAACAGAGGCTGACTGCGGCTGGAGTGAGCCTGGAGACCTAGAAACTGTTGTATCATAGGAGAAACGCTGGGTCTCAACCGGCATGGAGAGGCAGAGGCAGAAGGAGGAGTGAGGAAAGGGGTGACATGGTGCTGGCTGGACAGAAGAGGGACCAGAAAGTGACCCAGAGGAACATATGTTCTTGACAGCTCTGTCCCTGATAGGAGACAGGCAAGGAAGGGGCAGAGGTCAGGCTGGTGACCTCACTCTGCCTCTGCACCTCCAGCTCTCTCTCACTTGATACCTGTTGAATGAAGCTAGGTTCATGGTCAGGAGCCTGGGGTCTGCATGCTATTCACCTGCTTGGAGACCTGGCAAGCCAACTCGCCTGTTTCTTTCCTTGTCAGACGCATAAGGAGCCAGCGAGAGGGCTGCACTTCAGCCACGTCTATGCTCAGGATGTAGAGAGGGCTACCATTTTGTTGTTGCTGTATTGTCAGTGTTATTTTTGTACAGTGTGAACATCATCATGCTGACCGCATAGAGCTGCTTGGAGGAAGAAGTAAGATACATATGGAAGCTTCAAACACGATGTAAACACAAGGCGCTGTTTTCTGACGCCTTCATGGGAAGGGTGTTGGGGACAGAGGGTGCAGACACTGAAGACTTCATTGGGTTCCTAGAACAGCTCTTGTTTTCTCTCAGGTGACAGCCATGCTGGGGTGTCCCCCTCTTTGGGCTGTAGCTGCCTGCAGGCAGGGCCAGTCTGATTCTTGGGGGCTGGCAGAGCTAGGCATGCCGTGGGCCTGAGTGAGTGGTGGCTGAACTCAACTGTACCTGGATGAGTTGACATCTTGTGGGGTGGTTTGCCTGGACGACCTCTCCGGGGCCTCCATCTTCTCATGTCAGGGCCTGAGTGACTTGAAGAATCAGAGTAACCTTGGCTACTAAGTTGGCACTGTCTTGTAGTTCCCATCAGTACCGGTAACTGAGTCCTCATCCCCCAAGTGGGGCAATGCCCTCACCATACTCATCCTCCACCAGTTCCTCAGTCTGGACATGCACCCACAGACGCACCTTCTTTGTCCCCAAATTCCTTCAGAAAAGGGATGAGAGGGATTGGTAAATTTGTTTGGTGCAGGTTTAATGTTGAGCTAGAGTTTCATGGGCCTTTGAAACTTTGTCTTTAAAAGGGCTTCTGCATGCATTTGGCCCTCCTTATTGACAGGCACAGGGAATACATTATCCCACGCAGAGACCCGAGATCCCAGCAGGGTACTTAGGTGATGGATGTCCAAGATGACCAATGGGAACAGTGCTGCTGAACCAATACATACTCAGGAAGTATGTCTCCTGTTAGGGTGGGCAGGGTGGTACTGCAGGAACACATGAGTCCTGGAATCCCCACTGCATCTTTAATTCAAAGTCCTGTGTGTCAGGGGCCCTTCTTGTTGACTCTCATCCAAGAAGCAACAGAAGGGTACAGAGTGTTTTCATGCTGTGTCAAGAAAAACCCTCAGGAAGGCACTGTGCGCTGGCATCTCCTAGGTGAATTGGGTTTTAATCGCCTTCACTTGCAAGTAGCATGTATGATTTCTGGTCCTTTATCTTTGACCAGAAATAGTTACTGCCCTCCCCCCCTCAATGTAAAGAAATCTAGGAAATATAGAGGAGCACATGGATGTCATGGACATTTGCCATTTGGGGTCCTTCAGGAAGATGATGGCAAGGGGTAATCTGTAGGTATCAGAGATCTCAGGTTGTACCTGTGAGAGATGAAAGAACAGGCTGTGGGACAAGGACAGGATAGAGGGGCACAGATGGTGAGCCTGGCCGAAGTACATAATGTGCTTGATTTGAGACGTCCTTAGAAACATATCACTGTGTCCAGTGAATATATGCTAATAAAAAAACGAAGGCTCAGACCATGGCGCTGTTCTCATACCTATGGAAAGAGGAGGCATGGAAGGACAATCGAGTGGCAGGAGTTACAGACTCCGGAGCCACTCTTGGAAGTCTTGGGCAGACCAATGGGGAGCTCTGGAGCCAAGGCTGTCCACTTCAGATGGGAGTTCCATGCTGGGCCTGACGAGCGGCTCTAGAATCTCCTCGGGAGGTTGCATGCTGACCTTGGGTTCTTGCAGCACACCTAGCTGGCCATTACAACAAGGCCTATTCCTGCCTTGGTGTCTTGATGCCACACCCAGTTGATGGGGAGACCCTTTTCCCATCAGGTTCTGGGTGAGGCTCTGTGATGTAGTCCTCAGTGAGAAGCAGGTACTGCCCTTGGGAGCTTGCTGTGTGAGAGGCCTAAGCCACAAGCACACGTGATCCACCCACAACGGCCTGCAGAGGCTACAGTGGAACACCTTCCCCTGCTCAGCCGTTCCCAGCTTGTCTGAGAATGAAACCTGACTTCTCATGTCTAGGTGTTTTGGTTCCAGGAAAGTGAGAGCGTGAACAGACAGAGCTGCCCAAGAAGCACACACCTTGCCTTTGCTCCTCTGTTTTCTTCTTCCCTGTTGTTATATACCAGCAGGCCAGGCAGGGAGGCTGGGGAAATGCCTTCCTCTGGGTATCTGGCTGTCTAGGGATGCATGGGTGTACCAGTCTGAGAATATAGGAGGGGAGTGCTAGAGAGGGCCAATGAGCTGAGCCTGGCTGTACCATCAGTGGCTGACCTTGTTGACAAGTCCTCTCTGCTATCTATGACCTGCAGCTTGGACTGAGCCTCTCTAAACCATCTTAGCATCAAAAGCTCCACATTCTCCCCTAGGTGCCATCTCAGGCCCGGGTCTATAGAACAGGAGCTCCAAACATATCCACGGAACAAGCAAACTGCTCCACGAGCCTGATTCCAGCTCTCTGGTTCTCGGTTTCATGAGTACCAGTGTAATAAGTTGGTGATGAGCTATATGCGTCATGCATTGGGGAGAGCTTCCCGATCTTTGCACATTCTTCAGAGGTCATGGAGAGAGGAAAGGACATATGTTGGATGTTCCAACAGGGGATGACAGGCCAAGCTGATACCACCCTTCTTTTCCCTGAAGAACACATATAGCATCCTATAATTCACAGCCCCACCTAGGTGGGGAATTTGCCTGGGTTCTAGAGAAGTTCTTTGGTCTCAGTTTATTGAAACAATACTTCAAAGAAGACTTGGGAGCTGGGTTCTGATCCCCTGTGCACACTCTCAGAGACCACACTGAGCCAGCGGAGGTGGGGCCGGGCTCTGGTCCCAGGAGACACTGTTGGAATGAAGCCAAGTCATCAGTCTGGGTGAGTCAGGTGGTCTCGTGCCAAGCCTGGGCACCCCCTGAATAGCAAGACTTATTCCAGGCGCCAAGCTTCTGCTCTATACATCTGTGTGGTCAGTACTGACTCAGGAACTGAGGGAGCGGGTTTAGAGAGCCATCGTCTCCCCGATGCTGGTGACAGATCTGGACCCCATTAAATAAGCAAATCTGTTAGGACCATGTGCATACAAGAGCCGATTAGTTATGAGATGATTTTGAATTAGAAAATTCTTGCCTAAGCAAAAGGTGTGATCACTGTGATGCCTTTTGGACAGACTGGGGGTTTGTTTTGCCAATTTTTATTTTCCTGTTCTTTTTGAATGTGCTGTGCTCTGAACGATGAAGTGTCATTTGTTGCCTGGAAAATTAGTAGATCAGGTAGAGAGTAAGTGGAGTGATCTATCTTCATAGGTGCCGAGGGGCGCCAGTTGCTGGCTAACGCGAGACCCCTTCTCCTGCCATTTAGCAAGCACCTCATGGGTCAGGGTTCTGATGGAATCTAGCCAGCGGAGCTCTGGGGAGTCATGCATTACGGCTGTTCCTGTGCAGTGGGGTCAGGAAGGGCACAGAGAAAATGATATTTTCACACGCTGCTCAAGATCCACTTGACTCGGTTCAGAGGGAGCTGATTCTGAAAGCAACAGCCACACTTATAACAATCATCGCGGTATCATCCAAAGACTTAGAGCTTCTGCGCGAAGGCCCAGAATGGCTTCCAGGACCCGATGTCTCACTCTGTGGCAGGTGAGCAGAGCCCACGGTGATGGCCACGGTTGGAGGATGCCTTGACTTGGATGGGAGAACTGGCTCCAGTCTCCCTAATGTAAACTGGGGCCCAGCGGACCCTTCTAGATCCTTGAGGGACTCTGGGAGTTTTAGCAAGGTTGAGGAAGCCCTCATAGAGCTTCTAATGTCACTGTCACAAACCAAGGACAGGGAAGTGGGGAGATGTAATTGCAAGTGAGTAGATGAGAGAGCAGGGCAGAGAGGACGCCCCTTTTCCTTGCACGTCTCACCTGTTGGGACCACGGGGAGTGCTGCATGTCCTTCATTGAGCTCCCAGTCTCACGAGGAGAGGGCTGTTCCTTCTCACATTTCACAGATGAGATGGGCAAGGGGAAGAGACTTGCTTCCTGCAGTCAACCCAGAAGGAGCCGAGACTTGGGCCGCCGTGCACAGAGGTCCGCCATGCGCATCACCACGTGTCCTCACGCCGGTGTTCCCCACACCCAGCAAGATTGGTGTCTTTGTTTTCGGTTGATAGGTTGTTTTCCCTGGTGAATCTCATCCCCAGCTGCTTGTTCTCCCTCTAGTTCAGCCCCATCCCCGTCCCTCTCCCACCAGCCCACTCAGTCACACGCCCCCAGCTCCGCACTCTGGGCTCCCTTTGAGTCTATCTGTCTACACACCTGGTCCACACACATCCCCTCTCTGTTCCCTTGCACCTGGAGAACGTGGCTCTTGGGGGAACTTGTCACCTCCTGTTGGGTTTACTTCGGTGCCAGTGTGTGTGTGTCTCCTGTTAGATCATCTCCAGGGCAAGAGTTATGCCTCCCGTATATAACTGGGATCACCTTCCTAATCACAGCTAGGGCCAAGGCCTGGGTGAAGATGGGCATGCATAGACGGACCAGAAACAGCTGGTCCTTCGAAGGTGCATGGAGGAGGTGGGCCAGGAATGGTTCCCTGGTGCATGAGAAGCAGGACGGCACCAGGGCTGTCCCTTACTGTTCTCTACACCCCAGCATCGGCACCACTGCTTACATGGCTTCTCTGCTTTATTACCCTGAAGGGACGCACTGTTGTTCTGGGACTGGCAACAGGACTTCCCCACGGCCTTGGAGGTCCTCTGGGGTCAGCCCTATCAACTCCCAGAACCAACGCAGAGCGCCCTCCCCGTCTTCCTCTGGGTCCGGCCACGTGGTCCTGTGTGCCTCTTGAGTGAACGTGCTCACTCTTGCTCAGGGCCTTTGCACACGCTGCCATTGTCGGCCATGCCTCGGCCACCTTTCTTCCTCCGCTGGGAACTAGCTTGAACGTGTTCCCTCTGTTCTGACTTAGAAAGACCCGCACGGCATGACTCTTCTAAGGACTACGGCTTTTCCTTCCCAGTGCGGGTGCAGTTGCTATCTCACATTTGTTGGATTAGTTAATCAATGGTGGTTTGTTTCTGTTCTTCCAGAGGGTGCGAACTGCTCTGTTTTAGCTCCCTAGAGTGTCCAGCATAGTCTCTAGCACACGAAAGATACTCAGTGAGCCGGGCAGTGGTGGTGGCGCACGCCTTTAATCCCAGCACTCAGGAGGCAGAGGCAGGTGGATCTCTGTGAGTTCGAGGCCAGCCTGGGCTACAGAGTGAGTTCCAGCACAGCCAGGGCTGTTATATAGAGAAACCCTGTCTCGAAAAACCAAAAAAAAAAAAAAAAAAAAAAAAGATACTCAGTAAATACTTGTAGAATGAATGAGGGTCAGCTGAAGGATTGGAAGCTGATTAAGAAGTTTACAATGGCTTGCCAGTGTGTGGGCTGCAGGGAGAGAGCTGGCCAGTGTGGGGAGTTATTCAGAGTCAGGCCACCCTGGGTATATGCACTGCTTGGTCCCTGAGCCTCTGTGTTCTGTCTGTGAAATGGGGATGAATACTCAGAATCAGTGTGAGGGTTGGCAGGGAGCATCGAGCAAGCGTAGGAGCCTACATCCCAGAGTGGGCCACTAACTTCAATGTGAGCAATTGATTATAACGCATATGAAAATGTAAGCTGTTGGAGTTGCAAAGAAATTAGTTCTCATTAGTGAGGCTGTGCTTGAGACTAGTGGGGAGGCTGTGACCTGGGTCTGAACGTTATGGTTGGAAGTATTTCTGGTTGAAATTGCTGGAGGGATTCTGGAAGCTCAGTGATGACTCCTGCCTGGTCTTGGAGTCTATCATCTCCAGTGAGGTCCCTATATCTCTGTCTTAAGAGGCTTCTTGCTGACTGCGACTCCCCTCTCCCCTAGCTGAGAGCTTGCCCCGTCCACAAAGGCAGGCCTGGCACCTGTTTTTCCACCTGAGGGATCCCAGCACCCAGGTCCCAGCCTGCAGGTGGCCAGGGACATTTGTGTGTGACTGAATCCTCTGCCTGGGCACCTAGCATGGCCCTTGGCACATTGTTGGTGCTGAACAAATGTGTCCTGCGTAAGTAGTGTTAAATATGTTGTTAAAGAAACACCTTGGGGTAAAATCACAACTGAACCTGCTAATGGAGAAGGTGTTAGGAGGTGCTCACTGAGTACTGGATCTGAGACCAGAGAGAGAGGATCTGCTGTCCTGGCTGAGGAAGACACATTTCTTTAGCATCCAGAGGCAAGTCATTTGGGTGAGAAGCAGGGTAGCTCAGTGGACGGCGCTCTGGATGTGCCGTGAGTCACCTGGACCATTGTTCTCTGGTGACGGTCTTGAGCTAGTCACTGGGCTTCTCTGTGCTTTGAGTCCATCATCTGTAAAGGGAAATAGTTATATTGTCTGTGCCTAGTTCTTCGTGGAGCTCACGTAGAGGAGAGAAGTGGGGGTGGGGATGAAGGCGGTCACACCTGGTATCCTAGCTCTTAGCAGGTTGAGGCAGGAGGATGCCAGGAGTTTGAAGTCAGTATGGGCTACAGGGTGAGGCTCTGTCCCCATCAAAACAAAACAATTGAAAACAAACAAACAAATCTAAACAAGAAAGACTTCACGGCCGGAGAGATGGCTCGGTGGCTGCTTTTGCAAAGGACCTGGGTTTGTTTCCCAGGACTCACAAGACAGCTCACTGCCAACTCCAGTTTCCATGGATACGATGCCCTCTTCTGGGCACTGCACACATGTGGTACACGTATGTACATGCAGGCAAAACACCCATTCATGTTAAAGTAAAAACAATAAATAATTTGATGTATTTATTTGGTTTTTCGAGACAGGGTTTCTCGGTGTAATCCTGGCTGTCCTGGAACTCTCTCTGGAGTCCAGGCTGGCCTCAAACTCAGAGATCTGCCCGCCTCTGCCTCCCAAGTTCTGAGATGCATGCCCCACCAGGCCTGGCTGAATACTTTTTTAAAAAGGAAAAGCTTCAAAGAGTTGTAAGGAGTCACAGCTGTAAGGTGTACCCAAATTATCTACAAAGACTGGTTGATTTGGCATTCTCTCAGCGTCACTAGGTGTTTTAAACATCTTTTTGTTTTTTGTTCTGTTTGAGACAGGGCCTAGCCATATAGCCCTGGATGATCTATAACTTCCTATGTAGACCAGGCTAGCCTTAAACTTGCAGCAAGCTTCCTGTCTCTGTCCTCTGAGTACTTGAATTGCAGGTGTGTACCACCACACTCAGCTTCCAACAACATCTTTATACAAGACACAGGGAAGCCATGAACACTCAAGCTGCACACACTATTGGCTTTAATGCTCCCTCAATGTATGGCGCTACAGGAGCTAACCATGAGGTTGGTAGAGTATTTTCTTTGAATAGGCACATGTAAGGGCTATATGTGCACAAAGGAGAGGTGTCTCACAGCAGGTGACCTGTGAGCTGGCCTTGAAGGACAGCAGGCAGAGACCTATTTGAGGAAAGAACTAGTGAGCCAAGGTCAGGAGGAAGGACTTCAGGAGACTAATGTGAGGGCCATTCCGATGTGGCTGCACCTAGTGACCAGCTGTGGGAGAGACCTAGAAGGCCATTATCCTTGGGCCACGGACCTCGAAAGCACATTTTCAATCAGTCAGGGCTCACCTAGGGCTTCCTCAGTGTCCTGGTTTCTAGACAGCGTTGGCAGCAAAGAGGCTTCCTGCTGGGACACACACCCTCAAGTCACCTGGAAGCTGAGCAAGTAGCCTTCAGGAGCATTACAGAGCTGTGGGTGCAGCGGACGAAGGATGGGTTAGACAGACTGGGGTTTGGCCCAGGCTCTAGCCACTCGTTTGTGAACAGGCCCTGTGACTTGCAAACCCCATAACTTACTCAGCCTGCTTCTCTATCTCACAGCAGGGGAATGAATGGATATTGAGAGAGTAGGAGAACTGGATCCAGGCACAACCAGCCATGCCTGGAAATACTGAATGGGTGCAGGACCAGCCTCGTTCGAGACAGAGTCTGCCAGGGGACCATTCTAATTTGAACAATGGAAAGATGACTCAGGGCCTGAAGAGGGCCCAGGAGTGATGTTAAGCGTACTCGAATTTGGGTCTGTAGGTGGACAGAATGGAGGCAGTGAGCTTCACGCTCCTCTTAATGGCTTTCTTGATGAAGGAAGCAGGGGAGCATGGCCCAGGCTGGAGTCAATGTGGACAAAAGCCACAAGAAGACAGGTTGCCAGGCCTGGCTGTGAGTCTGAAGGCAGAGGCTGGCGTTGACTTCCGGGACTGCTCCCTCCTCCTGTCAGGCAGGTGGGCGGCCAGGCTGGCATCAGAGGAGGCCTCCCTCAGAGACAGGAGGAGGGGGGCCACAGACTGCGCCTGTCCCAGCACCTGTCTCTATTACAGGGGTGTGGTGGGAGATGTGTGCAGGGTCTTCCGCTCCTATGACCCCTCTGTGGGAGCAGAGCCTGGGCTCAGAGGCAGCAGAGCCACTGGGGGCCGCTGTCATTTTGGATTCTTGTGATTAATCAGCCCGCCTGGGAAGGATGGAGCCCTGGCTTCCCAGCTGGGACGACGGATGGTTTTTGCCTTTGAGAACTGCCAGGTTCCAGCCCTGTTACAGCCTGCCTCAGATTACTTCTTCTCTGGGCAGAGAATGATGAGCCATTTGGAAAATGCATTTGGAAGGAAGAGATTCTGAGCCGAGCAATACAGTGGTTCTCACACAGCCCTGATAAAGAAGTTGATGGATAAAGACTAAATTGGATTTTTACCAAAAAAGACTCAGTGCTGGGTGTTGAGTGGAAGAGAGTTATAGTGGCTTAGGGGAGCTGGAGGGAAGTGGGGGGCTGCGTTCAGAATCCAGACCCGGGGCTGGGAACACGCAGTCCCATGCTCTAATTTTGGTGGATTTCTGCCTCACTTTCCATAACTGTAAAAGGAAAAGACAGTTTCTAGATGATTGCTTTTCCCAGCATTGGGGATGGCTGTAGACCTCATTCATGGTAGGCAAATATCTTACCACTAGGCTATAGCCTCATCTGACTTTAAAAACAAACAAAAGCTTTTAAAATGTTGAGATCGGTCTCACTAAGTCGCACAAGTTGGCCATGAATTTGTGATCCTCCTGTCTTATCGTCCCAAGTAGCTGGGGTTTCAGGCCCGCACTGCCATGCCTAACTCCAGGTTATCTTTTGCTTCACTGGGGTAACAACCCCGAAAACCTTTCACAACCAAAGCTAGGACACAGCATCGCTGTGAGGGCCCCGCTGTGGCAGCACCCACCCCTGTGAGAGGCAGGGACCCTGCAAGCCACAGGAGAAACAGTACAGTGGAGATTATAGGGCCTAAGTAGGTCTCATTTCAGTTTTAAGAAGAAATAGGGCAGGAGATGTCAAGATTGAGCCATCTATTCTTGTTTTTAAGTCGAAATTTACTTTTTAAGGAAGAAAATGGGCAGTTGGAGTCTTTCATCTGTCAAAGGGATAAGTCAGAATTCAGCATAGATTCAAAGTCCAACAGAAGAAACAAATGCTACATCCCCGGAAGGTTTTTGTGGGTGGCTCAGATGTATGAGAAGGCAGGTTAGCTGGGGTGGTGGTGCACACCTGTGATCCTGGCACTTAGGAGACTGAAATGAGACGCTGCTGAGCTCAAGGCCAGCCTGGTCTATTTCGAGAAGCCTTGTCTCGAAACAACAAGCAAGTAAGCAACAAGGAAGTTGAGGACTGTAAGGTCTTTGGTGACTGACACTACCTGCATGGTGGCAGCCAAGTGGTACCCGAAAGCTTAGCATCTTGAGTCTTGGAGACGAGCTACCTCGGATCATGAGACGGGGGAAATGACCCTGCCCCTCTGTAGGTGCCACAATGGCTGTCTCTGGTGCAGGTCTTCTTGCTTGAAACCAAACACTGTCCTCCAGACACCTGGGATATGGTGATCCGGGCAACTGTGACCGAGTATAGGAGTGGGCAGACCCTTGCCTGTCCTTCCAGTCACCCGTGTCTCCAAGTCTTAGCCCCTGCTCCCACTCTATAGACAGGAAATAGACTATTCTTACCATTCTCTCTGAAACTGGGGATGACATCAGCATCCAGCCTGCACTGGCCTCCTTCCCACCATGCTTTGCACGCCCCATCAGCACCAACGCTCTTAGTGTTTGGTCACCCTGCCTGCCACATAGCCAGACAACGTTTATTTCTGGTACGTCATTCCCTCCTGTCTGTAGAGGGCTGGCCATGCTCCCCTAGGGTGTTAGGAAGCTTGACCATTTGTGAGTCCAACACTCATGCTTGGAGTGGGGACAGGACCTTCAAATGTGAAAGTGAGAATCCCTGGGGTTCCTCTGAGTTCTCGAAGAACAAGGTATGTAGAGCCGACCTTGATTACTGCATTGAGCAAATGGCTAAATTGGGTAGGTCAGGAGAGTTGGGATCTAGGGACTGTAAATTCTGTGAAGGTTATTTTACAAAAATCTCAGTGACTTCTCAACAAAATAGAGAAGACGGAGCATTTAGGTGAACCTGCTGATTGTTGGAATCTCCGGGTCAGAAGATGTTAAACTGTAAAGTTTTCAGTAGTGTTTGTCTATAAGGACTTGGAGTCTTCCCTGGACATTTAAGGTGTGTGTGTGTGTGTGTGTGTGTGTGTGTGTGTGTGTAGCCAGATTTTGCTACTAATGCTAGGCTTAGCATTAGTTAGCATTTCAGATGTCAGAGCTAGAAAACAAATTTCCTCTTGTTCCATGCACCTCATTTCTCCAGATTCTTTTCTCCTGGTGTGATGTATTATCTCCCACTTGGTCTCCAAAGCCAACCATGTGAGGACAAGAAGAAGTCAACGAGCCTTAGAGGGCTGAGAAGAGTCCAAGCCCCTTGGGACTCATCAGGCGTTCTAAGAGAAACTTCCACTGACCTTGAAGGCCCTCCCCCTTCCCTTCTGGGAATGACGGGGAGAACACTATGCACCAGCACTAACTGATTCTGGTAGCATCAGGCATAGTCCTCATTCCTGGCGTGCACGGGCCAGTTCTTCCTGTACCATTCATGGAGGGCAGGTGTCCAGGATCTATGGGATAGAGTCCCAGGATGTCTAGTTACCCTGAGATGGGCAACTGTGGGGTCAGGAGCTGAAGGGCTGTGTGTGAATCTTGAGCCCTGTGCTGAACAGTGACATACCCAGACAGTCTCTGATCATCCGACTGTCAGCCTCTCCGAGTGCTCTGCACCTAGGCCTTGACCTTTGGCATTTTCCCAAGAGTCTTGCTAAGCCACTGTATGGAGGATCCTCACCCTTCATAACTGGTCAGGTTCTTCCCCACACCTCAGGGCACTGCTCACATCTCAGCTCATCAGAAGTAGAGGGAAGAAGGATCAGAAGTTCAAGGTCACCCTTGGCTGAGTTTAGACCCTGTATCAGAGGGGTGGAGAGATGGAGAAGGAGGAGAAAGGAAGGGGAAAGAGAAGGCTGGAGTCAGGCAGTAGCCTAATATAGGGGAAATAGATCAGATTGAAGACTGTGGCCATCAGGAGAGAGAGGCCTCTGTGCAGAACTGGCCTCAATTTGAATGGGACAAGGTCATAGCCACAGAGCAGGGTCAGAGTTGAGAGACAGGAAATCTCTAAGAGGAAGTCTCAGGAGTGGGGGATTCTTGACCTTCTTGCCTATACTTCCGGAGTGCTTGGATACAGATGTGTGGCACCTCGCTCAGGTTATGGAATGCTGGGGATCAAACCCAGGGCTTCACGCACGCTAGGTTAGCTGCCTATCTACTGAGCTGCACCCCCAGCCCCTGCGCTCTTCTTTAACAGCTGGTAGTGGAACATCGAGTAGGACAGGAGGAGGACGGAAACCATGCCAACCACGGAGAAGGGACAAAGTTAGATGTGTGCGGAAGGAGCATTTCTCTTCTTTGGAAGCGACGAACCCCCCAAGGATGCAACCTGAGCTCAGAGTTCAGCGTCCTGAGGCAGAGGCAGAGGCTAGGGGGGAGTGACCTAGGAGAACTTTGTAGATGCCCTCTCCCATCCGCCCCCAATCCGATAGGCTGCCAAGGTGGCAGAAAAGAAGGCAGCAAAGAGCTACAGCTCTGTCGGGTGGCGGGGCTTCACTCATGAAGCTGGGAGCCCCAGGGGAGGGGCAGTGTCTGTTAAAGAAAACCAGAGCTGGGTAGTAAGAAAAGCAAGGTAAAAAGCACTTCTGACTTACGGTCTATGGCTCCAGGGGCAAAGAGACCTCTGTACAGAACTGGGCTCTGTCCAGGGCATGGACAGAAATTCCTGTGGGGACCAGTGGAGATGCATAGACAAGGAACTGGCTGAGGGTCTGGAGTTGGAAAGCTACTAAGAGGGAACATCCGGGGGGCTGTGACTGAGCTGACCGGTTAGGATGCTAACAAGGCGGGCCAGGTGAGCAAACATCATATAGGGATTGTACAGGAAGAGGGACGGACAGATGGTGAGGTGGAGCTTTCTTAGAATATTGGCAATTGATGATGGTAAACCTGGACAACACAAAGATCTTCTTCAAAGCCCAAAGGCTGAGGCCCAGTGGAGAACACTCAGATGAGCATGACATGAATGTGGTCGAGGAGGCCTTTTCCCAGGACAGATGGAAGAATCTAGATGGAATCCTTGTCCATGAGGATCTCAGTGGCAGTCCCTGGCCCAGAGGAAGACACTGGCTTTAGTCTTTGAGGCAGGGAACTCAAGCAGAGACCACTATGGAGACAAAATAGAGCCTACCAAGAGATGCTTTGCCCAAGGCAGGTGGACTCTACCAGAAACCTGAATTATGGGAGAGCATCACTCACATGTTTGGGTTTGATCTTTGGAGGTAGACATGCATGCCATCTTGGAATCATGAGCCCCTTTACAGAATGAGGATCACAGGCACACGAGAATGGAAGGTGTCGCTGAGTGTTATGGTAGTGGATCTCTGGAGACAGTTGCCAATACCATACTATGGGGCCCTGTGTATCTACTTTGGACCTTTCCTGGTCTGAAAAGGAAGCACACTTGTATGACATCGTTTACATATTTTGAAAAAGACATCTGGGCTGGAAAGATGGCTCAGTAGATAAAGTGCCTGCTTTGCAAGCTTGCGTTTTCCTAGAACTCATGTAATAATGGATGTGGTAACACATCGGTAATCCCAACACTCATACAGGAAGACGAGCGAGGAAGACAGGGAGACCAGCTAGCCTGGCATACACAGTGTTGAAAATGAGACCCTGTCTCAAGGATGACGGGAGGTGAGGACCAATATTCGAGGTTGCCCTCTGACTTGTGTATCTGGGCTATGGGACATATACCCTCACTCATGTGCATGAGCACAGAGGTGCATGCACCCCAACACAGATAGACAAAAAGAAAATGAAAAAAATAAAATAAAAAAGCATCCTGATACTAAGCTGGTTGTGCTGGTCAGTCTTTGTCAACATGATACAAACTAGAGTCACCCAGGAAAAGGGAGCATCAGTTAAGGAACTGCCTCCATTAGATTGGTCCTTGGGGCATTTTCTTGATTAATGATTGATGGGAAAGGGCCCGCTCATTGTGAGTGGTGCCACCCCTGGGCAGGTGGTCCTGGGGTGTATAAAAAAGCAAGCTGAGCAAGCCTTCAGCAGTGTTCCTCTGCGGTCTCTGCTTCGGTTCCCACTTCCAGGTTCCTGCCTCGAGCTCCTGCCTTGGCTCACTCGATGACGGACGTAATAAGTCAAACAAACTCCTTCCTTCTCTACATTGTTTTGGTCCTAATGTTTTGTCCCAGCCACAGACAAGCAAACTAGGATGCCTGTGGTTTCATACATGGAGAATTTGCATTTAAAAAGCTAATTTGTGATTTTATCTCCTAGAAGTGACCTGGGTTTATCATAGAGAATTAGGAAAATGCACATTAAAAAAAAAAAAAAAAAAAAAAAAAAGGAAACCAAAATCTCCCATAAGCCCTCTCTCTCACACAATCCCTGCTGATGTCATGTTGTTATCACTGCACATTTAGAAACATCATTCCTGGTCGTCGACTGCTTCCTGCATCCTAATCTCCCCCGGGGTGTTTGTTTGTTTGTTTGTTTTTTAAATGTGGCAAAACATGCTCTTACTCCATTCTTTATCAAGAGCCTTCTAGGCTATTTAGGAACCCTCTTTACACATGTACAAGGCTTCCTGCTGTTCCACTAGGCTGGTGTTTTACTTGAATAATCAATGGTTGAACATGTGAGCGGTTTGTAGTTGTGGGAGTGTGTTGTGTGCATGAGTGTGTGTGCTGTGTGTGTGTGTATGCACATGTGTTCTTACATGATGCTGTAGTACACAGCCTTCAAAGCATGTGTGCTTCCCTGAGACTGGCTTCTCTCTTTTGCTTTCTTTTTTTTTAAAAAAAAAAAAATATTTTATTTAAGTTTATCTTACGTGCATTGGTGTGAAGGTGTCAGATCCCCTGGAATTGGAGTTACAGACAGTTGTGAGCTGCCATGTAGGTTCTGGGAATTGAACTCAGGTCCTCTGGATGAGCAGCCAGTGCTTTTAACCTCTGAGCCATCTCTCCCGCCCTGGTTTCTCTCTCTTTCAATCTTAAAATAGATTATGTATGTCTTTCTTTCATTTTATCTGTATATGTTCCTGCATGTATGACTGTGCACCACGTGTGTACAAGTGTCCAAAGGGTCAGAAGAGAATGTCAGATCCCCTGATGTGGGTGCCAGGGAACCTAACCTTGGTCCTCTACAAGAGCAGCAAGCACTCTTAACTCATGAGCCATCTTTGCAGCCTCTGACATTTGTTTCTTAGGATTTAGTCTTGGATAGAACAAAGAGGATGGGGGACTGATGCCCTTTGATGCATCCTTATCTCTGGCATTATGGCTTGATAGGCATCACCCCTTGTAATAGTTATTATTCCTCTTTCAAGGTAAAATAGTGGGGTTTGGGGCGGTGCTGACAATTACCCCACGCCTCAGAACTGGGAGGTGACAGAAGAGAGGAAGTCCACAGAGCCACCTGCAGAGCCCTGCAATGGTTTCCTGCCCTGGATTTCCTATCTAGCTGAGTAGTCAATGACAGGTGGGGGGACCCTTTGCTGGAGCCCCTCACTGGGAATTAGCACTAAATAAAAATTAAATCAAATGCCTTGCCCCTTGGATAGCTAATAAATTTTGATTTGCATTTTTTGTTAGTAAAGTTGGGTTAGGAATATGGCTTAGCAGTGGAACATTTGCTGAACATGCATGAGGCCCTTGGGTTCCATTCCCAGCACTGAAAAATAAAAGTTGAATGTATTTAGATGTTTAATGAGCCCTTCCATTTTTGTGAATGGACTTGTCATAGCTCTTGCCTATTTTTATGAATATGCAGAGCTCTCTCCTACTGATTTGTGAACTGCATTAGATGCACATGGCCCCTGTCCCATGCCGGTGGTAAATGAGCATTCCAGTTTTTACTTCTGCCTTTTAGTTTTCTGTTCATTTTCAACATAGGAGATTCTTAAATTTCCTACAAGTTCACATCTTCATATTTCCTGCCCCTGGACTCCTGCCTAGGAACCCTCACAGCACTCCATGGCTTTATCATTAACCTTCTTAGGTCCTGTTCTTTGGTGTCTTAATGGTTTCAATTTAATATTTAACTTCAACACATGTAGAATTTTGCGTGCATGTGTTGTATGTGTTGGGGGGAGAGGAGAAGTTGTGTGCACATGCACATGGAGGCCAGAGGGGATGTTAGGTCTTTCTCAATCATTCTCCACTTTATATTGTTTGAGTCAGAGTCACTCACTGAAGTTGAAACTCACCAATGCAACTAAGTTGACCAGCAAGCTCCAGGGACCTGCCTGCATTTGCCTCTCCAGCTTTGGGCTTGTAAGCACACACCATTTTACCCAGGTTTCCTATGGATTCTAGGGGTCCCAGCTCAGGTCCTCACCCTGGAGCAGCAACCACTTTACCCACCAGCTCCCAGAACTTGTAATAGAATGAACTTGTATTGGTGACTGTTTTTATGGACAGGTAAACCAAGGTCCCAATGCCATTTGTTGAATGACTTCCTTCTCCACCTACCTCATAGTCGATCAGGCTGACACTTTCTGGACTTTTGTTTTGTTAGTAAAATTGCCCTGACCTCATATTGCACTTTAGTATCTGGTACAGGAATCCCCTCCATGTCCATACACTAGACATCAAGAAAGTTCTTGGCTAAAAGTACTGACTCTTTACTTGAGCAAAAAGCACAGTAAAACTTGGCATCTGCCTTCACTTTGCATCTGTGGCCTTTCCGTAAAGCTTTGGGGATGGGGATGTAGCTCAGTGGTCCAAGCACTTGTGTAGCACAGGCAAATCCTTGGATTTGATCTTCGTCATGTATATGGGGGAGGGCACTTTGAGTCAGATCAGATTCTGGCTCAGATCTGCAGGTGGATATTTTAGACATTTAAAGGGTATCTTTCAAAGTTTTCAGGGACATAAACTGTCATCTTTTACAGTGTTGATGTCCTAGGAAGTTTCCAGTCATGACCCCAAACCCACAATCACCTTGGATTCCAGACAGTGGCATCATAATCACGACAGCAGCATCATGATGATGACAGTGGTGTAGTGATTTTAATGGCAGCATACTAATTGTGATAGCAACATCGAGATCATGGCAGTGACGTGGCAATCACCACAGTGGTCAAAAGAGACCACCACAGTGGCATGGTGGCCGTGATGGCAACAGCCAACACCATAGTCATCGAGATAGTGGCATAGCAATCACAACAGTGGCCTTGACATCACGATCATGACAGTGATGTTGTAATCACGATAGTGATCAAGACAGTGACATCATAATCAAGACAGTGGCATTAGCGAGGCTCCTGGATGTGGGGAGCACCATAATAGTGACAAAGCAGATTGTGTGTTCAGAGCCAAACTTCATGAGACCTTGTCTTGGGATAAAAAACAGGGAAAGGCTGGGATGTAGCTTAGAGGGCCAGAACAGCATTCAGGAAGCCAGGCTTCAATCCTCAGTACTGCAAAAATAAAATACTTTGGAGAGCAGTCCAAAGACCTGCACTTGGTAATTTTGAGACTCTCTGCCTACACTTCAAAGAGCACTGAATTTTACTGGAATTGATTTTTTTTTGTTTGCTATTTGAAACTGTGTCTTGCTCTGTAGTCCAGGCAGGCTTTGAACTCAGGATAATTCTTCTTCAGCCCTGCCCCCCCAAGTGCTGGGGTTACTGGCATGTGCTACCATGTCCAGCTTAAAATCGATTTTTGAGGCTGGAGATTCTCTAAAGTTGAACTCTATCAGCCAGTATTTCTGGAGCATCTCTAGCCCTGAGAGTCCTTTCCACACGCATCTGATTGAGAGAGTTCACTGCGTTAATTAGCCAGTGGTATTTTCTCCTTGCTGCAGTGTGAATGATCTGCTGCTGTGGTCACTCCTTGTCCCCAGAGGTATTTTCTCACCAACGGTTTCTATGTGTAGAAAACCGTCATCTGTGAACGTATTATTTTCAGAGCCAGAGGCCCAACTGAACATTCTTACTAATTCTATTGGTTTTCCACGAGGTTCTTTGAGTTTCCCATGTAGACAGTCATGTGATCTACAGCTAACAGTGCCCCTTCCTCTTATTGCCGTGTGTTTGTCAGCCTCGTTTGCCCGTGGGTTAAATGCCCCTGATCCACTTTGAGGATGGGACTCAGCAGAGGTCCCAGCAGCATTCCTGACTGCATCCCGAGTTTGAGCATGGCTGCTGGTGGATGGCTCTGTGGATGCTAACTGTTCTTTGTGACTGCTGTGCTTGTGTCCCAGACACATCCCCTGGGACATTTGCTAAGAGGGTTTGTCCTAAATCAGAAGTGAGTGGTGAAGTTTCCTTAACACTTCATTTACATTCTGAAGGATTAGTTCCGCAAACAGGTGGGCTTCCTCTGCTCAGGTAGACCAGTAGACCAGACACACCTTAGAACCTTGGAGAGATGAGGATAGGGATGTCTTGAAGATCAAGGATATTCATTCTCAATGTCTGGAGGGGTGAAGAGACATTGAGGCATCTCCCTGAAGCTTTACCCCCATCTTCTTCAATTTGCCCCTTGTCTGCAAGAATTCAGCCAGTGTGTGCTCGTCAGGGATGGTGAATAAAAATCACGGTGGAAATTTGGACAGAGAAGCATCCTGTCCCACGTGCACCAGTGAGGAGGGCAGGAATGTGAGGAGGCGTCTCATCTAGTTTTCTAGATGAGGTTAGTAGCATGTTCACCTCAAGGAGGAACTGAATTACAACACCACAGACATTTCAATTGCGGGCCATAAAGAGCTTGTCAAGTGCTAATTGCAGCCTTGCAGAGCTGCACATTACATACCTCGTGATCATTGCCAGCTGCTGCCTGGCTGGCGGTGCTGTGTGCCTCGCAGGAAAGGTGTGCCTGGATGGGGTGGATGGGACCCATTTGTTTATTTGGAGATCAGACCTGGGTTCTAAGTAGGAGTGTGGGGAGGAGAGCGTGTTAGGGAGCCGGGGATGGAGGAACCTCTGGAGGGTAGCAGGCCTTCGGGCTGGAAACAGGTTGTCTACCGCAGTTGAGTTGAAAGCTGTATGATCAAGGTGAGAATGAGTTGTGCCAAGGGGTGAGCTGTCCAAAACATGAAATGAAAAACAAGTGGCCTCTATCACTAGATTGTCATGCATTGCTGATGTCATCGCACTGTTGATTTAACGAATATTGCCCATCTAATCCCCTGTGTGCCAGGAACTGGTATAAGCAGTGAGGGACTGGGGAATGAGACCAAGAACTGTTCCTCAGAAAGGTTTCGTGGTAATCAAGAGACAACCAATGCATAAATTAATATAACCTTAACCTAGCTAGAGCTGGCTCCAAAACACGGCACAGCCCTTACACCAGACACTTAACATCAGAGGATTTGGATTTCAGATATTCCTAGGGTTTGGACTCTTTACTTACATATAATGAGATACTTTGCGGGGACCCAAGTCTAAACATGAAATTCATGTATGCTTTCTATACCCCTGATACATATATGCTAAAGGTAATTTTACACAATATTTTAGGTAATTTTTTTCCATTAAACCAAGTTTCACACATCAAGCCATTGGAAAACAAAGTTGTCTCTGTCACTGTGGGAAAGTCTGTGGTTGTGCGACCTCACCTTCAGTCCAGGTTCTGAATTTTCAGATTTTGGAGCATTTGGGATTTGGGGCGTTTGGATTATGGATGCCCAGCCTGAACCAAAAACAAAAATAGAGGAGAGTCAGGGGTGTGTGAGCATGGTGTGGGGTGGGGGTGTTCTCTCTAGACCTCTCCAGCAGCCTCTGCGATGGTGTTGGGGGGAGGATGTCAAGAGGAAACGAGAGCTTTGCCGGGCTGAGGGCAGTAGGAAGCCTGTGGACTGGAGGAGAGTGGGGTCAAGTCAGAGGGGTGGGGCAGTCCTCAGGATTCTGTGGTAGAGGGCTCTGAGCAGGGAGACAATGTGATGGCCCTGTGTCTTAGGGCCACTTTTCAGTATGTCTTTAGGTGGTTTTGGTTCATTTTTTCAAATGTATATGCACACACACACACACACACACACACACACACACACACACACACACACACGTATCAGACATAACTGGCTGAAAATAAGATACCAAAAAAGATAGAGAATATAGCCAACTACCACTAGGAAAAAAGCCACCAACATAGAAAAAAATGTTGAAACATTGGCAGCCTGTTTAAGTCCCCGTAAGACCCAGAGAGCCTGTCTTGAGTTGTTAAAAGGGGCCCTTGAGTTGCTAAAAGCACAAAGCCAATGAGCAAGATGATTTCTCTTACACAGCTATTGTCTGGGTCAAGCCTCAGCTGTCTGGGGCTGACCAGCACAATCTTTTCTGGTCAAGAGCCTGGGTCTGGAAGCAGGCATGAGGCCAGCTCATCTTGAGCTACCACAGATGGGGGACTTGGGTGATCTGTACACTGAGAACTGATAGAGCTCTAGTCCTTGTGGCCGAGTGGGAAGATTGTTCCCTCAGTGATGGATGTCTGCCGTTTTATAGGCCTGTGAGGCAAGGGACGGTGGTACTGAGGACATGTGGTGTGAATGGCCACTCTGTTGATTAGGAATTCTTTCCCTGTGTCATAGGGGAGATTGTGCTTCCAGGGTGCCTGGCCACCTCTGTACCATGCATTCATCTTGACAGGTGTGAACATTTGTGTCTGGACACATTTGTCCAGATAAATTCGGTCTTCTTGTGTATGGGGTTTTGTGTGTATATTCGTGTGTGTACATAAGCATATGTGCACATGCCTATGGAGGCCACAGGTCAATGTTCTCCATCTTATTGCGTTGAGACATGGTCTCTTACTGAATCTGGAGATCATGGATTTGGCTAGGATGGCTAGTCAATAAACCGAAAGGTTCTTACTTTCCCCTCATGCAGCAACACGATCACAGGTTCAGCTGTCAGCCCTCATGGTTGTACAGTGAACATATTACCGACCTAGCATTCTCCATACACTGCCCCGCCCCCGCCATTGGGACTTCTGTTGATAGTATGTTTGCACTACGGGTAAACTCCCATGATAGCTGCTATAACTGTGGCCGAAATAAATTAAAAATGTATTTCTTGGTGGAGACAGAACCTTAGGGCTCAATGGCCATCCAGCGTAGCCTGATCAGCTAGCCCTAGGTTCCAGTGAAAAAGCCTGTCTCAGAAAAACACTCCTAAGGAACAACATCCATGGATGACCTCTGGCCTACACATGTGAATGCACACATGTGTGCACTCACACAAATACCACCTCCACACACACATATACCACAAACACATTTATCCCCCAAGTAATGATCTGGCTGGTCCTGGCTAGTGAGCCCACTGTCGATCCTCCAGAGTCATTCAAAGATCCAAGTTCCTCAGCCATCATGCTGTAAAGCTTTGCCCTTATAGGCATGGTTGGAATGGTATCTTTGTCACATCTTTATTATTGTCCACTAGAAATGAAAGATGGGGAAAAGAAAGTGCAGAAGTTAAGAGCAAGATGCTTGTATTACAACTGAGGTTGGCCCAGGAGTTGTACATACTCCTGCCGTTCAAATGCATTGCCAGAGACTAGTCACATAGCCATACTAGCTGCAAGGGAGGCTGGTTAAATTTAATCTCTTGATAGATGGTCTCACCTTAAAATGAGTGTTATGCAATATTCGTTTACTACTGCTACTGTAACAAATAACCATGAGCTTGGTGGCTTAAAATCACACAAATGTATCGCCTTTCTTTTCTGGAGGTCAGGTATCCAAAATGATCTAATTGAGCCCCGGTCAATATGCTGACAAAGCAGGTTGCTTCCAACGTCTCTGCAGAGAAGTCCCTCAGCCCTTTAAACTTATACAGATCACTTGTATTCCTTGGTTCATAGCCCCCTCTCGGCTCACTTGAAGGTTTTGGTCCCACCCTTGCCTCTTGTATGACTCATTTTGGTTCCTGAGTCCCTCCTATGAAGAGCCTTGTGTTGACATTGGGGTGCTCCTGGATCATCTGGGATATTCTCCCTGAATCAAGATTCAGAGCTAATCAGTCTCTGAAATTCTTTCCCATGCAAGGCAGCCTAGTCACAAGTTTCTGGGATTAGGGCAGATATCTTTAGGGACACTATTCTGCCCACTCATGCAGGTAGGATGTTTCATTAGTGAAAGGGCAGCAGATAGCCATATGCTCTGGTCTCAGTCAATGAAGGAACACTTGGTGGGCTTTTGTATGCCACCCCTTCCTTCTCATCTGGAGATCCAACCAGTATCTCTTCAGGAGAGAGCAGAGGGACTGCAGCTTGTGCTGGTCATTAGCTGTGGGCATTCTAACTTTGGAGCAAGAGAAATATAGAGGGAGCCTATGATATAACCCACACTTGCTACTGTTGAATCTCACCTCTTTTCTGGTAGCCATCTCCCAAATCACTGCAGAGGGATGGCCATTTGGACACAATTTCCCCATCCTTAGGTATATATATATGATATATATATATATATATAATATATATATATATATATATTGCTAAGAATGATCACATTACCCAATCCCACAACACAGTGGTTTGAGCCCTGGTTTCCCAGAGCCTTTACCTGGTCATACATCCTGGGAGTCTTGGCTTCTCCTCTAGCCACTCTCCTGTCTTGCCCCTCTTCCATGGGTAGTGACCTCTGTCTTCAGTGTCCCCATGTTCCCTTCTAGTTTTTCTCCATAGCTCTCTGGTCGGCCTATATTAGGGAGGGTATGGCAATTTAACTCTTTTCAAATGCCATGCCATCTTTTAGTCTCGTGTGTGTGTGTGTGTGTGTGTGTGTGTGTGTGTGTGTGTGTGTTTTGAGACAGGTTTCTCACTGAATCTGGAACTCTGATTCAGCTAGATTGGCTGGCAAGCAAGCCTCAGGGATCCTCTTGTCTCTGCCTGCCCAGGCCTGGGATTTCAGACATGCATGTACTTCCATGCCTAGCTTTTTACATAGGTTATAGGGATCTGAACTCAGGCCCTTATGCTTGCATACCAAACACTCTGCTGACAGCTATTGCCTCACCCTCTCTTCTGGTCTCATCTGCATAGGTGACTCTTCTACCTGTCACAACCAATGATGAGTCCTGTCCACTGGTCACACAGAGTGCTCCTGGGGCATTTGTTAGATTGGACATAGTTTCAGGAACTTCCTGTTAACCCACTCCTGGTCCTTCCCCATCTGTACTCATCCACCCACCAGGCACCAGCCCTTAGGGCCTCCCAGCCAGGAGCTAGCCCTAGCAATAGGAGTGGAAGCGGAAATGAACAAGGAGAAGTCCCACATATCCTCATGGGCACTCTCGGCCACCTAAGAGGAATGGCTTCTGGCTATGTGTAAGCGGGAGGCAACTCTGCAGACTCAGAGCTCAGGGGTATGAGTGCTGGCTTTCTATGTATCTGCCAGGAGTGTGCTCCCTTTGTGATCCAGGCAAGCGCTCCCTTGTTAAACTAAGTTTATAAACCTTTGCTCCCTCCCTGGAAGATTGATGTGGGCTGCATGGATGGGGTGTGCAGTGACTGATGGGCCCCAGCCAAGGCTTCATCCTTAAAAAAGCCATTACCATTTATCTCATCCTCAACAGGGCTTCTTGTGACCTTCAGAGATAGCACCCACAGCATCAGCACCCGCAGTCAGACTAGGGCTGGCTGCCCGGCGCTTTATAGCAAACTCGAAGCGGCACTGGCGATTCCTTGAGGGTTTTATGCTCACTTTGCCCCGCTTAACTCAGGCTCTTCGGGCAGGCTTTGCATTGTGCCATTTATTTTTGTTGAACTAAGGTTTCTGCATGTCAATGCCACAAGTGTTTTCTTTGAAAAGATTAGACATTTTGTATTTCTTTATATAATGGTTTTCTTCCTGGGTTCTGTGTGCTTGTTTTTGTTTTGGTTTTTGGTGTGTGTGTGTGTGTGAGTACCTGTGCCTGTGGAGGCCAGAGGAGAGTACTTCAGGCCCTGCCAGTTCCTGTTCCCTCCCTCCCTCCCTCCCTCCCTCCCTCCCTTCCTCCCTCCTATCCCCCCTCTCTTTCTTTCTGAGTCAGGGTCTCTCACTGTCCTGAAACTCACTCTGACTGGTTGGCCAGTGAGCCCCAGCCATCTAGGTAGCTCTGCCTCCCAGTGGTAGGATTGTAAGTGTGTATTTTCACACCTGAAGGCAAACACTTTCCTAACACAACCATCTCTCCAACTGCATTTCTATTTTTTTTTAATGTGTAAAATCTTTTCATCTACGTGTTTGTTGTAGGGAAGATAAATGGGAAACTGCTTACAAACAGTAAGAACCCTCCCTCCATCGGCTGCCTTGGGAGGTCACAGGCTTCACATCCCAACTTCTGAGGTATGGGACTTTTAATTAATGATCTTCCTCTCTGGGCTGGGAGGTGGCCCATCGGGTGAAGTAAAGGAGGACTTGAGCTCAGACCTCCAGCACTCACTAAAGCCAGACTGCAGAAAGCACATGTCTGTGGTTCTGGTGTTCCTATGGAGATGTTGGGGTGGGCAGAGACCTGAGAATAACCCCAACACTCATGAACCAGCCAGCCTGTTATATACAGTGGTGAGCAAGATACTCAGTCTCAAATAAGGTGGAAGGTGAGGACTGACTCCTGAGGTTGTCCTCTGGCCTCTGTACACACTGTGGCACACTCACACACAGAGAGAGACAGACAGACAGACAGAGAGACAGAGATAGACAGAGAGACAGAAAGAGAGACAAAGAGATGAGAGAGAGTTAAAAAAAACCCAACAACCTATAAAAGCTCTTCAACTCCAAGTTCATTAGCTACCTTTTACAACTTTTGGCTCCCGCCCTGTGACCAGAGTATGGGAAGTGCTTGTGCGGCTTCCCTCTCTTTATCTTGGTTTCTTGATCGTCTTGGTGCCTGCTGGCACTGGCCTCTGCTGTGCATAAACTCCCTTCGCCCTCAGCCTACACCACACCTTCCCTCTCCTAAGACACGTGTCTCCCCTCTACCTCTCAACGCTGCAGGGCTTCTGAAACCCTCTTGTTAGGGGTCCAAGGAGACTTCGTGGTGAAGCTACTCCTTTCCTGTGGATAGGCGGGGCTTCATCTTTTGTCTACCCTGTTGCTGTGGGCATTTATTTTATGGGCCATCTCACACTCACTTGAATTTTAACAAACATTCAGACACCTAAATTATTACTTATGATGTGTTCTGAAAGATTGCCCTGTAATGAAGTAATAAAATCATCGTGAATGTTCGAGATTGCCTGTCATGAGCCTGGCAGGATGATTAAAAGTGGTAGAAATTGCCAGATCTTTCGGACTAGATCACGGAATGCTGAGAAGTAAGGGCAGTGCTTAGGACCAACTTTCATGGCATGAAGAAATATCGAGCTTTATTAAGAGCCTCGGAGTGATTTTTAAGATAAACTGTTTAGTTTCTGTCCATGCATTATTCAAGAGCAAATGAACCTGCAGATAGACAAATAGGAAATTCAACTTCCAGCCCCTTCACTCCCAACACTGTCACACCCATCTCCAGATGGACAGCGTGGTGGTATAAAACACATATGCATCCATCCTCATGATCCATCTCAGCAGTATCACACATCAAATAATAACTCAACCCTAGACTCTGAAAACACTGCTATTTTCTTTCTCTATAATTTTATTAAAAATAAAGAGCCCACATACATAGCCTCCTATCATTCTTGTCTTTTTGAGACAGGGTTGGTTAACCTAACTACATCCTGGAGGTTCGTTCATGTTGGAGTATCAGAACTGTATCAGAAGTGCCTTCCTTTTCAGGGCTGAATGGTGTTCCTTGTTTGTGTGCACTGTAACTGCCATCATCTGTCTGTGGGTAGGTGCTGAGTTCCTCCAACCTCCTAGCTGTTAGGAGTCACACTGCTGAAGCCTGGATAGACGAATACTTCTTGAGACCTTGCTCTCGTGTCTTGAGGGGCTTACATAGCTGGGTTAGATGGTAATTCCCTGTGTTTTACAGAGCTAGAGTGTTGTCTTCTGTAGCGGCTGCTCCGTTCTCATTCCCACCAGCGACGCTGGCGTTACACTTTCTTCACATCCTCCCCAGAGCCATTATTTTCCGGGTGTTGTTTCTTTGAGAATAGCTGTCCTGACAAACATGAGATGGCATCTGAGGTGATCACCACCTTCTAAAACTGAACATGGTGACGCTTGCGTAGACACGTGCAATCCTGAATTGTATTGGGCGAAGAGCTCTTTGATGGCCTCCTGCTTATAGGAGACAATCTTTGAGTCAACCCCCAGGGGCTTGACCTGTTGCCTCATCCCCACTGGAGACTGCCCGGACCCTCCCTCCTGGCTCTCTGCCTTTTCCTTGAATGCAGCCCTCAAACTGGGAGAGCCCGTGGCTGGCACCTGGCTGATTCAAGGGAAAGGAGGCCTGGTCTGCTACCTCAGGGACAGCCTTGAGCCGCTTACGGACCCCTGGCACACAGCTGCAGTGAGAGATGAAACTACCATGCTGCCAGGGTTCGGATCTGCCCAATATTGTGTTCACCCACTCACCAAGCCCGATGCGGGTTCTCCTCCCTGGGAGTCGAGCTTAGTGGAAACCAAAGTTTTGATCTTCAGACACTTGAGTGTTGCATTCCCATATACCGGGGTTAGCTTCCATGTTGCGACCCTGGAGTGTCACGATCAGAAGCCCCGTCAGCATCCCTATGGTCCTGTCACAGCTGCTGCTGAGGGCTTCACACAGTGCAGCCCTTAACCTTAAAGTCACCCTGCTGTAAAATTATCAACTGTGAGGTAAGAAACAAGCATGCTAACTGGTCTTGTTTGTTTGTTTGTTTGTTTTCAGAGGCAGAGTCTCATTATGTAGCCCAGGCTGGCCTCAAACTTCAGATCCTCCTGCCTCTGCCTCCGGAGTACAGGGGTACCCCACCAAGTCAAGTTTTAAATTCCCGATTTTATAGTGAAAATGTACACAATGGAAAATGTTGCCAGTTTAACAGCTGTAAGGATCCAGCATCCAGGGCTTTAAGCTCATTTACTGGTGCAGTGTGACTTGGAGGTCACAGGCTATCCCTTGTTGTGAGGCGGGTCTGTAGTCTGAAGTTTTCCTGTGCCCCACCTGGCCCTCGAGACAAATCTCTCCCACTCGAGTCCCGAAGCTGCTTAGTCCCAAGTAAACACACAGAGGCTTACATAATTTAAAAACTGGTGGTCTATGGGAGGCCTCTCACTACCTAGCTAGTATAACTTAACCCATTTCTACTAATCTCTGCATTGCCACGTGCTTCGTAGTGTATCGGTATTTTCACATCTTACTTCCTCTCCTTTGTCCTCTCACTGTCTCTCTTGGATTTTCCCACTGGGCTCCATCCTGCCCTGCCAGAGGCCAATGCAGCTTTATCCGTAAACCAATCAAAGCAACACATATTCGCAGCATCCAGAAAGACATCCCACGGCACAGGTCCCTGAGCATGAGGACAGGCTCCTGGATCCAGGAAGGGTCCCAGTTGAGAGCCATTAGTGGCTGGAGATGGGGTGGAGCCTACAAGATCCACAGTAGCAGTAAATGCAACCAGAGCAAATATGCACAGCATAAGTGCCTCGGGTCCTGTTTCTTAGGAAAAGATCTAAGCAAGGGTGTGTGTGCAAGAGGGCACGTGGCCACAGTGCACTCTCTCTCTCTCTCTCTCTCTCTCTCTCTCTCTCTCTCTCTTTTAATTTATGCTTTTATTTATTCATAAGTGCGTGTGCATGTGCGTGTGCATGTGTGAGTGTGTGTGTGTGTGTGTGTGTGTGTGTGTGTGTTGTGTGTGTGTATGTGTGTGATGTATGTGAATGCAGGTGCAGGAGAGCCACAGTGCACGTGTGGAGATTGGAGGACAACTTTGGGGAGTTGGTTCTCTCCTTCCACCTTGAGACAGGCCTCCTCCTACCACACTATGAAATCCCAGCTAGCTGGCTTCTGGGAATCCCTTGCCTCTGCCTCCCATCTCACCATAGGGTGCTGGGATCTGGGTCCTGGGGACCAAACTCTGGCCATCAGAATTGCACAGCAAGTGTTTTTATCTACTGAGTCCATTGTTAGAGTGTTCCCTAGAACAATACCTTTCGGGGAGAGAGATGGGGTGAATGGGACAGGACAACAGTGTGAAGGGGCACACGGCACACGGCGGCATCAGAGAGGCCTCTAGAGATGCCATGGGGGCACCGCAACCAGGAGACCCCCTTCAGATATGGGAGTGTAGGACTGTCCATGGATGGTTCGCTGGCTTCTGTCCACCATACATGGGCTCATCCCTGAGCTGGCCCCTCCTCTGTGCCTATAAAAGTCTGTGACAGGACCAGCAGGTCCCATCTGGCATGGTCACTACTCCTCTGGTTTGAGGTGGTGGCATACAGCATCTGAAGTCAGTGCTCAAGCCTTCTGTAAGGATGTTGCTGCCAAGAGCCTTATGGCAAGATGATAGGTCAACCTGAACCTACAACATGTTTCTATTACTGTCAAGATAGGCCATTCACCTTCTGAGGTTGGAGGTGGCCCACGGAATCAGCTCATCCCTGGGAGGCTTGCTGTACTCCACAAGGCTCAAGGCCATATGGGGCTGGGCTTCGGCCTTTGCTGCTAGCAGGCTGGATGCTCAGTGATGGGAGACGATCGATGAGCCCCGCTGAGTGGGAGGCCACATGCCATCTCCGCCAGGGCTCAGTAGCACATTAAGTGCCTCATTCGGATGCTCCGTTCCCTGCTGCAGATGGCATGGCCTTGCTCCAGAACCCCGGGGTCTGTGTTTTGATTTTCCCAGCCTAGCCTGACACACACTCCACACGGAATTTCTCCCCCTCAAGCTCCTGCTGACACTTGGGGGTCTGCTGCGTTATATGGCCAGACTTGCTGCAGACATCCCCTGCCTTGGGACCCACCAGCAGCATCCTATCTGCCAGCAAGTGGGTCACAGCAGGACTCTCAAGTGTGGACCACAATGCTTTGGGAACCAGAAGAGCACTCTCAGTGTTGGGAGGGGCAATTTACAAAATGAGTGCTGTGCACAGCAGGGACCATCTTGCCCTGTCTCCACCACTCCCACAACACTTCTATCTCTTTTGGGACTCTGTCTAGCTCCCTCTGAAGGACAGGTGTCTTCGTGGGGTGTATTTGCCTCTCTGGCTCTTACTGCTCTGGTCTAACAGATACTGTGTCCTTGAGGTCAAAGATCAGGCTGGTACTTGTACCATCAGGTCCTTGTAGACTGTTGCCAAGGGAAGGAACATCAACACAGACCACAGATATGCATGGCCCATGTCCCACTTGTGTGCAGACAGCCTTGGACTCCTCTTCCTCCGAGGACTGCCAGGATGATTCACCAGTCCCTGAAGCCTTTAATCCAGTCTCAAGGACACAGCTCTGCTATTGGGTGTAGCAGTTGACTGTCACTCATCAGTGTCTGTCTGGTTATTGAAGGAGAAAGACGGGGAAGGGAAGTGGGACTTTGTTGGGGACCACTCACCCTTTTTTTCTTGGGTCCTTCCACTGTTCTCTCTCTATCCCTTCACAGGCTGCCGTATTGTTCTTGACTTAATCTCTTAGTAAGCTTCTGCATGGCTTTTCTCATGATGGTGACCCTCACTCTCCAGGCCAGAGAATCAATGTAGGGCTGGTTTCTGGGAGTTGTCAGTCTAGGCAACTCAAAGTTGGAAATGGATGAGCGTCCTTAAGGTGTTTGCTTACAGGCTGATGCTGAGTGAAAGGGGAGCCATAGAACCCTAGGCCAGCAGCAGAGGAAGGAATCACAGGGCTCCTGGCAGGGTGGGGTGGGTGCAGGAAGGGCCCTAGAGAGCAGTAAGATACCATCCTTCTACCTGGTTGGTGAAAATAAACAGCAGTCCCCATTATTGGTGAGGGTTAAGAAGTGTTTGTGTCTGCACAACTCTCTGGAGGGTGATCTGGGGATGTCACTGACCAACTATAAGCTGTGTTTCTTCTAGTCTATAAAATCCCTTTTTAGGACTTTATATTACTGTGGCAGTTGGAGTATTATTTATAGCAGTGAAAACCAGGAAATGCCCTAAATGTTGATAGAGAAAAAATTGATACATCTACATTGTGTTTATATAATACTTCTTTTAAGATGTATTTGTGTGTGCGCATGTACATAAGTGCTGTCACAGAGGCCGGAGAGGGAGTCACATCCCCAGAACTAGAGTCACAGGTAGTTGTCAGCCGTTCAGCATGGGTCCTCTGGAAAAGAAGCAGGTGCTTCTAAATGGTGAGTCGTTTCTTCATCCTCTATATAACATTTTGTGAATCCCATTTTGGCATAGAAAATTATTGGTGAATTATTAAATTTTAAAAAAAGAAGCCACAAAACAGCATGTAAAACAGAATCTAAATTTTATCCAAAATAGGCATATCAAAATGTCTTGCAGAATATATTCCATATTTTTCATAGTAGTTATTTCTGGTAACTTTCAGTTTAATATGATTTTGAATCTTTATCACATAGCAGCAAACGATAGCACCTGTTATTTTATTTTTTTTCTAAGCCTGAAAGCTGAGAATGGTTTTAAAACAAGTTTTAAAAGGATGGTTAAAAAAAAAAGAATATGTGCTAGGGACCATATGTTTCGCAAAGGATAAAATATTACTATCTGGGCCTTTGCAGAAAAAAGTTTGCTGACCCAAAAAATTTTTTTAGCAAATAAAACAATATGAATGTGTAAAACAAACAAACCAAAAATTGTAAACATTTTCAGAGTATAGTGCTTAAAATGAATAGATCAACTGGAGAATTTTGAAAAGTGGTAAGAGGAGAATCACAAAATGAAGAGTGGACTGAAATAGGTACCGAGAAGTGTAGGCAAAAAAACAAATCAGAACCGACCCTGAGCATCCTAGGGGTCAAGTCAAGACTGGGTCACCATCCATTTCACCCGAGTTCCTGGAGGGCAGAACAGCTTTTCTTAGTTGAGATAGCATTACTACTGAGGTTGACCAAGTGAATTTTTCCATGTATCCCTGAAGAATTTTGCCAGAAGAGCACTGGCCTGGAGTGTGTAGAACAGCTGTCGTGAGCAGGGACTTAGGAGCCACCTGCTTCCTCTTTGTTCCTTACTTGGTTCTGCTCTGGTCTTCTGGGTCAGTGAGTTAACTGGGCCCTAAAATGTGTAGTGATGTGGCTTGTGCTCAAAATGAACACCAGCTGTTGCTCCATGATCCTGCTGAGGTTCCACGTTCCCCCTCCGTCCTCTGGTCCAGTGCCGTCTCCCTCATCACAAACTAGAACAAAGCACTCTGCACATCTGCCCCTTGGGAGAAGGCCCATCTCTGAAGAACGCCATGGCCGGGCTCTTAGGAGAGCCATCTTTGAGCAGGATAAGGACGGCTTTTTTTCATGTGGCAGATGATGGTGCAGCCTTTGGAGGGTTGCCTGAGTGAAGGGCTGAACAGAATTTTGTACACAGGGGCAGGTGCTCTCCCCAGAGGCTGTGAGAAGGCAGCACCCAGGAGAGCTTTTTAAATAAACAGGAACTCCAGGACTAACCCAGTCAGAGTCTTCAGGGGGCATGACCAGAGGTATGTCTCTATTATCTTCTTGATTGTTATATGTATCTGTGGTAGAAACCACCGTGGGTGTGGGCTTGGAGTCCTGGCCTTTGAGCTTCCACTTTCTCTAGGGTGAATGACGGAACACTGAGCCTCAGATCTGTGAGATGCGTCTGGGTAAAGCACGTGGCTTGCTTGGTCACGGTCCACGTAGTCAAGGCTGTTGCCGACTGTCACCACCAGAGCTATTACTGTTGATCCTGCCCAGTTGGCCCCATCCCGGAAGCTGTTTCCAGTACTAAAATGTGGGTCTTTATTGTGACTATGTCTCATTCACACCCCTCACCCTAAACTGAGCCCTCTCCTTATGTTGGTCCCGGGGTTGAGTACCTTGAGAACCTGCAGCCCCCAGGGCATCTGGGAAGACAGGGGCAGGTGGATCATATGGGGACATGCAGAGAGCTGGCACAGACTTTATGTGGGACACCCGTTGAAGAAGGCTTCCATGCTGTATGGGATCCGCTCTCTCTACTTCTCTTAGAAACATGGCTCTTGATTGATGTGTTACTTTTCTCCCATGTAGACATGGGTAGAGAGAAATGTTTCTTCACCATAGTTTGCAGTGGCCCAAGTCAGTGCTGAGCTGATGAAACTGTAAAGATGAGGGGTCATGAGACGGTGGGAGATGGAGGAGACAGACCTTCCCACCAAGACGGTCCAGGGCTGCTCAGCTTAACACAGGGAGAGGCGACCCACCCCATAGAGCTACTGAAGCCAGGATCTTGCATGTCTTTTAGTAGTGGCTTAGTTGAAAGAAAAAAAAAAAAAACCCTCTGTGTGTATCAAATGAAATCCATTGTAAGGGCCAGCAGCTCTCGGTCTCTGGTTCTCGTTCAAGGATGGGGCTCTTGCCTGCCCTCTCCCAAGGCTGCCTGCTCACACACACCCTCTCCTCATCTGAACTGCCCCGCCGCCGCCAATCACCTTGCCACCGTCACACCACAAAATGTGGGACACTCCCGCCTCGCCCCCTGCCCTGTTCCTCAACAGCTAACAGAGTGGTCCTGTTGCTGGGCTCAAAATTAGGTGGGCCGAGGGAGGTACACCTGGTGGCTGGGCTCACAGCTCCCTGGCAGTGAAAAAAGGATTCTTTGCCAGTAACTTCTCTCAATACTTTTTCAGGCAAAGCAACATACGGGATGATTATTTTTAGATCAGAAATAATTCGGGTGTTATAATGTCAGTGTACATAAACCTGGTAAAATTATAGAGAGGTTTTAAAATGAGTTTTGAAACTACTGACATATAAATTAAATGTTGAAGCACTTGCCCACTTATTACTCAAAATATCAATTCAACTGCCCCCCACATACAGACTTTATAATAAGACAGCACTCCAGGCAGGGCTTATCCCTCAGGGACACCTGTTGGGTGTGGCTGCTGAGGATGGCGCTCTGTTCCAGGTCCTGCACTTCCTTCACGACTCCCCGCCCCCTCAGTCTGTGCCAGAAGCCTAGAGGCCAAACTCCTCTCCTATGTGACCCCACTGCCACACCCACCCTATACCTCCTGAGTCTGAGTTTTTCTTGCCTCCACCCCCAGCCTGGCTGGTCCCCCGTCATCTCACCCAGCCAGCCTTCTGGAGCTGCTCCAGTTTCCCGGTGGGTGTCTCTTCGCCCACTCCCACTGCTCTGTACTCTCCTGGGCTGGCTTTGTGCTTCCCCTGCTGCTCAGGACCCAGTGCCTTCTCACCACCCTCAAAACACGGATACAAGTCTTCATGTAGTTTTCCAGGGTGCTTAGATATCACTGTTACCTCTGCCTGTCGTCCCCTGCCTCTGTATCTCCCCACTTTGAAATTAATTTCCTTACAGCAGTTATTCATTCACAGAAACACTTAGAGAAGGGCCTGTGCCCTCTCTTTCTGCTTCTTCATCTTTAACATCCAGAACCAGAGTGGTTTATTAGTAACCACAAGGAACCTTCTTTGACACTTCCTTTATACCTAATGCTGATCAGTAGTGATCAAGGTCACTCTCCTACTCTACATTCCGTGGTGGGTTTGGACAGAAGTTTCGGGGTTTCTGCTTGCTGTCACAGCATCACACTTGAGAGCTTCACTGCTCCCAGATGCCTCTGTCCCTGCCCCCCCGCCTTTATCCCTCAAACTCAGGAAGCCACTGGTCCTCCACTGAGTCCAGAGTTCAACCTCTTCCACAAAGCAGCATGGCTGGAATCCTGTGTAGGTGGGCTTTAGGCTAGCTTCCTTCACTTTGTAGATGGCATGTGAGGTTCTGTGTTTGCCTGTGACCTCATGGCTTATGTGTCACTATTTATTATTGTTATTTGCAGTACTGAGGATTTAACTCAGGACCTGGCTCATGCTAGGGAAATGTTTTACAACCAAGCTATCACTGAATTGCCAGAAATTTTAAATTTGGGGACAGGGTCTAGCTGAGTTGTCCAGGCTGGTGTCTTGTGCTCATTCTGTAGCCCAAGCAGGACTTGAACTCATGATCTTCCTGCTTCAGCTTCCTGAGCCACCAGCATCATAGGGCTGCACCATCATGTCTATCTTCTTTTTAAAAATTAACATATATTAGTTATATAATACAGTGGGTTTCATTGTGACATCGTCACACATCTGTATGACATATGTCAGTCATATTCCTGTTACCATCTCTCACTCCCCAACATCTTCCCACATAGTCTTCCCTCTACCTTCATATCTTACTTTTAAAAACATCTAGATTCCACAGTGAGAGAAAATATACGCTTATCTTTTTTTGCTGTTGAACCTACAGCTTTTTCTATTTTAAATTTTTTATAGGTATATATTATGTGCTGGTCATATTTCCCCTCCCCCTCCCATGAGTCCTTGTCCAGAGACTGTTTCACTTGGGTTTTCATGTCATATACACATATATTATATATACATACATATGATTTTATTTGACTATACAAAATCTAGGGATCACAAACAAGAGAAACACACAATATTTGTCTTTCTGAGATGGACCTAATTTGCTTACAAAGTTATCTCCAGTTGCACTCATTTCCCCACAAATGACACGACTTTATTCTTTCTTACGACTGAAAAAACATCCCAGGGTGTATATACAGCACATTTCCATTGTCCAGTGGACACCGAGGCTGGTTCCATAGCCACTGTGAATATGCTGCAGTGGACACTGATGGGCAAGTGTGTGATGTGTTGACTCGGAGCCTTGGGGTGACCGAACGCCCAGGAGTGGTGTATTTGGGTCACATGGTAGGTCTATTTCTAGTTCCTTGACAAAAATCCTTTGTGATTTCCATAGAGGTCGGACAAATCTACATTCCCATGAACAGGGTGCAAGGCTCCTTCCCTTTTTTCCTCATCTGCATCCTCACCAGAATTTGTTTTGTTTTCTTAATGACTTCCATTCTGACTGGGATGTAATAGAATCTCAAAGTAGTTTTAATTTGCACTTCTTGGATAACTAGTAAGGGTGAGCCTTCTTCATATGTTGATTGGCCATTTATATTTCATCTTTAACTGCCTGTTCACTTAATTAGCCATTTATTGATTGGATTGTTTGATTGTTTGATATCTGTATACTCTAGATATTAGTCCTCTGTCAGATGTACAGTTGGCAAAGAGATTCTCTTCTTTTGTAGGCTGTTTCTGCACTTAGTTTACTGTTTCCTTTGCTGTGCAGACACTTGGTAATTTCACAAGGTCCTATTTGTCAGCTGCTGAATTCATTTCTTGAATGACTGGGGTTCTGTTCAGGAGGTCCTTGATTATGCCAACATCTTGAAGTATTTGTACTTTTTCCTCTAATAGTTTCAGAGTTCTAGGTCTTATGTTAAGGTCTTGGATCCATGTGGAATTGGGTTTTATGTAAGGCAAGAGACAAGAATTTAGTTTCATTCTTCTATACTTGGATACCCAATTTTCCTGGCACCTTGTGTTAAAGAGGCTGTTCCTTCTGTAATGTGTATTGTTGGCATCTTTGTAAAAAGTCAGGTGTCTGGAGCTGCGTGGCTTTAGATCTGGCTCTTCTATTCTGTCCATTGATCTACATGTCTGTTTTGAGACATCCTTTATCATCCTTTGTTCCCAGGCCCTGAGCATAACTTGAACTCAGCTACAATGATACCTCTGGCATCATCATCATCATCATCACCACCACCACTACCACTAGGGATCATTTCGTATATTCAAGCTCTTTTGTGCTTCTATATGAATTTTATGATTATTTTTTCCATTTCTCTGAAGAATGACATAAAAATTTTGAAGGGGATTGCCTTGAATCAATAGATAGCTTTTGGTAAGATAGTAGTTTTCACAGTATTAATTCTTCCATCCATAAGAATGGGAGGCCTTTAATCTTCTAGTGTCTTCTAATTTTTTCTGCCCCCCCCCTACTATGTACTATGTAGCTCTGGCTGATCTGGAGTCCACTATACATAGATAGACCAGGGTGGTCTCAAACTCACAAAGATGCTTCTGCCTCTCAAGTGCTAGGACTAAAGATGTGCATCACCAGACCCAGCTTTTCTTGGATACTTTAAAGTTTTAATTGCTAAGGTCTTTTACTTCCTTGGTTAGATTTATTCCCAAGTATTCTATTTTATAATTATTTTTTGAAGCAATTACACATGGGATCGTGTCCCTGATTTCTTTCTCAGTATGTTAGTTTATGTTGTTTCTGAAGGATACTCATTTATTTGTTCACTTTGTTTCCTGCCACTTGGTTGAAACTGTTCATCACCAGCTCTAAGAGTTTTCTGGTGGAATCTGCAGGTCTCTTGTGTATAGAATCATCATCTTCAAATAAGGATGCTTCGTCTCCTTCCTTCTCTACCTGCATCCCTTTTACCTGCATCTCTTGACTTAGTGCTTGGCTAAGACTTCCTGCCAGCACTAGATTGAATAAGAGTACAGAGAGTGGACACCTGTGTCTTGTTCATGAATTTAATGGAAATGCTTTCAGTTTTCCCTCACGGAGCATAATGTTAGTTATCGTTGTATACAGCTTTTATCATGTCGAGGTATGTTCCCTCTGTTTCTAGTTTTGTCAGGGCCTTTATCACAGAAGGATGTTGGATTTGTCAAAAGCCTTTTCTGTAACTGTGGAGAAGATCACGTGATTTCCGTCCTTGAGTTCATTTATGTGATGTATCACATTTATTGATTTGCATATGCTGCACCATTTCCACATCTCTGGAATAAAGCCAGTTGGGCCATTGTGAATGATCTTTGGGTGTGTTCTTGAACTCAGTCTATAAATACGTTATTGAGAACTTCTGCATCTATGTATCAGGGAGATTGGTCCCTAATTGTCTTGGTTTGCTGCATCCTCGCCTGGGTGCGGGACTAGACTGACTCTGGCCCTGAGAAGAGCTTGATGTGTTCTTCCCTGTTACAGAACAGTGAGAGAAGTGCTGATGTGCTTTCTTTAAGGGTCTGGTAGAGTATCACAGAGAATCCATCTGGACCTGAACTTTTCCACTTCTTTTGGATCTTCAATTTGGTGGAAAATATGTTTTCAAGGCATATCCTAGTAATGTACTGAATTTCATTGGTGCCTTGAAATGGCCACTTTTTCATCCCTAACTTTATAATTTGGGTTCTCTCTCTCTCTCTCTCTCTCTCTCTCTCTCTCTCTCTCTCTCTCTTTCAGTTAGATTGGCTGAGTTTGTCTATCTTACCCTTTTACAAACCAACCTTTTGTTTTGTTGATTGTTTGTAACATTTTTAGTTCCATTTTATTAACTTCTGCCATGATCGTGATTATTTATTTTTACTAACTGATTTGGGGCTTGACTCTCTTTCTTTCTTTCTTTCTTTCTTTTCTTTCTTTCTTTCTTTCTTTCTTTCTTTCTTTTTTCTTTCTTTCTTTCTTTTTTCCTTTTTCATTTCTTTCTTCTCTCCCTATTTTCTTTATATATATATATCATATGTATATCTCTCTATATGGACATATATGATATATATCATATACATATCCCATTTCTAATTTATTTATCTACTTGGGGACAATTATGCTGATTCTATAACTTGCAGACTGTGAGCAGTGCTGCATTAAAGAAGGATGTGCAGGTACCTGTCTCTGCAGTATGCCGACTTAGATTCCCTCTGGTACGTGCCCAGGAGGGATAAAGGTGGCAGCATGGCATGGCAATTTTATGACCAACTTCCATCCTGATTTCTATACAGTTCGTCCCTTTTTAAAAGATTTCTTTATTCCTGTGTTATGTGTGGCTCTTTTGCCTGCCTGATGTGCCCCACATGTGTGCAGTGCCCATGAAGGCCAGAAGAGGGTGTCAAGTCCCCTAGAGCTGGGGTTGCAGAGGGTTAGGAGCCGCCTTGTAGGTGTTGGGAATTGAACCCAGGTCCTCTGGAAAGTTCTCTTAACCACTGAGCCATCTCTCCAGGCCCTAGTTTATTCCTTTTAAGTAGTGAATAATATTCCACCATCTGAATGTACCACGGTTACTAATTTACTTACTTACCTATGTATGAAGAGCATCCTGGATGTGGTTCTCACTCTCTTCTCAGCTGCACATGCTGAGGGGGCTGGTCCTCTCTCAGTCCCCCAGGTTGCAAGAGCAGCCACTATTTGACCTTTACAAGCACAGCCAGGAAATCTGGCTCTGGGTTTACCTTGTGCTTCCCAGGAGCCGAGTTTCCCAAGCCTGGGTGCCCTCAGAAGCCACCAGGGCAGAGTCCAGAGATGCTGACCAGGGTGGACAGGGGCAGCCGGCTGCATGGACTGCTGCTGAATTCCTCAGCTTCTTCTAAAGTGCACCAGGCCTGCAGCCTCAGGGATGCCACCTGAAGCTTCTTTTTAAATACATAGCTGAGGGAAATGAACATTGGTGTCAATATGGCACATCAATACAACCCACCGTGCACACTAGTTGAAAAGACAAACTCAGTGAAAGCAAGGTATACAGAGATTTAGTTCCCAAGTTCCCAGGCCAGCCTGTCTACATGGTAGGTAAGTTCCAGGCCAGCTAGAGCTACATTGTGAGACTCTCTCTTGGAGCGGGGATAGCATGGCATAGAAATAGGGAGGTCTCTAAGTTCCCATTTGGAGCAGTAACTTCCCTCTGTCCACACAGTTCAAAGGCAGCCTCTCCCTGACATGCCAAAGAGACTCCCCAGAGGCTTTCAGTATGGAGGCATACACACACACACACACACACACACACACACACACACACACACACACACATTTTCACATGAGTGTGAGTCTCTATATATCTGCTCAACAGCTTGGCAGGAGCCATCGGACACGATCATTACCAGCATCATGAATCACTAACAGCATCTTTCTAGCAAGTGAGAAGGGAAGGGAATCATCACACAGCACCATCCTTTAGCACATGGAGAAACTGAGGCCTGTTACTGTATTCACTTGGCATGTCGGGCACTGTCTGCACAATTTCTGTGCTTCCCCCCACCCCCTCCAGTGCAGTGTGTTTATCCTTATTCCTGTTTCATCTGTAAGTGACCTGAGGCTCCTATGGAGTAAGTGGCTTGCTCAGGTCACCTTGCACCTGGGGGATTTATGGCTGCCTGTCTTACCAGGTACTTATGGAAACAAACAGCCAGGCACCACAGGCACCACATGAAATGTCCTTGTCCTGGATCCCTCTGTACCTGGTGCATGCTTCTGTCATGTTGCCTTGCTTCTGCCTTGAGAGGAGGGAGAGGAGAACTCCCCACAGGTCCACGGGGAAGTCCGGAGTCTACTGCCCTTGACTTTGCCACTGACCTCTGAGACTAGGGGGGCTTCAGCCGCATACCAGGTGATTCTGCTGAGATTCTCTGCTCCAGTGCCTGAGCAACAGGAAAAGTCTGTGCTGGACGCAAGAGTGCAGGGAGATGAGAGGAGAGCCGAGCAGACCGAACTGAGAAGTAGCCACCAGATTCAGCGTCTGTCGGTATCTGCACTAGGCCTCTGCGCACAGATACTATACATATCCTTTAACAGCCTTTTCTGTGGTGATTACAGTCTGGCTTTATTTTGTCAGAGAAACCCACAGCAATTGAATAGCAGAAGGACCCTCCAGGTACTCATGAGCCGGTCGCAACATCAATTCCCAGTTAATCTTGTGTCACCTGCTTCCTGCACACTCCTTCTTTTCTGAAGTTAGTGTCACACTTGATGTGGTTTCGTCTGTGGATATTTCCATTTGTATCCCCAGAAGATATGGCCTCTTAAAAACTATTGTTACGTCTTGCAGAAAAATCCACACCGGTCTGTACGATCATAAAATAAATAGCCAGCCAAGGTTCGAATTTCCGGTTGTCTTCTACAGGTCATACATTTTTAAGTTTGTTTTTGGATTTCTATCCACACATTGTGGGCTAGTTGATATATACCTTAAGCATCTTTTTAAATATTAAGGTAAAGCATGCAAACACAAAACTGACCGTTTTCATCACTCTAATGGCTCCATTAATGACTGCCATTAAGTCCATTTGTATTGTTACCCACTGTCACTGCCTGTCGTCCCCAGGGCTTCCATCACTGCAGTCTGAAGCCCTGGACTCTCTATGCTAACATCCCATTCTTCACCCCCACCCCCATCCCCACCCTGCCCCACAGCTCCAGGGCTATCCCCATTCCAGTTCTGTCTCCATGAACTTGACTATTCCAATACTTTCTATAAGCAAAGGCTTCCTTAACATAGCAAGGTCATGCCAAGTGGTGGTGGCGCATGCTTTTAATTCCAGCACTAGGGAGACAGAAGCAGGAGGATCTCTGTGAGTTCGAAGTCTGGTCTACAAAGTGAGTTCTAGGACAGTCAGAGCTGTTATGCAGAAACACCCTGTCTCAAAACAAAACAAAACAACAACAACAACATAGCTAAGTCGTCAGATTTAGCCGATGCTCTGTGTTTTAGAATTCCCTCCTCTTGGCCTAGGAAAATGGCTCAGTGGGTCAAGCGCCTGCTACACAGGCGTGAGGATTTGAGTTCCCCCGTGAAAAGGCGACTGTGGTGGTAATGTGTGCCAATAACTACAATGCTGGCAGGGTGGGTCCCGGGGGCTTGCTGGCCAGCCAGGCTAGCCAACATGCAAGATTCAGGTTCAATAGAGACCCTGTGTCATGGCCGGGCAGTGGTGGCACACGCCTTTAATCCCAGCACTCGGGGGGCAGAGCCAGGCGAATCTCTGTGAGTTCGAGACCAGCCTGGGCTACTGAGTGAGTTCCAGGAAAGGCACAACGCTACACAGAGAAACCCTGTCTCAGAAAAACAAAAAAGAAAAAAAAGGGGGGGGGGGAGAGAGAGACAGAGAGAGAGAGAGAGAGAGAGAGACCCTGTGTCTAAAGATAAGATGGAGTGTAGCTGAGGAAAGCATTGGTCTTTGACTTCTGGCTTCCACATGAGCACACAAGGGCGAACACACACACACACACACACACACACACACACACACACACACACACACGCACGCACGAACGCACGCACGCACGCACGCATGCATGCACGCACACTGTCCTCTCTTTTGAAGAGTAGATGGTATTCCGTGTGTTTGTGCCTCACCTCCTGCTCACCCTCTCATCTGCCGACAGGCACTTGTGTCGTTATCTCCCTCTTGGCTTTTGTGAATAACATTTCTGGGAGCACAGAGCACACACTTCTCTTAAGCATCTTTTAGTCTAAAGGCGCCCCCTCACCTCCCTCTTCCTTCTCTCTCTCTCTCTTTTCTTCCTTCTTGTAATTTATTTGTTGATGAAACTGGGTCATCTGTCCTGTAGCGTTCCTCTCTCTGGGATTTTGCTGGTGACCTCATTAACTTCCGGGCTAACAATGGTATTTTAAAATTTGTCAATTATATTGTGCTCATTTGGCGCCAGGTATGATTCTAAGTTGTTAAAAAAAACTAGAAAGCAGGTTAACCCTGTGAGGTGAGGACTGTCCTTCCCATCTCCACTTTAAAGATGAGGAGGCAGGTCAACAGAAGAGAGTCTCAGCAGCCCAGTCAGAAAGCGACAGAAGCAAACTCTTCCCACACAGCCTGGGGCCATTGTCCTACCCTGTCCCTCCAGCTGGGTGCTTGTTCTTCAAGAAAAATGTAACGGTTGTGATTCATGGGGAAACAGAACTCATGCTTGCAAAAGGGGAAAGTGAGCAAATAAGTGAAAAAAATATGAAGCTGGAATTCCCTTCAACCATCACCTGGTTTAGGGGTACATTTCTGTCATCCGACTATTTAGAGGGCTGAGGCAGAAGGATTGCAAGTCTGAGGCCAGCCTGGGCTACTTAGTGAGGTCTTGCTCCAAAACAGAAGTTCTGAAGAAGGGCTAGGGATGGAACTCAGTGGTCGAACAGTTTCTTGGCATTCATAAGGCCCCGGGTTCAATCCTTACTACCTTAAAAAGAAAAAGAAAAAGAACAGATGAGCCTCTACCAGCAGAGGTGATGCCGTAGGACCACAGCTGTGACTTCCCAAGAAGGCCGAGGTGATAGCAGGGGAGGCCCCAGAGTGCTGGCTGAAGTCAGTAAAAATCCAGATGTGCGGGAAGTCTTCCCATTGTACCTTCGTTAATGTGTCCGAGATGCTCAGTGTTGGGAAACACCTGTAATGGAGAGTTAGCCGAAATAGAGTGGGGCGAATGACTGCGGTGTCTTTTGGGTCAACCCTACAAGCCCTCATGCATTCTTGGTGACAGAGTTTGTACATGCTTTTGAAATAGCACAGGACCCTTTAGCAACCTAGAGCTGGACGTTGGGAATCCAGACTCGCAGTGTTTGTGGCTCTGTCTGTGTTTCTTGCTGTACTTTAAGACTGAGGGTCTTATGTCCAAGAAAAGGGAACCCCAGTCCTGCGCTGGGGATCTTCAATCACCTCTTTCCTTCTTTCTCTGCTGTCTGGGCCTCCCAGGTGGTCCTGAGTTATAGGACAATGAGATGTTGTCCAGGGTTCTTCCAGAGCTGTGGGATCCTGGGAAGGATGGGAGGAAGCAGTTGGGTGGGTAAAAAAAAAAAAAAGTCCTCTTGGGGTCTGGAATAGGTGTTCCTGCCTATCAGCCCTCTCAGGGTGACATCAGAAGGTCACTTGCTGCCTCTGTGGGGCCTGATTGTGGATCATTAGGCTAAGGCTTTTAGCTTTGAATTTTCAGGATGCTTGAATTCTAATAAAAATCACCTTCTTTTCCTTTAACGAAAAAGAAAGCTACATTTGACTCTGAGCTATAAAGGAGGCTTTAAGGTTATATTTCTGGAAAAAGAACACATCTTTTGTTGGAGAAAAAATTGGTCAAATTGAGTCCTCCTGACTGATGAGTTAAATCACTGAGATTCAAATGAAATCCTCCCAGCCATGCCCTTTCCTCACCGAGAGATGAATCGGGAGAAATCTGCCTTTGAAATTGACCTGGATTCTGAGATGTCCATCACTTTTTCCTGGACCTTTGGAGGTGGAGGTTGACTTTACTTTGCTCTCCCAAACCCTCTTCTGCTGATGCATGTGAACGGATAGACAATGGGGCCTCTTTAAAAAGACCCACACTGAGAAAAACAGAAAAGAACTGAGGTCCTGGAGGTTGGGGAATGGTGTAGATGTCTGTTGGCTGAGGTTCATCATCCAGAAGGTAGAACAGCAACTCTTGAAGGACCTCAGAGCTAGCTGGTCTAGACTAGTTGGTCTGTGTCTGGATACCAGATGAAGTCTGGTGGGGACAGAGCGGTCTTGCTAAATTCAAATTTCAAGGCCCTGTTCTCAATGGCACCATGCTGTAGGTTGGTGTCTTCATTAGGATTATTGTTGTTGTTGACGAAACACCAGGACTAAAAACAAGTTGGAGAAGAAAGGGTTTATTGGGCTCACACCTTTGTGTCGCTGTTCATCATTAAAGGAAGTGAGGACAGGAACTCAAACAAGGCAGGATCCTCGAGGCAGGAGTTGATGTAGAGGCCATAGAAAGGTGCTGCTTACTAGCCTGCTCCATATGGCTTGCTCAGCCTGCTTTCTTATACAATTCAGGACCATCAGCCCAGGGATGGCACCACCCACAATGGCCTGGGCCCTCCCCCATCAACAACTAATTAAGAAAATGCTTTACAGCCGATTCTTAGGGAGGCATGTCCTCAATGGAGGTTCCCTCCTTTCAGAAGACTCTAGCTTGTGTCCAGCTGACATAAGACTAGCCAGTGCAGTTGGAATGAAGCCTGGGAACCCAGGGATTCAAAGGCATCTCATTGGTAAGGATGCTGACTAATCTAGAGTTAACTCCTGATGACACACTGCTTACAGAGGAAGAGACTGAGACCCAGAGAGGGGACAGAGGAGGGTCACCTGGTGGAATCACTGAGTCAGGAGAAGTCACTGTTGTCACCCTTCCCTGCAGGCAGCAACCATGGGGGCAATGTGGAGACCAACAGATGCGTCTTTAAAACGCAGCTAAGTGCTGGAATGGTGTCGTGCCGGACAGAAATGGGTCAGGGGAACCTTAGAAAAGAGTCTCGGATTTGCGTGCCCAACTCTTGGGAGTGGCGCTCTCTGTTGCTGTGAATTTGCTTGAGGGAAAAAAAAAGAACCCTAACATTCAATAATGTAGATTCCCATTGATATGTAAAAATGATTTTTATTCTTGCCTAAGCGGAGCAGTGCATGCGTAGCTGGGTCTTTTCAGTGACTAAGCACCGTGCATTCAAGGTAAGGAGGTCAAATATCTTCCCATCACTTGGGCAATAGCTTTTACATTTATTTAACTTGTGAACAAAAGATGCAACCAGAGACCTTATTACCCTCTTGTATTTCTACCCAGTGTAATTAACCTCGTTCTCCCTCCTGTTGGTGGAAAGTAGGTGGCCTATTCATAACCGGTACAGTCAGCCCTCAGCATCCAGGGCGCAGGGCACAACCTGCTGAGCCAGGCAGGGGACAGGTGCCGATTCAGGCTGTCTCCAAACTCCTGAAATTCACACATGAGGGAGCCGAGAATAGAGGGCTCATAGAACTCGCTAGAAACCCAGAGCTAATGGGTAGAGCTGAGATCAGGTCTGAGGCCATCTGTTTCCAGAGCCCACTACATCCTCCTGGGATGCACTTTCTCTGAAGAATGATGGAGTGGAGAGGAAAGTTGAGGAAGGAATACTGCTGGAGAGGATGCTTGCCTGGCATGGTCAGGTTCATGTCAGGTTGCTGGAAGGCAGGGGTGCCCAGCAGGAAACCTCCCTGCCTGCTAGGCATTCCCAGGATGGGCAGTTTGGTCCCTTAAGCTTCCTCCTAGGTGTAGGCACCACAGAATGGGGACTGTATTTGAGTCTTCTGATATTGCTCACACCTAAGCATACGGCCTGTGTTTGTCCCTGGTCACAGGAGGTTTTTATTTCTCCTCAGACTGTAGTGTCTGGGATAGGTCAGTGGTGAGTCCAGGAAGTGATGTCAACACATCTAGGCCAACCAAGCTGAATCTCAGTTTCCCTATGAGTGAAACAGCATTGTATGTCTGGCTGGTGGAGGAAGGGCTGATTCTGCTGTCTGGGACTGGAGGGGTGAGGGAGAGCCTTCTGGAAGGCAGTTCTCCAGGAACCCTGTGGCCCTTGACTCCTGTCTCAGCCCAGGGCTAGGCAGCCCACTTCAAGGTACATTGGGATACCAGAGAGGTAATTTTATCTAACCTATGAGTAAGAATCTGAGAAAAATGTCATCTCGAGACCAGCTGGATGAGGTGGCACATGCCTACAATCCCAGCTACTCTGAGACCAAAGCAGAATTACTGGTTCACGGCCTGCCTGGGCCACAGAGCAAGATCAGGGCCATCCAAGGCAATTTAGTGAGCCCCTGCCTCATAGCGAAGAGTGAAAGAGGGCTGGAGATACAGCTTGGTGGTACAGTGCTTGCCTAGCACACTTGAGGTCTGGTTTCAGTTCCAGTGCGCGTGTGTACACACACACACACACACACACACACACACACACACACACACACACACGGGGGGGGGGGGGGGGAGACCAGCTGAACTGAGGTTTCTATGACATTCTTTCAGATGTCTAACTTTAGGATGTTTGGGGGTATGTCAGGGTCCCCAAGGCCATGTCCAGGTTTCATAGTTCTCCAGAGGGACCCAGAGCTCAGCATCTGCTTGTGTTTCACATCTGCAGCGTACAACAGGGAAAGGACACAGAGCAAGATCAGCATGGGGACAGACTCATGGCGGCATCCAGAGGAGTCCAGGTGCAAGGCCTCTCCCAGAGGACTCACACGGGACACATGCAGTTCTCCTAGCAACGAACTGTGACAGCACATGTCCCATGTGGCCTCCTGGGAAAGCTCATTAGAGGCCCAGGATCCTGGGTGTCTGTCAGGGCTGGTCACCAAGGCATTCTCTGCCTGGCCTGTGGCAATATTCTACCTGAGCAGAAGGAAGGGTGCTCAGGTTAGACCATGCTGTCTGTCTTACAGGGAGCATTGGTGATTCTTAAATGCAGGTTCTGGGGTTCTAACCTTTCCCACAGGCCTTCCTGTGGATACTGCCTCAGATTTGCTGTGTCAACCTTTTCCTGTCCAGGGAACTACTGCAGTCATCAGTTCACCAGACTGAATCTACACCCTGGCTTGTCATTTGAGGGGGAAGATTTTTGTTGTTGTTGTTGTTGTTTATTTGAGACAGGCTCTCATATGTCCTCGGGCTAACCTCGAGCTCTCTGAGTAGTCAAGGTTAGTCCTGATCTCCTGATCTTATTGCCTCCACCTCCAAAATGTGAGGGTGACAAAGACGCACACCACACACAGCTTGAGTTCCGGACTCTTCTGTCCCTGCATTTCTTCATCTAAAAATTGAGGGTGACAATGGTATCCACCTCCCAGATCTAGTCTAAGGCATGTGGGTTGTGCCTAGCACACAGGAAGCCGTAGGAAATATTTACTAGCATATCTGCTGTTATTATTACTGCTGTTGGTATAATTTAAGGTCCCACGATGTCCTAAAGATACACGCGTGGTTGCAGCGAGAAAAATTCCCCAAGGAACCCAAGCATCATGTTCACCCCAGGCTCGGTCCAAGACAAGACTACAACATGGCTTTGATGTACCCAGGAGCACTGAGGACCTTTGGAGTAGGTGAGGGTCTCTTGAGCACTGGAGAATTCACAGTGGAGAATATCCTAATTGGGATGGCCCAGAGGGGTGGACCTCTCCAACTGTATCTGTGGTTAACACACTAAATAAATGTAAGAACACCTCCCCAGGGAGGCCCCTGTGTAGCAGGAATCTTAACAGGTCTTATTAATAAAATCAAACCTGTGGCCAGGTATTGGGGTGAATTCTGGAAGATCAGAGAGACGGAACAAGCCACAGCTAACCTCACCTGGCCAACTTCTCAGCTGATCTTGTTTCCTCAGACTGGAAGCCTCTGTGTCCTCATATCCCAATGGCTCTCAGCTGAACTGCTGTTCAAAACCTAAAAGCTTAACCAACCAAATGCTTCTAGTTTCTGGTCCTCACGCCTTATATACCTTTCTGCTTTCTACCACCACTCCCTGGGATTAAAGGCGTGTGTCACCATGCCTGGCCGTTTCCAATGTGGCCTTGAATTCACAGAGTTCCAGAGGGATTTCTACCTCTGGAGTGCTAGGATTAAAGGTGTGAGTGCCGCCGGGCGGTGGTGGCGCACGCCTTTAATCCCAGCACTCGGGAGGCAGAGGCAGGCGGATCTCTGTGAGTTCGAGGCCAGCCTGGACTACCAAGTGAGTCCCAGGAAAGGTGCAAAGCTACACAGAGAAACCCTGTCTCGAAAAACAAAACAAAACAAAAGTGTTTGAAAGGTGTGAGTGCCACCATTTTCTAGCCTTTGTATCTAGTGGGCTATTCTGTCTCTGACCCCAGATAAGTTTATTAGGGTGCACACTATTTTGGGGAACACAATACCACCACACCCCTGTGTGCAGGGAGGGTGCAGGGAGCCCTCCCACTGAGCTGCCCCACAGTAGTAGGGTGAAGCCCACCACTAGCTTCATCTTTGGCAGTGAGATGATCTCGGGACCAGCTTCTGGAGCCAGTGGCACTGCCAGCAAGCGAGTGACAGGTCAGCCCTACGGGTCCTAGGGTTGGCGGCAAGGTTCCCAGTTGTCTACTAGATTGTTGTAGCTCTCTGTCGGCCACCGTCCTCACTCTGCTTCTCAAGCAGCGCTGCTGCGGCTCGCCCCAGTCAGGTGAGAAGATGCTAGGGTTACAAGAGGAGGGTTTGCCACTTACAGATAAGCGGACGGACAGTGGAAGTCTGAGACTTAACTGTGTTTCCCGAGGCCTAGCACACAGCTGCCAGGCTGGATGCAGCGCCATCTGCGCATGCTCATCCTGCTCTGCAGCTGAGGCGTCTTAGTTCCCCTGATGGAGCAACATGGCATGCTGGACTGCAGATTTGGGGTTCAGCAACAGGGTATGGCTGTTCTGACAGCTCCCCCTCCTCGGGATGCCGTGTTCCAGCACATTCTACAGTTATTCTTGAGAACAGTGATCAAGGAAGAGAGGAGAAGTGGGTCAGTCAATGCTACCTGGGGAACCATCCTGCATGAGGGGCCTCTCTGGAGCTGAAACTGGGTTAATATGCTGGCATGTTCTGAGGTCCTCTGTTCAAGCCTAGGGTTCCTTTTAGACTGACCCAGACGACCCAGACCTGCTCTGGTTCCTGGCCTCTCTTCTCAGCTTCAGTCTCTCTGCTTTCTGTCACCACGTTGTGTGGGTATCTCTGTTTGGGAGTCTGAAGGTCCTGGTCAGGACGAGATTGGTGACACTGTGTCTATATGCCAGTCAGGAGCCACAAATGGAAGTGTCCTGGCAAGTGCGTTAGGTGGAATGTGTTGAGTGCCAGGCAACACGGTTCACGTGCCCTCCATGGACAGCGCAGAGCTGGGTATTAAACAGGCAGCCACCACCAGGGGATTCTGGGGTGTAAGCCACAGAAATTTGGGCCAAGCTAACTTCAGAGAAACAAGAAACCTCCTGTCTCAGAACAGATTCTTTCTGGGGCTTGAGGAAACCTGGCCCAGGGGTTCAGGCAGCATGCCGTGTTACCCCAGCTCGATCCCCTCCCTCTTCCCTTCTGCGTTGACTCTTCTCTAACATTTTCTTCTTCTCTTGGTGGCCAGCAGAGAGCCCGCAGCTCCCAGCAGCTCCCAGCAGCTCCCAGCAAGGGAACAGTCTGCAGGTTGAGTTCCAGTGGGCCACTTCACTGGAACAATTGTGGTCTCAGGGATGCTGCTGGCGTTGGCAGACAGAGGGCGGAGGAAGGGCTCTTTCCCATGGGAAAGTGTGGGATTCGGATTTGCACCGTTCCTTGAGGAGATCCTGCCTTTTGGTGGAAGTAGATGTAGAAATAGACAGAGACTCATGAAAAGGCATTCTGACTCAAGTCAGTGGAAGAAGACAGTAAAGCAGAATGGAGTTTGTGCTCTTAAAACCAGTCAACTTTAGGTGTGAAGATGGAGGACAGGATGGTACTATATGATGTGCTCTCTCTCTCTCTCTCTCTTTCTCTCTCTCTCTCTCTCTCTCTCTCTCTCTCTCTCTCTCTCTCTCTCTCTGTGTGTGTGTGTGTGTGTGTGTGTGTGTGTGTGTGTTTGAGAGTGATGGAGTGAAGAGCCGGTTTCATGGAGGAAATGACTGTTGTGATCTGTGTAGCTGTTACTGCCCACCTCCTTTCCCTTGGCCACACTCTACCCTTCCAGGCTGTCCTGGACCTTTGCATCTGCAGGATCTCACCCAGTGCCTGGTAGGAGTCTGTAGATAAGGATCTCAGAGGGACTGAACTCCTGAGAGTCTGCCCAGCTGCACACCTGGGCGGCTCTCTTTCTCGTTTCTCAGGCATGCTTTATGAACTCACTTCCTAAGTAAACCACCTCCCAAGGTCTGCTTCTGGAAGAAGCAGCTAAGACAGGCTTGGAGAACATGTGAGTTTGGATGGACAGTGGCAGCTGGTGGGGGAAGGGAAGTCACAGGGTGGAAAGTGGGTGGGGTGGGGTGAGGGATATGGATCAGTGAACTTGGTGGGCCCAAACTTCCATCTAAATCTTTCTGATTGGGATCCCTGCTAATGCCACCATGCGCCTTTTAAAATGTGACATAGTACATTCACATACACAGAGACAGACAGACAGACAGACACACACACACACACACACACACACACACACACACAGAGGACAGAATTTTCATGAAGTGAAAATTTTCTATGTACGACAGCACTGCTGTTTCATTAAAAAACAAACAAACAAAAAACCCTCCTGTTCTACTTGCTACATTAATTTTACGTGCCTCCAGCAGGGCGGGCTCTGCAGTTTGGAGACCACTGAGCTGGTGGGAGAACAGGCGGATGCGGGCTAGGCCAGACCTCAGGGGAGCTTGTGGGGCTGCTGTATTTGCACTTGACCCTGGAGCCCTGGGAGCCATTTCAGATCTGAGTAAGCCTATGACATGTTCCTAACTGAGCTTCAGGGAGACTCTTGGGCCCAAGCCGGAAAGCGGGAGGCGGAAGGCAGGCTGGAGGAGGCGTGGAGCCCCTGAGGAATCTGTCGTCCTGTCCCGCTGAGAAGCTAAGGGGTCTGTCTAGGTGTCAGAGCAGGGGCTAGAGGAGTAGAGCAGGGCGAGGTGGGGGTGGCGTGGAGGTGGGGCGCTGGGCCTCCGTGGCTAGGTGGCTGATTGGAGGAGGAAAAGAAGCCGGAAGCTTGGAGAGCCCGGCTGGAGCTTAAAGGACCATCACCCTCTTGGTTCATGATGAACGACTTCTCCACTTCTCCAGACATGAAACTTTCATTTATAGTATTCTGGAGTGAGAGCTGGGAAGACGCACAAAGGACTTGTTGAGTGGTCGAGCGGCTTGTACTTAACGCGCCCAGGAAGCTGAACTGTTCCCAGGGCTGCCGTGAGGCAAAGCAGCTGCGCGGAGGAGCCCTGCTTCTTGATGGATTTCATCCTCACGACTCCTCCGAGCGCCCTGGTCCTCCCTGGGGTGAGGCCGTTCTGGGTCCCCCCAGCTCATCGACCTACTTACTGCAGCCGGCTGGGCAGAGTATGCAGTGGCCCTGCCTTCTCACAGACAACTCCCAAAGAGGTTCCAACTTAAAAGGCAAAACACATTCGCAGAACTAGCAGCAGCAGCTGTGTCAAATGTGTGTTACTTTCTTTATGCCCGTTGGATAGCAGTAACTGGAGCTGCCATTTCATTCATGGGTCCACAGACCCCCTCCCACCACCGCTGTGTTGAGCGTGACCTCTGTGTGTGACCATGGAGTGATGGTGTTTATTAAGGCAGTCTTGGGTCCTGTCTTCAACTCAGACTGGAATGTTTGTACAGGGAGGAGTAGAGAAGGAAGCTGGGACCTTTGCTTCCATAAGCTAAGATGTGAGGACCAGCGAGGAGGCAAAGCTTATTGTCCCCACTTTGCAGATGAGCCATTTGAGGAAACTCTAGGAATTTCACCTAGCTCAGTCTGTGAACGTCTACTTCCAAATCCTGCCCACCAGACTCCTGAGCTGCTAATATTTCTGCAGACACCCTGCTGACTTCCTCCAAATCCCTGGGCTTCTGCTGGGCTTCCTTCCACTGGGCTTCCTTCCCCCTTGCTCAGTCCCATTGAGCCTCCTCCAGGCAGTCTTCTGTAATGCCTCTTCTGTGCTTCTGACTCTCCAGGCTCTCTCCCCCTTAGCCTAGAACAACTCTTGTCTATCTGTGGAAACTTTCTGATTCTCACTGTCAGTCCAGTATCTGGTCTATGCTGGGTCACTCGATACCACTCAAAGGGTGGCAGGTTCTGCTAGACAGGAAGTGGTCTGCTAGACACTGGTGGTTTCCTGCAGAGGGGAGAGAAAGCAGTGGTCACACACCCCTTTATGCTGCCAGCGGCTTCCCCCGGCGCTCCCATAGCTCACAGCCCAGTGTCGAGAGCAGTGCAAGCCAGTGGCATTCACGGTTTGAGATGAAGTTCAGCTCAGCAGGAGTTATTTCCACATCTACTGTGTGCACAGGGCAGTGGGCTCAACAGTGAATATGTCCCTCCTTAACAGGGGCACTTCTAGCTGTTCTGAGGACATTATTTACTATCACACTGTTTAAGTCAAGATAGATAGATAGATAGATAGATAGATAGATAGATAGATAGATAGATAGATAGATAGATAGATGATAGATAGGATAGATAGATAGATAGATGATAGATAGATGGATAGATGATAGATAGATGATGATAGATAGATGATAGATAGATAGATATGATAGATGATAGATAGATATATGATAGGTGGATAGATGATAGATAGATAGATGATAGATAGATAGATAGATAGATAGATGATAGATAGATGATAGATAGATAGATAGATAGATGAGAGGCTTTTCAGAGGCCCCAATTTAAAAATGGAAATCATTTCTTCTCAACACTGAGGCTTGGACTCAGAGCCTTATGGATGCCAGACAAGTGCCCTACCACTGAGCGCCATCCCCAGTCATATTCTTGCTCTTTATTCAAGGCGGGGTCTGGAAGCTGCCCAGGTAAGCTGCAGACTTAAGACCCTCCTGTCTTAGTCCCCTGAGTGGCTGGGATTCTCCAGCTGAACACCAAGTCTGGCTTGGTGGTCTTAAAGGTCTGAAGGAGTGAATTTAGCCAAGGATCTCCTTTAAATGCAGATGAGGTGATCACCAGGGAAGAAGCAGAGCCATTTCCAAGGATGGAGCTGCCATCCTGGTGGCTCTTTTTGACCAGGAGAGAGAAACTGAGCGGCAGGAAGTCTCTGGTGAGTCCCCAGGCTGAGCAGAGCAGGCCTACAGCCTCCAAGTCCAGGCTGGTTGGAAGGGACCACAGGAACCCTGGGATCTGGCAGTGGTCCCACAGGAAATGTATCTCTAGGAAAGCTATAGCACGAAGAGCAAGGCCTCCCGAAAGCCCAGTGTGGAAAGCCAGGGTTCCTTCCTTCTTTTTAAAATAAATAGAATTTAAAGTATTCTTTTTTGTATTGTATTTATTTGTTTTGGGGTTTGGGGTTGTTGGTGAGATAGATTCTCTCCTTCCACTGTGGAACTTAGGTCATCAGGCTTGGCATCAAGTACCTTTACCAGCTAAGCGATCTCGAAAGCCCAGAAGCCGGGATTTCTTGATTCCTCCTATGCAGGTCTCCTACTGGATTTTTTTTCTCTTCATATACATGTGTGAGGGCAATGATGAGAGATGAGGGCTGAAATTTATGCCAGGCTAATTAAGCTGTGCTTGTAGGAAAGTGTGTCGCTCTAAGTGTGCTCGTCCTCTGGGGAAGGGGTTGGGCTGGGTCCCTAAAGTCCACTTCCAGGGCAGTGCCAGCCTCCTAGAATTAAGACTTTTAGCCTTAATTCTAGCCCTGGCCCTGGCATCCCTCACAGACGAGGCTTGACTGCCTGTCCTCAATTAAAGGGACAGGTAATATGAAAAAGCAGAGGACGGAGAATTTTTCACCGTGGCCACATCGAGAAGAGGGCCAGGTAAAGGGATCCACCCCTTCAAGCCATCCTCCTAAAAGACACTAACATGAAGTTTAGGTTTAAATAGAGGATGAAAGGTATGCAGAACTTGGCAACCTTGGTCAGGGTGTGGTCCTGCTTGTCAATGACCCGTCGTGACTTCAGATCTGATCTCCCAAATGTAGCCTGACAAGGAGACTGTTTGAAATCTCTTTCTCCTGGACAAATTCCTCTTCTGGCTGGCACTGGACTTCAGCCTCTTCCTTTTCCCGGCAGGAGACTCCTTAGTGAGTCCCGGTGCCTTGGGGTCTGTTGTGGAAGGGGTGTCTTTCTTTAGATTAGCTTTGCACCTGCCAGGATGGTCACACTTGTAGCGGCATCTTCATGTGGCTTGCTTATGTCCTGATCAAGACATTGAGCAGAGTAGGAGTGAGTGGCCAGAGCGGGGGATGGGGAGGACACTGTTTTGAGATCTCTCTTGGTACAGGATTTCCAGCTCGCTCTCTCTGTCACTGCCCAGGCTGCAGTAGTGACTCATACATCTTAGCTGCTCAGGAGTTAGCAACAATTCTTCCGGAAGCAGGACTAGAATATAGGGGTAGCTGTAGAGGAACAGGAGTCTGCCTTCGTGATGGTGTGTGTGTGTGTGTGTGTGTGTGTGTGTGTGTGTGTGTGTGTGTGTGCTGAGATAACCTTGAACTCCTGATCTTCCCGACTCCACCTCCTGAGTGTTGGGATTCCAGGTGTGCACCACTGTGCTCCGTTAGTGGAGTGATAGGCATTGAACCCAGGACTTCATACATGCTAAGACCAGAACTAGCCATACATGCTAGCAGCTCAGCCACACCCCCAGCCTTAGAATCTTTTTCCTTCTAAAATTCATGTTTGCTTCTCCAGTCCCCACCTCAACCCTTGTAGCTCCTTTGGAAAGGAATGACTTGCTGTAAGGGCAGGACTCTATCCAGTCAGGTCTCAGGGCTGAAACTGGCAGAGGCCCTGGCATCATTAAGGGCCTCTTTCTTTCGTAAAGAGTGGGCAGGCTCTGAGGGTCAGTGAGAAGCGGAGCACTCCCAGAAGTCGCTGCCCCAACCAGGCAGGTAATTGCTGAGAAACCTTTGGCCTTTCATTTTCGCCAAGTACACCGATGGAGACTTGAAATTGGTTTTCCTTCCCAGGTGCATCCTCCAGATGAACTTAAATTGCCAGTATTTCTGGCATAACCTAATGTGTTGTCTGCCTCCCACACTGTTTTCCATAATGGAGAAAGGCAAGAAGAGGGATCGCTTCCCAGGTGAGGTGTATGCAGTGCTGGGAATCGAACCCAGGACTTCGTACATGGCAGGCACCATCGCAGGAACATGTTGCAGGGGCAGAAACCTGGGCTCCGCTCAACACATAAATCAGAACGGGGGAGGATGCGCTGAGGATCTGGGCCACAGGGCTCTGGGGCAGCAAGGCTGGGTACTGAATGCTAAGCAGGTTCTAGGTCACTTCCCATACCCATGGAAGCCTGAGAGCCCCTGGAAACACAGCTCATTAGGGAAAAGTCAACCAGAGAGAGAGAGACCTGCCACCTTGCATTCTTCTTCTGACAGGCACATGCCCCTTGTCCCCAGCCACACCAACTTGTCCTCAAGCCTTGGCTTGGCTAGCATAGCTCCTTCTCATACTCCTGAACCTCCTTCTGGAAGCCTGCCCTGATTGCTCGGCAGGAGGCTTTCTCTCTGCTTGTGTCTTTCTTTGTTTAAACCACAGTGTGACAGTTTTAATTGAGTCATGCTGAGCCCTAGGTGACATTTCTGGCTCTGGCACTCTCACGGTTGATCTGGGAGTTCCTTGATGGCAATTACTGCCATCCTTCCTCCAGTCGCTGCTCCTGCCCCGCCCTTACCCTGACATCATCTGAGCCCACCCTATGGCCAGCCTGACTTCTTGAGTCTAGGGGGTTGCTCCCTAGCTGTCTGTATGATAAAGGGACCACTCTGCCTGGGACTTGGGTCTGCTGTGCCCGCTCAGCCTTAGTGGCTGTCCCTAAATGCCCTATGGTTGCTAGAAGCTCTGGGTGTGCCAGTTTTGTGAATCCCAGATGAAAATAGAGTCAGAGCAGTATGCTAATCAGGGGAAGATTGTCTTTATGGAGTACAGCTGATAAGATGATTTGCATATTCCGTTTCATTGTTGGATTTCGAGTAAGTTACATTATTCCTTAAAGGAACTGGGGCCAAGTAGCTTGCGGGAAGATCTAGCAGAAGATGGGCTCTAAGAGAGCAGGCCAGGGCCCAGAAAATCAAGTAGGAAGCTGATATTTTAGGTCAGTATGGGAAGGACTTGGGCTTTCTCAGCTGCCTGGAATAGCCCCCATTTCCCCTGGAGGTAGTAAGCTGCCTAGCAGTGGTGGCGAGCAAGTGGAAACCAAATGATCTCACCTCCTGGAGAGCTCCTGCCTGGAGGTATGGTAGAGACTGTAGATGAATTTCCAAACAGTCTTATTAAATAAGAAACACAGAGCCAAATACAAGGGTGCAAGCCGTAGAGATCAGAACAAGAGCCGCCAACTAACCTTAGCTCACCACATCACCGTCATTTCCCAAGCAAGCCTCTTCCTGTCTAACCTGCACCTTTATTGCCTTCCTGTTCTGCCTTCTCATTGGCTCTAAGCCCAGCCACATCACTTCCTCGTCACTGCTGTCTATACAGACCTCCAGAGCTCTATGGTTGGTACTGGGATTAAAGGCGTGTGTCACCATGCTTGGCTGTGTCCTTGACCACACAGAGACTCTGCCTGCCATGTCATCGGGATTAAGGGCGTGTGCTACCACCGCCTGACTTCTGTTTATGACTCACTATGACCTCTGATCTCCAGGCAAACTTTATTAACATACAAATAAAATATCACCTTTCAGCACAAATAAAAATATCACCACAAGGGGTGAAGCAGAGTCTCTCGTGGTCACGTTCCAGAGCCACCCCGCTCTCCCTGGCTTGGGTAACACTTTCCTCCTGTAGGCCCTGCCTACACTTTTGATGGGTATAGAATAATCTCTTGGTTTCCATGAGCATAGAATAGTCCATTAGCTCTCATGACTGCTAGAACCACTGCATCCTTGGGTGGTCAGGAGTGATGGAAATTTATTGCTTCGTGGTCTGGAAGCTTGAAGTCTGAAATGAAGGAACCCGGAGGATTTTTCTCCCTCTGAAACCTCCAAAGAGGATCCTTCCTGACTTTTTAGCTTCCAGCAGCTGCTAGTATGCTTGGGCACATGACTACCACTGTGGCCCTGTCTTCACGTGACCTGCCCTTTCTGCCAGTGCCCTAGTCTATCCTTACAGGGACACCGCCATGAAATTTAGGGTCTACCCTAAGGACCCATAACCGATGCTGCCAGCAAACACCCTATTTCTAAATAAGGTCATGTCCCGAAGAGTCCATGGACATGGATTTTGGGGGGAACGCTCTTCAGCCCACTATAGACAGGCATAAGAATTTCACCAAGGCAGTAAGTTCGTAGTCTAATGCTGTGCCCTGGTTGTGGCTCCTCGTGTCGTGGCATCCTGTGCTGAGATGGAAGTATTCTAGATAGTGTTCTATTCAGATCTATCATGGAGGGCGCAGATGAGACGTTGTATTCATTACCCTTTTCTTTGCTGCGACAAAATACCCCGAAGAAGCAACTTGAGAGGAAAAAGATTTATTTTTGCTTGTGGTTTCAACTCCATTGTGAACAATGGAGAAGGCATGGCAGAGTTCACAGTAGCAGGGGCTTGTAACCTGGTTCCTAACATGAACCAAAGGGCAGAGAACAAAGCCAGAAACAGGACTGGGCTCTAGTCCTCAAAGTTCAGCCTCTAGTGGCCCCACCCTCTAGGTATGCATCCTCTTCTAAAGGTTTCACAAATCCCTCAAACAGAGCCACCAGCCTGGTGCCAGATGCTCAGAACATGAGCCTGTGAGGATCTACACTGAAACCCTAACAGATGAGCTGGTGCCTCTGCCTCAGGGAATATGCCCTAGGCTCCCCTGGAGATTGGATGCAGCTTCTGGACTTCAGGTGTCCCTACTCAAGGGCCTTCTGCTAGGTTCCTGCCTCTAGGCCCATGTGAGTGACTGAAGAAGCCTATTGCCACTGAACTTCCGGTGGACGGCTCCCATCTAGTGCTGAGCAGAACTAGACAGAAAGGCAGGCCTGTTCCTGGGGGTGTGTGTGGAATCTCCCAAAGGAAGGCTCCCATCTACCTAGCTGAGCACCCTGGAGCAACACTACCCGCCCCCCAATCTTACTGTAGCTGCCCTCACCGCCATGGTTCTCACAGGCTCATGGCTTCTTTTGTTCTAATCCCATCCTTGCCAGTCTGGACCACGCTGAGGATGCATCTCACCCTCTTGGCTTTAACAGGGACCGCTCTGAGAAGTGTTCTAGACTGTTCCTCGGTCTCCCACAGCAGGACACTGCTCCCCTTCCCACCTGTGCTCCCTGGTGCTTGTGACTGCTCCCTCTGCTGTGACCCGGGGTCACCCCCATGCCCTCAAACTCGCTCTGCTTGGAGAGGAACCCAAACAAACACAGCAAAGAGCCTGTGCAGAGGAACCGTGGATGCTCTCTTCAGTGACACGACACTATTTACAACGTGAGTCATAAACATGCAGACCTGGACACAGGACGCGACCTCATGCTCCAGACGGGACTCTGTTGGCTCCAGGGAGACTCATGATGTCCTCGAGGGAGGGGACTGTGCCAATTTAACTTTCAGTCTTTTGTCCCATACCATAGATTGTCCTCTTGTTTCCTCCCCCTTCACTGCGGGCGCCTGCTTCCACTCAGCCCTCTCCCCCTGCCCTCCCCTCCCACTCAGCCTCTCCCCTCCCTCCCACTCAGCCCTCTCCTCCCCCTCCCCTCCCCACTCAGTCCTCTCTCCCCCTCCCCTCCCACTCAGTCCTCTCCCCCTCCCCTTCCACTCAGCCCTCTCCCCCTCCCTCCCACTCAGCCCTCTCCCCCTCCCCTCCCACTCAGCCCTCTCTCCCCCTCTGCTTCCACTCAGCCCTCTCCCCCCTCCCCTCCCCACTCACCCTCTCTCCCCCTCTGCTTCCACTCAGCCCTCTCCCCCCTCCCCTCCCACTCACCTCTCTCCCCCTCCCCTCCCACTCAGCCCTCTCTCCCCTCCCCTCCCACTCAGCCCTCTCCCCTCCCCTCCCACTCAGCCCTCTCCCCCTCCCCTCCCACTCAGCCCTCTCCCCCTCCCCTCCCACTCAACCCTCTCCCCTGCCCTCCCACTCAGCCCTCTCTCCCCCTGCCCTCCCACTCAGCCCTCTCCCCCTGCCCTCCCACTCAGCCCTCTCCCCCTCCCCCCACTCAGCCCTCTCCCCTCCCCTCCACTCAGCCCTCTCCCCTCCCCTCCCACTCAACCCTCTCCCCCTCCCCTCCCACTCAGCCCTCTCCCCCTCCCTCCCACTCAGCCCTCTCTCCCCCTCCCCTCCCACTCAGCCCTCTCCCCCTCCCCTCCCACTCAGCCCTCTCTCCCTGCCCTCCCACTCAACCCTCTCTCCCCTCCCCTCCCACTCAGCCCTCTCCCCTCCCTCCCACTCAGCCCTCTCCCCTCCCCTCCCACTCACCCTCTCTCCCCTCCCCTCCCACTCAGCCCTCTCCCCCTCCCCTCCCCCCCCCCCCCCCCCCCCCCCCCCCCCCCCCCCCCCCCCCCTCCCACTCAGCCCTCTCTCCCCCCCTCCCCCCCCCCCCCCCCCCCCCCCCCCCCCCCCTCCCCTCCCACTCAGCCCTCTCTCCCCCTCATCCTCTTCCCACTCAGCCCTCTCTCCCTCCCCTCCCCACTCAGCCCTCTCCCCCTCCCCTCCCACTCAGCCCTCTCTCCCCCTCCCCTTCCACTCAGCCCTCTCTCCCCACCTCAACATCACCTCTTTAAGCCTGCTTCCCATCTCTCCCCCAACAAACCGAAGCCCAAGGCAGGTTATTTCCCTTCACGGCTTTCTTATCTGGGGTAAACTCCTCAATCCACAGTTGTCTGGGATGGGCTTGACCCCTGCCTCCTTCATCAACTCCTCCTGTCTCCTGCAGGTTCCTGCAAACTGTACCTGTTCTCACTCCGAGTAACTTCACTTTTGTTCTCCTGGACCTCTGGAGGCTTGGGGGAGTTCTAGCTTCTTGTTGCATCAGGGTGTGTCTTATTTGTTGATGTTCCTTTTTCTGAGAAGATAATGGGGAGTTTGGGACTTAAATAGTCACCATTGCCCTCCCCACCCAGAGCTGCTCATGGCGCCTCTCTTAGCAAGTTTCACACTAGAATGCAGTCTTCTGTGATCCTCTGATGCCAGCTCATACTGGCTCCCGAGAGCCCTGCTAACTTCTCAGGAGTGTTTCAAGCTGGATCACTTTGCACAGGGAGCTTGATGTCGCCAGTGACTGGAGTGTTGGTGGCCTGGATAGGAGAACACAAGAAGCTGGGCCCTTCCGCCCCCAAAGACACGCTGCTGTTCATAGCCACGTGCTGGCGTGGATATAGTAAACAGGAAGAAACTTCCCGAGACTCCCCCTGTACTCACTCCGTTAATTTGCTCAAAGAAGGCCCAAGGAATGTAGAAAGAGTGAATGGCACCCATTGAGTGTTCCTGGTACTGACTGTACGTAACAAGCCATTTCATACTTAGTGACAGAAACTGGCAACGATTTTGTTATGCCTAGGGCTTCTTGGATTGGAATTCCAGACAGATAATAGGCAGAATAAGCTGGGGAACTCAAGGCTGAGCTTAGCAAAGACCTACCAATGGACCTATAATGGCCTCTCTTGTCAAGGAGAAAAGCCACTAAGGGTTTATGTCACATTTGAAAAACACCACATCAAATAAACCAAGAAGCTACATTTATTGAGCACTTTCTGTGTACAAGGTATTTGACTGTAAGACCAATTGGTAAACTGTCTTATTAACAAAAAACCCAGAGCCAGATATTGGGGTTAAAACTGAGAGATCAGAAGCACAGGACAAGCCACAGCCAACCTCACCATACCAACTCCTCAGCTTCCAAAGAGACCTGCTTCCTGTATAACCACACGTATATGGTTTTCTGTTCTGCATCTCACTTCCCCTCTCCACCCAGCTACATCAGTTCCTCTCTGTCTGTACAGACCTCCAGACCTCTATGGTTAGTGCTGGGATTAAAGGCGTGTGTCACCACACTTGACTCTGTTCCCCAGTGTGGCCTTGAACTCACAGAGATCCAGATGGATCTCTGCCTCCCGAATGCTAGGATTTAAGGTGTGTGCTACCATTGCCTGACTTCTATGTTCGCTATAGTGACTGGCTTTTTCCTCTGGTCTTCAGATAAGCTTAATTAGGGTGCACAATATACTGGGGGACTCAATATATCACCACATTTGACTTGCATTATCTCGACTTCTTCCTAGCTATTTTGAAGGTACTGTGACCATGCTTACTTTGCAGATAAGGAAACTGAGAGAAGCTAAGAAACATCCCTAGAGCCCCAAAGCTGTCATTTATTTTGATTCTTCTAGTGGGGTTAATGTAGAGGGCCCTGTGGCTTTTGTTGCTCTGAGGGGAGAAATATTAAGGCAATACTTCGGCCTGGCTCACACGTAGCCCTGGTGCACCCTAGACCTAGCCATCTGGGCTGGGCTAGCCTTCTTGCCTCTGTTCCTAAAAGTCAGTCAAAGCGGCTGGGGCTGCAAGCGCTGAGTCACTGCTCTGGTCCAGGCTAATTCTGCTTCATAACCTCGAGTCTGAAGCCAGTAGTGCAGAGTACTTTAAATTAGCGATACAATTTCAACCCAATTGCTAAACTGCCTAAATTATCAAGTTTGCTCATTGCAACTTGAATGCATGCATAATTAATTTTTCTAAAGTCTGGACTAAAAGCTGCTGAAATCAGATCTTTTTTCTTGAATTAGATTCAAATGTCATAGGAAGTCTTTGGTGTGATGATGTAACCCAGCACCGCACAGCAGCTTCAAGAACTGTTACTGAGATCCATCTTTGGAAGGGAGTTAGATGAGTTAGGGGATTCAATATTTTAAAATTGAAATAGGTTTTCACTAGCTGAAAGATGGCTGGACTCTCTGTCGATGGCAACTATGAATTGTAGCATTGTCCTGACTGTGGGTAGCTAAAATCTCTTAGAAGGTGAGTTTCCTGAAGACAGGGACAGCTGTCTGTTCCAAGACTGCTTTATTCTTAACTATGGGGAATAAATAACAGGCAGCACCCAGTGGGTGCTCAGCCTGTGTTAGTTGAATGTCTTTGTTAACAAATGCAATTGTAAGAGCAACTTTACCAGATGGACCGTTCAACCACATTTGAGAGGTCGGGCAAGTTAAGTTGAGGGACACCAGTTATCCTTCCAAGCAGTCCACAATCAGGAAGTATGACAGTCAGGGCTTGAATCCAGATTAACAAAAAACATTACTTTTAAGACCTGTGTGTTGGGAGGTGGTATGTGCATGTGAGTGCTTGTGCCTGCCCAGGCCAGAGACACCTGAGCCGCCTGGAGCTGGAGTTATAGATGGTTGTGAGCCACTCAATATGGATTCTAGGAACTGAGCTCAAGTCTCCTGGAAGAGCAGTAACTATTCTTAACTGCATAGCCATCTCTCTAGCCCACAAGTAAAAAAGAAAAGTGTGTGTGTGTGTGTGTGTGTGTGTGTGTGTGTGTGTGTGTATACGTGCGCACGCACTTTTGTATATGAGTGTGGGCATACAAGTGGAGTTAAGGAGACTACCTTGGGTGTTGAACCTCACCTTCCACCTTGCTTGAGACAATCTCTTTGTTGTCTGCCACTGCCCATGTCCAGCTACCTGACCCTTGTACTTCCACATCTCCCCTGCCTCCACCTCCCATGTCTCTGTAGGAGCCCTGGCGTTACAGACACATGCTACTGAGTCTGCAGATCCAAACTCATGTTCTCACGTAAGGCAAGAACTTTGCCCATCAGGCCATCTCCTCAGCCTAAACCCAGATTTCGAGACCCTGCTCTGCGATTTTCCTTAGGTATATAGACTCAACCCTAAAGCTCGGAGGCGATAATGAGCTGAGAATCCATGCAGTTTGACCTGATGGGGATAGTGATAGTTTTTAGATTAAGATATCAAAATAAGATAAAGAGGGCCAGGTCTGCTCACCCTGCAGGAGCACTGTACAGTGAGACAGCCTGTGGGTGGAGCTGTCCCTCACTGAGTGCTAAGATGGCATTAGCCTTGTGATGAGGACTTGAGAGAGGCCTAGTGCAACCCAGAAAGTGAGTTTTTTGTTCAACCGATTGAACTCATCTCCGTTTAAACAGCAGCCTTGTGTGTGGCTATGGATTAAGCAAGACACTGGCCCCCGAAAAGTCATTTTTGTTCAGTCCTCCTTAAAGAAAATTCTTTTTATTTTTACAAAAACTTCAGGCTCAAGAGAAAAAACAACTTCCTAGGGACCAGATCAGTGACTCCTAGGCCTGGGACCTGCTCCCCATACTCTCTCCCTCCTTCCTCCCTCTCTCTCTCTCTCTCTCTCTCTCTCTCTCTCTCTCTCTCTCTCTCGATCTGGTCTTTGCTCCCGACAACCTACCAGTTGAAATACACACACACACACACACACACTCACACACACACACACTCACACACACACTCACACACACACTCACACACACACTCACACACACACACACTCACACACACACACATACACACACACATACACACACACACATACACACACACACACACATACACACACACACACACACTCACACACACACACACTTCTCTTTTCAGTTTTGACTGTGTTTGCATCATGTCTTTGACCTTGCTGCTGAGCCAAAGAAAGCAAGCTCACGAAGGAGGTAAAATGAAGTCCATCCTGCCCTGGTGGCCTGTGCAACACCACCAGCTCCTGTACCACCACACCTGGCCGTTGCTAGGGACCCACACCATGGCTCTCTGTTGCCAAGCAAGCTGACTGACCTTAGCAGGCCCCATCTAGTAATGAGCTCCCTCCTCGACAGGCACAGCTCACATCAAACCATCCTGTCTGTGAAGTGAGGTTCTCCCAACTCACATGCCCACATTCAGACCCGGAGGATCAGTATGGAGGGAAGGAAAGCTAAAGTCTGTCAGGATGCAGGTTTGGGCCCTTCTGCCTTCTCTGGAGGTTGCTCTGGGGTGTCTGCCGAGCCATAGGGGTCTGAAGGCCCTGCCTGCTGGTCACAGGAACGCCTCTCAGAGCAGCAGAAACCATCAGATTCATGGCTCACAATGAGAAGTCCCGAGGAAGGATGGGGCCAAGGTCAGTGTGGGGCCTACTTGTCCATAGGCCACAAAAATGTTTTAATACATTTTAAAATAAGAAAAGAGCTTGTAGGTTGGAAAATATTTTGATATATAATGTTAATATATTAATCTTTATACCAATGCAGTAGTAAAATAGAGTTTTATTTATATTAATAAATACATTTGTATTACCTAGTTTAATGTGTGTGTGCGTGTGCATGTGTGTGTGTGTGTTTATTTATATATCTGGATAGAAGAAGGGCCCCAGGAAGTCAAAATCTCTAGAACCACTGGTCATACAGTTGCCCTCTTTAGACAGCTCCAGTTGTATAGTTCATTGGCCCAAATTTTCTAAGTACTAGTGTTTAGGGAATTGTGTATTATCATTGGCTTATTTTAAAACCAGTCACAGTTAAGGGAAAGGATTGACACAGGATTAGCTGGGGTAATGCAACCATCTCCCATGGAGCAGGGATCTCATCCAGTGGGAAGATGAGTGCAAGGGAATTCAGAGTCTGTCTGAAATTTGTAGAGAGGAGCTGGAAAGCCATGGTGGGGCTCTTCCCAGTTAGAGGTCATTGGAGCTGCTGGGTGAGGGAGACCCCTTTAGGTCCCTTCTAGACTTGCATCTTGAGGAAGAGCGCTTGTTCCTTAGGAGCAGCGTGCTCACTCAGGTTGTCATCTCCTCTCCTCGGGTGTAGAACGAGAAGAAAGTTGAAACTTACCATCTGAACACTTCTAGCCTTGTCTTGAAAATCATTATCTTATATTAAAATGATAGCACAAAACCAAATAGCCTTTATTTTTAAAAACAATAAAGGGACACAATTTTGAAAAATCTTTAAAAACATATAAATATTAAATACCAGCAAATTCTCTCCCTCATGAAGCCTGGGCTCAGCAGTGTCTGTTCAGATGAACTTTAGTGTTGACGGTGATGTGCGTCAGTTTACCCTCCCCTTACCAGACCTGTTTTCTTAACGTTTGAGATCTCAAGCATTTTGTTCTTGGCTCTGAGAGAGACTGCTTCATATTTGGTAACAAATTCAAATTTGGTTGAGGCAGTGGGTGGGGTGGACACAGTTGGAAATTAGAACATAGTAGCTGGGGGGCTGCAGCAGCATCCAGGGTATGTGCACATGGCTGTACATGCAGGCATGCATATATGTACTTCAAACGCATGTATACGCATCCTTTCCATCTGCACAGGAAAGAACTGGGAGACCCACAGGTTTGAGGAGCTGGCTGGTGGGGGACCCTCATTTGCTGTTCAAGAGCCTTGCTCTTTGGTCACAGGGAATGATGCTTGGGGAGGTAGCTGGCAAGAGGTGATGGAGGGCAGACGTCAAGTTCCTTCCCCCCCGTGGCTTGGATCACTCACAGCAGATTGCAAGGTGCAGCTGCTTAGAGAAAAGCCAAGTGCAGTGGTGTGGGAGCTTCTCAAAGGCAGGCTTTCAAAAGCCAACAAGTGTGCTTTTCCTAGAAAGGGAAAGGCCGAAAGGTGTTGCCACTCAAGGTGGGCTGAAGCTGGTGAGACCCAGCCAGTGCCTTAGAAGGCTCGAATCTCAGGAAGTGGCGTTGGGGCAGCGTCTAGCCAGTGAGCCATATGATCACCTACTGCTGTTGTTGTGAATTTTATTCAGGCACATGCCTTTGGGATACCTGGGGTAGTAACAAACCCCATTTGGGGTGGCAGGTTTAGAGTCAGCCCAGCTTTTGAAGTTTCCCTAGCATTTACCCCCTCTGTTTGCACAGCAGGGCTAAAATGAAATCACTTTCTTGTTGGGTCTGCGGAGGGGGATACTCCTGAACCTTGGGCTGTTTGTTATACCTTATGCCTTGCAATTTGTCAAGGAAGTCAGTCCTGGTTGCTACTTGCCTTGGGTTTAAGGCAAAGCTACTGTCTTTGAAAATTTGGCTCACTACCCATCTCTTTCTGGTGAAAAGTCATTTGCTTTGGGTCCTGAGGAGATGACTCCCAGTGATAAAGCACCTGCTGTGTGTGAGCTCAGTCTGGATTCTTAGCACCCAGGTAAACGCTTGAGTGAGTGCGTGTCTATAACCCCAGTTCTGGAAGGCAGAGACAGGAGGACCCCTGGAGCTCATTGGCCGGCCGGCCTAGCTGAGTTGGCTAGTGTTAGTTTTAGTGAGAGACATTGTCCCCAAAAAAATAAGGTGTGAGGGCTGGCAAGATGGCTCAGTGGGTAGAGGTGCTTGCTGCCCAAGGCCAGTGGCTTGAATTTGATCCACATACAGGTAGGATAGAACCAACTCCACAACACTGTTCTCAAGTCTCCACACATACACCATATACATAAAGTACAGTAAGGGGAGAAGGACTAATGGGAAGATACATAGTATTAACCTCCAGTCTCTATACAGGGTGAGTGCACACACACACACACACACACACACACACACACACACACACACACACACACCCCGCATTCGTTTGGCCACACTTGGAAACAGCGTCTTGGCACAGGATGTTTTCGGCTACAAGTCTGGCCATCAGCATCCGACTTCAGGCCCCATTGAACACAGCAACGGAAGACTCCAGGCCCTTCCTTGAATAGATGTCTGACCTTGGGCTAGTCAACTTATCATCTGTGAAATCTATTTTTTCCTTGGTAAAATAGGAGGCTGGTCTGGGGAGTTTGATGGAGCCTTGGGTTAAGAGGACAATAAAACCATGGAAAATGGCTGTGGACTCCATCCATCACCACCAGGCCGGGACTGAATCTCCACTGGATCCCTTGACGGTGTTTCATGCGCCCACCCTGTGCAGAGGGGTTTGAACGACAGTGTAGACACCACCTCCCTAACCTCTCTGTCCAACCACGCATGTGCGGTCAGGTGTCTCGGATGAGGCTGAGAGACCCACAAGTGGGTACAGGCCCCTGGAATGCAGTTCTTCACATGATGGGTCCAGATGATTCCTGACTCACTAGGATGGGTTGGAATGAGTCCTAACCCTTTCAGCCTCATTGGTAGCCCCCAGTCCCTCAAGGCAGTATCTTTGTCTTGTGTACACAGGACTGCTCTCCCGGCCTCTCGCCTTTGTTTTTGGAAGGTAACCTCTGCTGAGCCAGATCACCATCGCTGGGGTGGGAAAGGCAGGCCCCAGTCAATGGCTGACCCCCATCCTTCACAGCTTATGCAGGGAAGAAGCCGAGAAGTCAGAGTAGGCTCAGAGTACCACGTGGGCATCCAGAACTGGGCTCTCCTCCCCCGGCCAGCCCATCAGTGGTAATGATTACCCATTCAGAGCCGTGGCGTGCACGCTTTCAGCCACGGTGCCTCAGCTTGTTCAGTGACGCGACTCTCAGAGATCACAGAAGGAAGGACATGAGAAAGGCCTGACGTTCCCAACTGTCTCTCCTCAAGAGAGGAGCCTGCACACTTGTGAGCGCACAGGGCTCTTCGGATGCCTTTTTCTCTCCGGAAAGCAGTGTGTGAAAACCTGTCTTCCACACAGGGAGCACTTAGGTCACTACACGGTGAGCTGTGGGAGCGGCTGCATCCGGGTAACAGAGATGGGACCAGAGGCCTCAGAGTCGGTCTTCTCCCCACTCCGAAACAGCAGCGCTTGTGAAGCTTTCGGTAACCGAGGCTTTGAAGTACAGGCATTTGTACCGTGTGACTCCAGCTAAGTCTGCTATAGATAAACTGAGGCACAGAGTTATGTAACGTGCCCCACATCACACAGGTAGAAACTAGTAGAAGGTGTGAACCTGGGCTTTCAGCTCCTGGCACTTCACCTCTAGTGAACCTGGAAGTCAAATCTTTCTTGTGTCATAACTGTCCTTCGGGTTATAATTCACCTATTCTTTTCTCCCCCTTTCTGTCTTGGAGATGATGTCTCACTGGGTAGCCCTGGCTAGACTGGAACTCCCTATGGAGCTTAGGCTAGCCTTGAACATGTGGTCATCCTCCTGCCTCTGGCTCCCAAGAGTTGGCATACAGCATAGTTCACCAACTTCAAGAGCACAGATCCAGTAATTCACAGATCAGTGCAACCATCGCCGTCACCGGCAGTTCACATTTCCATTGTCCTCAAACCCCACAGGCGTTTACAGGCACTCTGCAGTCTTCCAATCACCGCAGCCATTAACCATCACTCCAGTCCCGTGATCACCACAGCCATTAACAATCTTCTCTCACCGCCCCGGCCCTGGCATCTACCGCTCTCCGTTCTGGGTTTGCCCGTTCTCGATGCTTCCTCCAGATGGAGCAAGGCAGTACAGTCAATCCCCTGTGGCCGGCGTCTTCCCCTCATTTCAGGGTTCATTCCAGATTGTGCCCCTGCCCCGTGTCTGCCCTGCCCCTTCGACTGGGGGTTCGGTGAGTCCGCCCCCGATCATTCTCCAGTTTCTGGATTCCAGCCTCGCTGTTTCAGGCGTGTCCTCTGCTCAGGCTTTGGGACTCCTGATGCAATCCAAGCCATTATATGTTATGTGTCCTTCAACAAGCCTTGTGGCTCCTCTGACCCTGAGGTTTGTGTTCTGTGAAACGGGCCCCATCCCTGCTTCCTGATGTGACTCTGAGAACTAGAGGAAAGAGCTGGAGAATGTCCCTCCAGTCTGCGACTGGCTCGTGGACAGTGGATTGGTTCATCTTAGCCTGGCCTCGAATCCAAAGGCGTTTCTTAGGCCAATACTGTAAGTCACCGACAAGGAGTGACTCCTGGAAGGAGCCTCCCTGCCGCTCACCTCAGGCTGACTGATGCCAGGAGGAGGGTGTTCTGCTTACATACGAACCAGAAAAGCCTGCAGGACAGAAGTCAACCCCTCCTCTCTGGCTTTTCCTGTCACTTGGGGAACTGAGTCCCAGAGAGAGAGAGAGAGAGAAGCTGACCGGACTGTCTTCCCTGTATTCCTGAGACTCCTCCCCTGGACTGCAGTTTGTCCTCCGCTCAGCCTCCCTGCCCTGTGGCTTCCGCCCCTCTCCCCTGCACTGCCTCCTCTTCCTCCCTGTTCCCAGCACCTCTCTTCCTGCCTGCCCTGCCTCCCACCCCAACTCTCTGTCTGTGTTACAACCGCCCGCCCACCTTTTGTTTAACATCTCATTTCTTTTCTACTAGAAGACAGTATTTGAACAATTAGGATAATTGCAGTTTCTCTCTCCCACAATTCTGGCCAAAATATACCAACTTTTCCTGGAACTGGGACAGAACACAGAACATCAGCATCCCAGGAGAAGCCAGGTTCTTAGGTTGGTAACGGGGGCCTTGGGGGTCAGGGGTCTTTTTGTACAGCCCCCATCTTTGCGGTGACTCAGGTGGCCTGAGACCTGCAGGGCCGGGCCTGGCCTGCTGCTGGCTGCCCATGCATGCCACCTGAATATTCTGAGGCAAGACCAGACCTGGGGATCTCAGTATCCTGGAATCAAGTCCAGCTCCCCCCACTGAGCTCCCCCATCTCTACCCCCTTCCCCCAGATCTTGCCATTTCCCCATCTTCTTCAGCTCCGCAGCCAGATGGGGCAGCTCAGACATCTCCACAGTTGCTGTGTATCTCACTCACAGTGAAGGTGGGCTTGGCCTCCAAGACACAGTGTGTCTTTGGATCCTGGTCATCTGCTTCCCTGCTGGGCCTTGAAACTTAGTGTTCAAGAACCTCTCTGTGCCCCAGGTTCCCCATCTGAAAACTGGAGAAGAGGGACTGTGGCAGACAGAATAATGGCCCCGAGAGATGGCTCCATCCTGATTCCAGAACTGTGAATCTGTTACCTCCCGTAAGAAAAAGACTGTGGGGGTGTGACAGTTAGGGACCTGGACTGGGTGAGCTCCGTGCAGTCCCAAGCTCCTGAGGAGGGAAGACGGGAAGGTTGAGTCCAGGACGGTGGTAACAGCAGAAGGCAGAGCCAGTGCGGAGGACAGCTGGGCTGTGTTCTGTGAAAGGGGATGAAGGGGCGCCTGCAAGGCAAGGCTTACCTGTAGTTTCTAGAAGCTGGGAGACTCAGGGAACTGATTCTCTCCAGAGCCAGCACTGCTGACACCTGTATTTTAGCCAGTTGAGACCAGTGTGGGACTTCAGATGTCCAGAATTGTGAGACAGTCCTAGGCTCTGTCTATAAAAAGACTTTAATCATAGAGGCTCATTTAGAGCAGCTTTAGACTCACAACAGGATTGATAGGAAAGAAACATGTGCTACCCCGCCCCCATCATCAGCATCCTCTGCCTTTGCATTCATGGCAAGCAAGGATCCTGTGCCCACACGCTGTCCCTAAAGTCTGAAGTTCCCATGGGGGTTCACTGTTGGGGTTGGACATTCTATGGATTTGAACAAAGGCGTATGGCGTGGCCCAGCACACCAGTATCATGCAGGGCACCATCCTTCCCCTGTAGGTTCTGTGGGTATCACTTGCTTTGCTTTAGGTCATTGAGTTGGGATGGCTTACGACCGAACTACTATTAGGAAACTAATGGAAGTCCCATATCCCAGGTGACTGCGAGGATTCAGTGTGTCACAACAGGTGCCTGAGGAGTGGCTGCTGCATGTATGCTCAGGAAATACTAGAAGTCATCATCAGCATCATCAGCATCGCCACCTTACCATTATCATCATTACCACCACCACCACAACCTTACCATTATCGTCATTATTACCATCACCACCCCTCATCACATCACTACCCACCAAACCACGCCCCCCCACAACCTCACCATCATCATCATTACCATCCCACCCCTCAACACATCACTACCATCATTACCATCACCATCACAACCACGACCGCCCCTCATCAAGACTGTCACCATCATCATCATTACCATCACCAACCCTCAACACATCATTACCATCACTATCATCACCATCACCACCATCACCATCATCCCCATCAGCAGCAGCAGCAGCACCATTATCATCACATTAGATTGAGAATCTCCCACCTGAAACCCACGCCTCAGCTCTCACCCTCCAGGCTCCCATCCCTGGGTCAGGGGACTTGGAGTAGAGGAACCCTTGCTCCCTTGGGGCTACTGTTCCTCAGAAGGAGAGAGGAGGCACAGAGGCGGGGACCCACTGGGCACAGCACTGTAACCGCAGAATCTGAGACTGGAGCCAAGAGACACCAAGGACTGCCAGAAGTCACTGGAAGCCAAAGAAAATCTGACCGCTCACCCCGAGAGCCTCCGGAGAGGGGAGGACCTGCCAACCTAAGACATTTCCATCACTAGGCACCTCGGCGGCGGGGTCATTTGTAGGACCGGGACTGACAGACTGCTGAGGGACAAGAGAGAGAGGAACAGCAGGAGGCACCTCCCTGGGGCAGGCACCTCTCAAGGCCTTGGGAAAGAGTCGAGGCCTGCATGGCTTGACAGTGGCCCGACCCACATGTCCTGAGGACGGGGCTGATGGTGACCTTCCTGGTTCCCAAGACGGCTTGTCTAGATCGCGGCCCATGGCTGGCCCAGAGCTCATGGGTCCTATCTTCCCACTCGCTGTCCTGACTGTGGACTGTATCGGCAGCTTGAATGACAAGAGCAGCAGGAAAGACCAGGGAAGAGTGACTAGTCCAGAACATGGTCAGCAGGGTTGTTAAACAACAACATTAAGCGAGCAAGATGGCTTTCTGGGTAAAGATGCTGCCGAGCCTGACAACCTGCGTTTGATTCCTGGGACCCGTGTGAAGGAAGGAGAGAACCCCCTCCCACAGGCTGTCTTCCGACCTCCACCCACGAGCTGTGGTGTGCCACCCCCAGCGCTAAATAAATAAATGTAAAAAAATAGAAGACGACATTCTTGGGGGCTAGAGAGACAGCTCAGTTGGTAAAGTAGCCGCTGTGCAAGCCTGAGGACCTGAGTTCAGAGCCCCAGCACCCACGAAAAAGCCAGGGGTGGCAGGCCACACCTGGAACCTCGGCACTGGTGGGGAGAGACGGGAGGACCTCTCAAGAACACCGGCTGGCCAGTTTAGCTAAATCAACGAGCTCCGGGTCCAGTGAGAGACCTTGTTTCGAAAACCGAGATGGAGAGTGGCTGAGAAAGACACCCAGCCTCAGCCTTTGACCTCCAAATTCACACAACGGTGCGTGCGTACATACATGTTCACATACACACAGGAAAAGAGGTGGGGGAGAGGGGAGAGAGAGAGAGAGAGAGAGAGAGAGAGAGAGAGAGAGAGAGAGAGAGAGAGAGAGAGAGAGAGGAGAGAATACATTATTTACTTGGGATACTTGGAAACTTCCCCTCTGTGTGTGTGTGGCAAGATGATTTTTTTTCTGTCTTTGTTTTGTTTTGTTTTTGTTTTTGAGACAGGGTTTCTTTGTGTAGCCTTGGCTGTCCTACAACTAGCTGTGTAGACCAGGCTGGCCTCAAACTCACAGAGATCCACCTGCCTCTGCCTCCCGAGTGCTAGGATTAAAGGCGTGCGCCACCACTGGGCACCTCAAAACTGCTTAGGTATTTTGTGTTTTGACTTTAACGTGGTGCATTTTCCTGACAAGCCCACGGGGAACTGATTTTCCTACTCTCAACGTGGCTGATGCAGCGCGGCGTCGGTCAGCTCCCATCCCTACCCCATGAGGTTTTCAGCACCGGATGTCTATGGGCACATTATTCCGGAGAAGCATCGATCTCGCTGCACGTCATATGCCTCCTGTTTGAGGAAATGAAACTCAAGACAAATGGGAAGCCATTTTTCACACTGACTTTGTAGTTTGACTTAAAAAAGTGAGTCCTGGGAAATGAGACCTAATTTTCAGTGAGTCCTTTGGCTCCGTGTGACAGGGCAGTTTGTGCTGAAGGAGCCCTTAGCAGGCTCATGGAGAGGGGTCCAGTGACGGACACTCCCAGTTCTCGCCTGCCTGTTGGCAGCTTTGTGGGCCCGCCAGCAGGAGGGCCTGTGTGTCTTCAAATCCCTGCAGCAGCATCTTCCCACCGTCACAGTGGACACAGAACTGCCCTGATTCAGCCGGACATTCAATGGACTGAAACGAGCCAAGATGAGAGCCATCAAGGAGGGGACGGATGAAGAGCCACGCTGCACGATGCCATGGCAACCGGAGGGAGCTGGAAACTTCCGTTAGGCAGCTGGTAACCTCAGTCAACCTGTTCAGCCTTTCAGGGCCTTAGGGTCTCCTCTTCGAGTGGGGATAATTGTCCCATGTGGGCCACCTCCCTGGACTGCTGTGTCTTCCCCAGGAGATAATGGAGAAAGTACTTCATTGACTGATGAAGGGCTCTTCATATGCTCAGGATAATTGCTGTGCAGATGAGGGTTGCCATTGTGGAGTCTGCCATTTCTCCGAGTAACAACAAGAGCTTTTGTCTGTCACGCCTGAGTGCTTGCTGTTGGGCCTCAGCCTTCCCAAGAATATAACATTCATCTCTAATCACAGCCCTAGGAGGTAGGCGCTCATTTCACACACCCATTTTGCAGACAGGGAAACTGAGGCTCAGAGAGGTAAGGTGGTTTGCTGAGGGTCAGATCCAGAGCAATTCAACCTGAGTGCCACGTGACTTCTGAGTCCGCAGGCCTGACTCACCTTGCTCCATTATGGTCTTTTGGGGTCCAGGGTTGTCTTGTGTAAGCTCTTGCCTGAAGATGTGGAAACATCTGTAGGAAAGAGGTGGGAGGCCCAGAACCCAATCCCAAGGGCTCCTTTCCTGCTGAAGTTGCCAAGTTCTTATGTGCTCTCTCGTTCCTGCTTGCCCTGGAGAAATGTCCACTCCCCAAAACCATTCAAAACTTCGGGGTCAGGTTGGCTGGCCAATGGAATGTGGGGTTTTATTTTTAATCTTAGATTAAGCAACAAGCATAAAATAAATGCATCAAAAATAGGGGAAATTTAAATATGGATTTATTTTAAATAGTGTTTTAATAACATCACTGTTTTAAAGTGTGTGAAGAGGATGTGTATGCAGAGGAGGATGTCTCGGATTCAGAGACAATGCTCAAAGTGTTAGGGGTGAAGTGCTGCCATGTGGCTTCCACTCAAATGTGGGGGCAGGGGAGGCAAGCGTGGGGGATATTAATAACCACTGAGTACATAACAGATGCATGAGGGATTTTCAAGTATTCCTTATTTCTTTATTCCTGTGCGTGTGGTGGTATGTGTGCGTGTGTGGTATGTATATGTGAACATTTGTGTGTGTGTGTGTGGGGGGTATATGTGAACATTTGTGTGTGTGCACATGCGTGTGTGTGTGTGTGTGTGTGTGTGTGTGTGTGTGTGTGTGTTTCTCCGCCCACACAATACTGATGTTACAGACACCCGAGGTCACACCTGGCTGGGGTGCTGGGGACTTGAACTCTGGTTTCCACACCTGCATGGTAAGCATTCTTACCCACTCACCTGTCTCTCCAGGCCTGATATATGAATTTTTTAGTTGTTTGTTTGTTTGGGGAGGTTTTTTTTGAGACAGGGTTTCTCTGTTTCCTGGAATTCTCTCTGTAAACCAGGCTGGCTTCAAATTCATAGAGATCCGCCAGGCTTTGCCTCCTGAGTGCTGGGATTAAAGGCATGCGCCACCACCTCCAGCCTGATATATGAGTTTTAATTGTATTATTCTTTATACTTTTCTGTGACTTTGAAATGTTTTCAATAAAATTCAAGCAGCAAAGTGGCACTAAACCCAGGGTTTAGGGAGAGATTGACATGGGCAGACCCCCACTTGTGAGCCAGGCTCTGGAACAGGCTGCTCATGCGCCCTTATTTCTCTTGACCTGCCTTTAAGTAGATGTTGTCCCCATTTTACACACGGGCACAACAAAGCATGGAGAAATAATGGCTTGTAACAGTCACGCAGCAGTTGAACTGTGAGCCAGAGGTTCTGTGCAGGTCTACTCCTGGCTTGGGAAACTTTCAGCTACATCCCAGTGAACCATTCTCCTTCCCCCACATAGTAACCCTTCATCTCCTCAAGTTCTCATAAAGGGGACGCATACAGAAATCTCGTTTGTAATCCAACGGGAGATAAGCATTTTACATTCATCATCAAGGTCCCCAAACAGAAGCAAGCAAAACTGGGAACTCCAGGACCCAAAGCTACGTTGTAGGGTGGTCCAGGGACCCCCCCCCCACGGGAAAGAAAGTTCTGGAAAAATAAATGTTGACATTTGACACCACAGGAGCAACAGTTTGAAAAGACACTTCCAACCAAAATTGATTTCACAAAAATCAATATCGAAAAACCAGACTCCGATTCCAATGAAATATCAGTTTGATGTTTATTGGCTTGGGCAAATGTTGGCATTTTCCAGCCCAGCATTCAAATAAAACAATTTCTGAGCTAGCTGGGACCTCCATGATCACCATGTTGCCTGCTGATGTCTCTGTCGGCTCTACTTTACTGGACGTAGCATCTGTTATGTTCTATGAACTCTTCTTCAACAGTTCAGATTTATAAGTCTCTCTCACATCTTGCTTCTGTGGCACAAAGCTTAGCTAATAGTTTTTGTTTTTTTGAGTCAGACTCTTTATAAAATAGGAAAGCATTATAAATAGAAGAGGTCATAGTTAGGGGCCCAGGTCACAGTTAGGGGCCCAGGTCACAGTTAGGGGCCCAGGTCACAGTTAGGGGCCCAGGTCATAGTTAGAGGCCCTGGGTTCCACACTTTCTTCCTCTGCTCTTCCTCTTTGATTCATCCTTCAAGGTCAAGACCCAAGGAACAAAATGCATAGCACATGGCCTGCCCATCCACCATGGTGAGGTGGGGCTGTGCTCAACAGACTTCGGGTGTGTGTGTGTGTGTGTGTGTGTGTGTGTGTGTGTGTGTGTGTGTGTGTATGGGGGGGTTCTCCCCTTAGAAGTAAGAGTCTTTTGCCACGGTTTCAGGATACCATGTTTTTCCAAGATGTGCTTTTGTCTGCTTAATTAAACACAGCCCAATGACTATATCTCCCCCAAGTCGGGACTGCCGTAGAAAGGGAGCAAACCCCATCATTACCCACAAAGTCGCTCCTATTCTGAGACCCCTGCTATTAAGTCATTTGGAGGGACTCTGGGTAATAAAGGTGGGGCCTTTGTAGTGTCTGAGCCCAGAGCCTAGATCTGTAGTAATGAGCCAGGGTTGACTGCCTTGGGGACACAGGCCTCTGACAGGCCTGGGTGAAAGTCATGTGTATGTATATTGATAGTAAGGACCTAAGCAGCAGCTACTGCTCTTTTGAGCACTCACTTCTGCTGATCAGGCCACTCTTAAATGCTTCTTTTACTTTTACTCTAACGTAGACCCCATTTGAATGGATGTTGTTCCACTTTTTAGACAAGGAAGCAGAGGGCTCGGGTTAGTAAGGGGTAACGTTCAAGGTCAAAAATCCCAACTTCAAGTCCAGCTCTCCGATGCCCCTCCTCTTCTGTCCCCAGTCCCTGTCCACACCCCTGCCAGGGTTGGTTTGACACCTGTACCTGGTCCTGGAACTCCCGCTGTCCTTGCTGAGGCTGGCCTTAAGCCAGAAGCCTGGTTTTGAGCCCTCATCTAGAAGCCCCATCCAAGTTCAGGCAAGATCCAGAACCGCCCGCCCCCCACCCACACAAACAGCCCTGAGTTCCCTGTGAGCCTCTCTCTGGTCCGTGGGGCCCCATACCTACCCCTGTCACCGGCTCTCCTGAGCTATATTGGGGCACTCTCCCCTGGCCTCCATCACCCCTTTGTTTACTTTTCTGAGCGACACTGCACCTCACTCTTGAGGCTCGGCCTCTCCTTCAGGAACAACACTGTGTTTTCCTGGGTCCCGGAGGGTCCATGCGCATGCTGTCACTGATATGGTTTGACTATGGAGTACAGTTTAAGTATTCAGATGCACGTGTGTCTGATAGAACTTGCAGGCATCTCTTCTGAAGGGGATTTGTGCTGGGAACCTGTTTAAACGCCACCACACCCTTTGGACCAGTGGAGAAGTGAGGCTGTTGTGAGTGGTTTATAGGGGCCTGAGGTATAGGTTTAGGAGGGAAACACACTGTCCAAGGGGTTGTTGATAGACAGCTCTGCATCCTGTTAGTGGGGAGATTGAAAACACAAGTGCTTTCATCCTTAAGTGACACTAGCCACGATGTTAGAATCCGAAGAGCAGGGCATGTCCACCCTGTGCCCCTCACATCTCCAGAGCCTGGCCAGGAATGTACAGATCTCTGAATAGATGGAGTGGAAGGTATCACTGGGCTCCAGCTGGGGGGCACAGCTCTGCCCAGCGTTCCCGCAGTGCCCAGGTCCTGGTTTAGGGTTGTGAGTCTCTGTTGTGAGCCAGCCATGTCATATCTGGTTCCCCTTCTACAGCATGTGGACCAGAGAGAAGAAGCAACAGGGCAAGAGAGGGAGAGACAGAAAACGAGAGTCTGAAGACTTTGAAGACACTTGGGAGAATGAGGACAGAGCAGTGCCCAGAGCACCCCATGCCTTTGTCATCCTTAGCTTTCTGTCACTGTGACAAGATTCCTGAGGTCACTCAGTGAAAAGGAGGAAGGTGGGATGTGGGTGAGCACTCAGGAGTTTAATTCCTGCGGTGATACATTGTGTACCATAATAAACTTGCCTGAGGATCAGAGGACAGAGCCAGCCACTAGATTAGACATAGAGGTCAGGTGGCACACACCCTTAATCCCAGCACTTGAGATCTCATGCCTTTGCTTGGGATTACAGGGATTAAAGCAGTTCCTAACATATTCTTCAGTTGAATGTGGTGGTGGCACATGTCTGTGGTCTTACCACTGTGGAGGCTGAAGTAGGAGGACTGTGAGTTCAAGGCCAGCCAGAGCTAATAGTGAGAATATGTCTCAAATCCCAAGTAACAGTAATAACAATAACAACAATATTAACAATAATGGTAAGTGTGCTTGGGGAAAATAAATAATTGTAAACAACATGGGCATGGGCAGAGCTCGCAGACAGCATAAATGAATAATGCTTGTTTTTCTATTTTCCCACACCACCCCTCCCATATGTTGCTTTTTAAAGGAGTCTAGCAAGAGCTCCCCGTGTAGGTGTGTTTAAACCTAGATTCTTTAATCACTATCTGCTCCAGTTCAGTTGGTGCCAGGTCACAGCCCCACTAAGAACATGGCCGACTCTGCACAGATGGGCTTGTGTCTCTTCATTCTGGTGCCTCTTGCTCTAGGAGGGACTCTCTATGTCCCTGTGGTATAGACGGGTCATCCAATTCTCCTGTGTGAACTGAAGTTCCTAGAAAAAAAGCTACATACGGCTTCAAAGTTCCACTGATCCGCTGATTAGAAGTTTATAATTGCAGAGCTGTAATATTGCAGATCCAGAGCCAAATGATCTGAGGCCAGCTTTTCCCCCTCACACTCTGAATAGCTGACCTTGGGGTCTGACTTAATACCCCCGTGACCTCCATGTGAAACCACCAACCCCAAAGCTAAAAATGTCAGGAGAAAGCACCTGAGACCTATCTGTGAGATTTCCCTGCTCCAACCTGCTTTATTGATGTTCCCACTGATGTATCTAAAAAGTGACTTGATTTATGACTTTCTTCCGTAACTACAAAAGCCTCGTGAAACCATTTCCACATTAAAATACATTATATGGGGCAACCCGAAGCTGTGTTCCTGGGCTGTGGTCACTCATACTTGACTCGAGAATAAACCATCTCTCACTCCCGGTGAGGTGAGAGCTGGTTTTCATCCACACCTGCCCAGATGCCCGTAGTTCCCTGGTGGGGACCAGAGATCAGAGTCACCAGACGAGGCAGACAGATGTGGCTGCCCACCTGGGGCTGGTGTGAGGGACAAGCCTGGTGGAAGCGTAGGGCCATTTTGCTGGAAGCATTGGGTCTGTCAGGTAAGCACGGACGGACGGACGGACGGACGGACGGGGAGCAGGCTGTGACAGAGATGGGAGCAGGCTGTGACAGAGAAGGCTGCATGGTGGAGCTACACCACGCTGAGAGAGCGGCAGGGGCAGGGAGAAGGCTTATGTGTCCTGGGAATCTGTTTCTGAACAATAAACTCACCGAGACCTGGAATAAAAGGAGCCAGTCTTTGGATGGACTGTTTTCTGTCTCCGTTTCTGGTCCAGATCTACCTGACTGATCGTCACATGTGCCCGCCTTCTTGGCACTGCCTCTCCCCGCCCCTTCTCTCTCTCATTTCATGGTTTCCAGGATTTGTTTTTAGCAGGCACAATACGACTCAGAAATCACCGACATGAAACGGGGCCTTGCAGTTCCCTGAAAGCAAGAGGCTTCCCCAGGCGAGGCCACTGTGGGCAAGACCATGTGGGAAAGCAGCAGGGACGGTGAGGAGGCCCAGAGAGTGAAGGGGAGAGTGGGTAGGAAGCTGTGGCTTTTCCAGGCAAGGACGGAACATGCTGGGCTGGGATAGCTTAGTGGGTAAAGTGCTCGACCTGAGAGTGTGAGGACCAGAGTTCGGATCCCGGCACCATGTGAAAAGCCAGGTGCGGTGGTGTGTGCCTGTGATCCCAGCCTGGGAGGTAGGACAGGGGTAACCTCTGTCATGCAGTGAGCTCCAGGTTCAAAGGATAAGGTAGAGGGCCTGGAGGGGTGGGGGGTCACTGACCAATGGTGTGCATGGCTCTTTTAGAAAATCTGAGTTCAATTCTCAAAACCCACGTGAAGGGGGGCACGTAATATGCTTACACACACACACACACACACACACACACACACACACACAGTGGAAGAGGCTGGGCCAGCAGGAGGTTAAGAGCAGTTGGTTTAAAAACCTCAGCAGCCGATCTTGGGCACTGCATTAAACAGCCTCGGCTTGTGTCAAGCCCTGGGTGACTGGGGCAGGTGGATGGTGGCTGTGATGGTTAATTTCAGTTGTCAACTTGATGAGATCTACAGTCACCTTGGAGACGGACCTCTCGCATGCCTGTGGGGGATTATCTCGGTTGGGTTCATGGAGATGGGAGGACCTGCCCACTGTGGGCAGCATCCTTCCCTAGGCTTGGGACTGTATGAAAGGGAGACAGCCATCTGAGCACTGCTTCCTGACTGTGGGCACAGTATGGCCCTCAAGTTCCTGCTTCCATGGCTCCCTACCATGATGGACGGTACCCTCGAACTGTGAGCCAAAATAAACCTGTGTTCTTTACGTTGCTTTTGTTATGGTGTTTTATCATAGCAACAGAAACGTATCTAAGGCAGACATGTGGATGGTGAATTGGAGAGTGGACCCAGTAAATGAGATGGCTCCTGGCCTGGGCTCTGGGTCAGTTTCTTTGAAGATGAAAATCTCACAAGAAAGTTGTTGGCTATCTCAAAAAAAAAAAAAATAGTTGCACTCTAGAAAAGGTCATTCCAGGGTGAGTAAGCTCCAAGATGTCAAAGCAGAGTAGATCTGTCCCTTTGTGCTGGCTTTATATTCTATGCCAACACGACACAAGCTAAAGTCTAAAGTCCTTTTAGAAGAGGCAATGCCCCCAGATTGGTCTGTGGGCCAACCTGTGTGAATTTTGATTTATGATGGATATGGGAGGGCCCTGATCACTGTGGACAGTGCCACCCCTTGGGAAGGTGGTCCTGAGTTGTGTAAGAAAACAGGCTGAACAAGCCATGGAGAGCAAGCCAGTAAGCAATGTTCATCCATATCCCTTGCTTCAGTTCCTGCCTCCAGGTTCCTGATCGGCTTGAGTTCCTGCCCTGACTTCCCTCAGGGATGGACTGTTACCTGGAAGTATAAGCTGAAATAAACCCTTTCCTACCCATGTTGCTTTTGGTCATAGTCTTTATCACAAGAGAAACCCTAAGAGTCCTTGTGTGCCTTCCAGGCACTTTTTTATTCTTTCTTCTAAACGACACACGGTGACAAAGCATTTCAAACACACTGTCCCCCTCAAGACTCATTATAGATGGATACTGCTTAAATCCACAGTTGGATTTGAAGAATGGGACTATGTCCCCTTCAGATCTTATTTTTCAAAGAACTATTTGTGCAGAAGGAAGAGCCGCCCTCTGCCTTTCTCGGCCTGGCAATCCGTCTTCTCTGCAGTCACAGCGCTAGCTGGATGCTGCTGCATCTTCCCATCTCTATTTTTATATCTTACTACAGATGCCTGTGCCCATAAACAATACACGGCATAGTAAAGGAGTAAACACACGCCATCCTCTGTCTGCAGCCCGGCGCGTCTCTCTCCTTTGAGCCGGCCCTTTCATAGGTGGCTTCCACTGGCTTCCACTTACTGCCGACGGTTCTCCCACCTCACGTGGGCATTCCCCTGCCGTCCCTCTCTTTCCACTGCTACTGTGGTTGCATCCTTAACTGTTAATGGGCATTCTAAATTATGGGTTTTTTTCCTATTAAGATCTTTATATATTTGATATCTTTTACATGTACTGATTTGATAAGCATTGTAACCACATCTACTGGTGCCCAGGATTTGCTCTATATTTCTTATTATGTCCTAGAATTTTGGGTCTAAACTTTTCAGTTGTGATTATTTTTATTTTACTGTCAGGGGTTAATTAAAATTGCCAGCAGATTTTACTGGTATCTTTGCTCACCGCCATTTGGTGCCCCATTCCTTTTTCAGGGTTCACTCTTCTTTTTGCTGAGTTCATTCTTAGTTTATACTCTGTAGGTGTGGTAAGGGTTAAGGGTGGCCATCTCTCAGTGTTTGGATGTCTCAAATTGTCTCTGTTTCCTTCTTCCCCTGAAGTGATAGTTGAGCAGGGTATAGTATTCTAGGCAAATGCTGTTTTCCTTATGACATCATTATTGTGACTTCTGATTGCTCACAAGAGTCTGCTTGTGGTTTCCTCCCTCGGGGATTGTCAGCCACTGGTCTGCCAAGGGGGAGGGAGAAGAATTGAGTGAGCAGGGTTGGACAGCTGTGGGTCGATGGAGACAGCTCTCCAGGAGACAGCTTCAGTGAGTTAGCTCAACTTTATTCCAGAATATAGGGAATATATAGGATTGAGGATGGTAGCTGGGGCATCACCTAATTTGCATTAAAGATCACGCACCTATCATAAAGCTCCTAGGACAAGTCTTAGTTATCATCTGTGGAAGCAAGGTCTTATTGTAAAGCTCCTAGGACAAGTCTTAGTTATCATCTGTGGAAGCAAGGTCCTATTGTAAAGCTCCTAGGTCAAGTCTTAGTTATCATCTGTGGAAGCAAGGTCCTATTGTAATGTTCCTAGCACAATGTCTAACTACTGTATGGGCAGCAGCGGGGGAGACCTAGCAGGAAACTATGCCAAGGGTCACACGAGAGATAAATCAGGCATCCAGGCTTAGGGACAGCTTTCGGATAAGGTCCTCCAGGCCTAGAGACCTTCTCCAAATGAGGGCAGGTAGAGAGCAGGAAGTCTCACTGGGGAGGGAGTCCTCCATGTTGCTGAGCTCTGAGAGAGCTGCCAGGCCATGGTAGACTGTAGCCTCTGACCAGCGGAGCCTCCCGACATCTGCTGTCTATCCAGTTGTTGACTTCTTGTGAACCTCCTCCCACGTTGTCTTAGAGTCTCCCCAGGCCTGACCTGGAAAAGGTTTCTTTTCACATCTATCGTATATTTTTAGCCAGATCAAGCCAGCAGACCAGCTCAGAGTCAGGATGATGGGAGAAGCCACCCAGTCACATGACCAAGGCTACCGGGGCAGGAAGTGGGGCTAGGCGAGGACCGCTTTGCATTCTCCCGGCACCGTGCCTCCTCCTTTTGCACCCGTGTGGGATCAGGCAGCACTTGGTAGGACTTCCCGCCAGCTTCTGAGGAGAGGAGGTGACTCCCTGCCTACTCTGCCCCAGTGAGCTTGGTTCTGGTGTCACTGGACTTGGAATGTGGCTCTGCCTTCACTAGGGGACCATGACCGTCTTCATCCTCTAGAATCTAGGCCCATAGGTCTGTTTCACACCCAAAGCCCGTTGGACCCACAGCCTCTCCATTTCAGCGGTTCCTTCCTTTAGAATTGAATTCCATTTTTAAAATATTTTGTTTCTATTATATTTAAAATTATGTGTATTCATGTGGACCTGTGGGGAGGGTTGTGCATGTGAGTGCAGGTACCCGTGGAGGCCAGAGACTTGGGATCCCGCTGGGGTTGTGAGCCACCCAGTGTGGGTGAAGGGAATCAGACTTGGGCCCTCTGCGAGAGCACTGTGCACTCTTACGCAGAGCCGCCTCTCAAGCTCCTTGACTCCTATTTTTGAACAATGCTATGTCTTTCACCTCCCTGATTTGCATCTTCTATCATTCTTGTGTGACGGGGAGGAAGAGGCTGAGGAATGTGAGTTGAATTTGAACCACACTCTGCCTGGGACTCTTGTTTACAACCAACAGTGCTTGTCACATTCTGCAGGAAATAGATGAGGTTGTAACAGCATGTCAGGATGTAGGTCACTGTGATCCTGGGAACAAAAGTTCAGACTTGCAGGGGGAGGGAGGCTTCCTGCGGCCCTACTGTCCCTCAGGAGCAGTTCCACAGGTGGGCATCCGGGCCCGGACACCTCCAGGGAACACTTGGCCCTAGCTCTCACCCTTCTTCATCTTGTCTTGCATTTCTCTGCTGGAGAGGAAGGTGTGGCTCCCCAGCTGATGTCTGCTCCCTGAAGTTTCTCTGGCTCACAGAGCTGAGTTTTAGACGGAAACGCTCTGGCTCCCCACTACTCATCCTCACTGGCCCAGTGCCAGCTAGAGGGAGAGACAGAGGACCCTCCATAAAGAAAAGTGCCTGCTGGAGACTTGGGGTGAGAGGGGAGGTGGGCTCTGGTGAGCTGCAGATTCTGTTCCCATTTCAAGGTCAAGGCAGCTGCATGTCAGGTTCTCTCACCCAGCCCACAGCTCCCCTGCCCTGTAAGTGTGGAAAAAAACCACTCTCAGGACCACTGTTGGACACTAAGTATCTGAAGGCATCTGAGAGTCTTTGAGAAAGTAAGGGTCTCCCTGAGCCACCCAGGGATCCTGGAGCCCAGCAATGCCCCAGACCACACTCCTTCCTGCCAGGAGCCAGAAAGCCAGTGTGGTCAGTTACACACACACACACACACACACACACACACACACACACACACACACACACACCTCTGCTCACTGCCAGAAACTCATCTGTAAGCCCTGCCTCGAAGTCTGCATCTACTTCCTCCTGGCTGGGGGCTTAGGACTCAGCTCACCAGGCTGGGTTATAGCTTGGAGAGATGAGGTGCTCTATTGTATATGAAAACTACCCCATTATATGTCCAGAATCTCGTTCCTACCCTTTTTCATGCTCACCTGAAACATGGGTAAGCTTTGGATTGTGTGGGCTGGGGAGAAGAAACATATGGCGAGCAAGATGGAGGCAGGTCCGAGGGAAGAGATGGAATACACCACCCGGTAGGTGTCAGCGGCAATGGAGCTGGAAGGTGGATGCCTGAGTTGGGTGGGGGAGGGACTGGAAGGAGAAAGGGGCCAGGTCCTCAGGCTGGAAGCGTGGAGCATTGGTTTTTTTCTGAGGCACAATTATCTTTCAGTTGCAGAAGTTCTCTGCTGATATAGATATTTGCACCTTTAAAAAAAAAAGAAATGTGGTAATTAAAAAAAATAATGATAGTAGACACCCCTGTGTTTCCTGATATACCAGGCACAGGTCCAAGTTTATCCATATTTGCTCATTTCAGCTGATCCTCCCACCAACTGCAGGGAGGAGGTCCCATTACTGCCTCTTGTGGGAGAAGAGAGAAGGTGGATGAGGTGGGGTGACGAGACCACATCGCATGGCTAGTCTGCAAATGTCACATTGGCTTGAAGCTTAAGCTGAAGGAAGTTTGAAAGGGTCAGAGCACTTAGAGGCCCTCCTTGTCACAGCCTCAATGGTACACGCAGTTTGGAGCCCAGAGAAGAGAAACTGTGCAAAGTAAAACCCTTCACCACTGAGGAATCACAGCCGTCCCTAAAGCTGGGCTTGTGAGTTGTGCCGGCATATGATGGTGGCCATCACGGCAGCTCTGTGAAGCCTGGGAGGGAAGGTGACTGGAGGTCCACATGGAGGTTCAGAGTGGCACCCTAGCAAGCGTGCAGCACAGCCCTAGCGGGCGGCAGCTTGTTCCACCCTCTCTGGCAACCCTGTCTCTACCCCTTTCTCTTGGTCTCAGGCACTTTCAAGGAAGTGCAGTAGGCTGTCTGCTCGCCCACAGCACTGCGCATCCTCGCTCAGCCCTGGCAGCAGAAGAGAGGACATGGCTGCCCACGCTGTGCCCCATCGACACACATTGCCCTGCTCTGTTGCTGTGTGCAGCCTTCCCATGTATGTGCCCCGTCACCTGTTAACGATGGCTACAGCTTTGTCTGGGGCAGCGATGCTGGGAAGGAGACCAGGAGGAGAGCCACCAGATCAGCCTTGGCTCTTCCATCCCCAGCTCCAGGGTGATAACTGATTATGTAATCAGTGCTTAAAGAATGGTCAAGGTCCTGGGAGTCGGGAGGTCTGGTCTGAAGCGCCAAGCCTTCAGCTAACCAACTCTATGTCCATAAAAGAGTCATTTAACCTCTCAAAGCCACATTGCCCCTTCGTAAAGTGGGTAGTGTAGGGCGCGTTTTGACCTATAGATGTAGGTGATAACGACGGTCCCAAGAAGACTGTGACATGTTTTTATAAACTGGAAAGGCTGAGCATGCAGCACTGTTATCATTCGCTTTACAATAACTACTGTTGTTAGTGCTAGCTGGAGGAATTTACAGCCTTTGGGGAATCTGACTTATCTCTCTAAAACAGGGCACTCCTTGGCTCACGAAATGAGGCGCCTGAAAAAGACAGGGCCCAGTAGAGTGGCGGCATTTACTGATAGGCACTTCTGCTGGGACTAGCATCTGCATAGCATTCAAGCAGTGCACATCTAAGGGATAATCTTCCAGCAGGTAGTTGCAACTCCTGAAGACATGGGTCAACAAGCAGTCTGCAAGGGTCTCTTCGCTGTACATGGTGAATGAAAGGGCAGAGCAAGAAACCCTGACCTCTTGGAGAAACACCAAACCAAAATGGGGGGGGGGCGTTGGTTGCCAGTTGAGGGGTTGAGGGGAAGCTAGAGTATAGACCAGGACCCCAAGGACTTAGGCAGACTCACCATCTGTGACCCCATGGAGCTGCCCGAAAGAGCAGGAGAACACCTGATCATCAGGTGCGTATTAAACAGGGAGCAGCCAGGGGGATTTCAGTGTGGTAGGTCTAATTTAAGAAGCTACATTTTAAAGAGCTGTCTCCAATGGAGAGGTCCACACCTTTGAAAAGGACCACCCTGGGCCCTGTGTGTTAGACTTTTAGACCTAGCTTCTAGTTCTTACAACCTATCCTGATCTCCTTTAAAAATGCACAAAACACAGTATTCTCTCTCTACTTACCTATATCCCAGACACAATTCTAAAGGCTCTTGTGCTTTAGAGGGGGTGAATTGTATGTTATGAGAACCGTATCTCAATAAAGCTGTTTTTAAAACACGCACAGAACACAATGCCAATATGAATTCTCGGTGCTATTTCCCACAGAACAGGACCATTGAAGGAAGGTTCTCGGGGTTTGTGAACTGGGGCTGAGGCTGTTGCTTCTCGCTGTTCTAATTATGGTCCCCAAAGCTCTCAGTGGGAAACAAAACCCAGAATATTCTTTCTGAAGATCTTGTGTGCTACCCTGGAAGGTCTGTTTTTGCAAAATTAATCAGCTTTGGGCCAGTTTCTCCTCCTGAACCGGCTGGGATTTCTGAGCTATGCGGGAGCCAGCATGCTCAGGGAAAATCATTTCTTCTTCCTGTGTTAGTGTGCAGTGCTTTGCTTCAGCCAGCTGACGTGCCAGGCCCCGGAGCGAGGTGCAAAATACAGAGATGCAATTCTTGCCTTGAGGGAGCACCAAAAAAAAAAAAGGAAATAAAAATAGCCAACATATATCTTCAATATGAAGGAGTGGAGATATTGCAAAGCCCACTGAGGGTCTCGAGAGAATACCACCAACCAGGGGGAAACTGGATGAAAATCAATTGCAATTCTTTTTCTAGGCACAAACTACTCCCTAAAAAGTAATTAGAAATATTAAATTCCTCCTCTCTCCAGCATCAAAGAATGTTGTTCATTGAGGAAGCACAGTGGAAAAATTCCAGCCCAAATCCATCGCTCTAAAGCAGCCGCTCAGATCTTGGGTGCAGCAGACAGGGAGGGTGCTGCTAGGAGAATCGCCTCCAGCCTTTGGGGTCTTGTTTATCTCTCTGACACAGGGGATGCCTGGGAAAGTGAAGTGAGGTGTGCTGCAGGAAACAGGACCCAGAGACTGCAATGCTGATTCACAGTTTCCTTCCTTAACGCAAACTCACTGAGCATCAGGTCCAACTTGCTGAGCAGCCTGAGTCCTAACTTTGGAGCATCTGTAACAATCAAGTCATCCTTGCAGCAGTCACTAGGGGTAGCTGAGTCCTCCAGTGCCTGGAGCCTACGTCATTCTGTCCCCCATGTCCCTCCTCACAGCTTTATAAAGGAGCCAGCACACTTGCTGTGTGGAGACCCTGAGGCCCACCCAGAAATGCCCAGCACCTTGCCAAGCGCCACCTACCTGCACCTAAGCTGTGCTCACCACTGTCTGCCTTCCCAGACTCTCTGCTGCAGATGTGGCTCCCCACTTTGTGGCAGGTGCAAGGAATTGCTCTCTGGTACAAGTTTTCTTGATTATTTCTGTTATTTAATTTAATTAATTGATTAATTTAATTTGTTTATCTATCTATCTATCTATCTATCTATCTATCTATCTATCTATCTACCTACCTACCTACCTAACTATCTATTTTTGGTTTTTTAAGACAGGGTTTCTCTGTGTAACAGTCCTGGCTGTCCTGGAACTCACTTTGTAGACCAGGCTGGCCTCTAGCTCACATAGATCTGCCTGCCTCTGCCTCTCAAATCCACCTGTCTATTTCTGTTATTTTTATTGGTTGTGTTTCCTGAGTGACCCAAGCAGCATTTTCCAAAATAACTTGGCAGCTCAGCCCCAGCTTTCCTGGTGGCTGAGTGGTTTGTGTTGAGCTGGACAAGATCCCCTTCCCAGGCAAGTGGTCACCAGAAACCTACAGCATCGTGGGTTGTGCACACATGTCCAGCTCTGCTGACAGCACTCACCTTTGGGTCATGCCCAGCTTCCTGCAGGACACTCAGCAGCCTCGGGAACATTCACGATTGACCAACCCTTGGCCTACAGAGGCCTTGGCCTACCATGGCTGCATGAGATAAACACAGGAAGATTCTCTTAGATCTGGTGTGATTGTTTCAAAGGCCTCTTAACTGTGGAATGGTCTTCCTTCTCATGATGTCTCCTCTTATCCTCTTAAGATTAAATTGTGGTGACAGATACTGTTGGGGTTTCCACAATTGTTTTTGAAAGCCGATACCAACCTTTATTAAATTTAAGAACTTTGTTCATTAAAATATACTTTCTTAAACAAAAACAAAACAATACGAGAATGTGAGCTCAAACCTACCAGTTTATTCACTTAAAAAAATGAATAGGCAAAGGCTGGGTGTGATGGTGGACACCTTTAATTTCAGCACTGGGCAGGCAGAAGCAGGGGCATCTCTGTGAGTTCAAGGCCAGCATGGTCTATATATAGTGAGTCCCAGGGCTGCATAGTGATACCCTGTCTCAAATAAAAAAAAAATAGGCTTGCAAGTAAGTGTGTGTGTGTGTGTGTGTGTGTGTGTGTGTGTGTGTGTGTGCAAGGACTTGATTATATTGAAATAACTTTGACCAATAGATAGGGGAAAAAGGAAAAGCCCAGTTTTACAGGGTTGCATAGACACTTTTATATAAACATATACTCCTATTACAGATAAAGGAATGATATCTAAGTGTCCAAATACAAATACTACCCACTCCAGCAACAATATCACAGAAATGCAAAGGATTATGTTTCTTGGGGCAACCACTACTGGTTGGGCAGCATCCTAGCTGCTTTCTTAATGACCTCACTTAGAAAAAAAAAAAAGATAAGCATCCTGGTATCTTGATCTTTCTGCTGTTGAAATTGAGTATTTTCCAACAGCCTGGAGTCTGGGCTTGGCTATGGTGCACTCTGTGGATGTGGGCAGGGTGGAAGAGGCCTGTCGCGATCGGGGAGGCTTTGGAGCAGAAAGTAGCATGCAAGCTATGTGTAGGAAGGTGACGAGAGGTACTCGCTAGGGAACAGGAGTGTGGATCCGCTTTTCATGCTCCAGAGAGCACTCTGGACCGAAGCAGGACAGCAGAGGGGAGGGGCAGCCTGGAAGCAGAGGCACCTGCCTCAGCCCTGGGGACGTGATGAGGCACAGGGAGGGGGAGGAGGCAGAGTGGCTCTGGCGGAGGACCCCTGGCTGCCCTGGGCAGGAGTGGTACACTTATGCAAGGCCACCTCCCGACTTTCTAGCCTGGCAACTTGCAGAGGGGCGTGGTAATACTGATACTAATGCACATAAGGAAGATACCAGCCGTGCCTGATGAGGTGCCTGGGTGCTTGCTGAGAGTCCTCCCTGTGAGGAAGGCTTGTCCAGAGAAAGCTGCTCCACATTCGAGTCCGGAACCCCTCTTTGCACATCCCCCTGGTGTCTCACCTTCTGCGACATTGGCTAGGATTCAGAGGGAGCCAATGATCCAGGTTTGGAGAAGTGGTAATTTGTGACCTGGAGCTGAGAGGATGGCTTCTGGAGATGCTGACCTGTGGGTGTGGCTGCTGCTGAGGAGGGTGGAGTGGCCCGCGGAGAACTGTTTTGTCCAGCAGAGAAGCGGAGCTGCCCTGCCTGGCAGAGCTTTAGAACATGCCTGGCCCTTCTTTTGTTCTTTCCATTTACTCATTCTTGAATTTTTGCTTATGGAAAAAAGCCAGTATTTTTCCTCTTTCGGTGCAGTAGAAGAGGGATGAGCCGCCTCACCAGCCCCCTGCCAGCTCTGGCAAACCACACCAAAATGCTCCTTTCTTGGTTGGCCTCCATACATGGAATCTCCTGTGTGTAGACTCTCTCTGTGTTCTAGAGATCATTGCTCCCTACAAATCCTTCCATCTGCGTTGGCCCCATGGGCCTGGAGATCTTTGACCTCCCGCCCAACCTCTTGTGTTCTTGCTTCATCTTCCGATCCTGAACACCATCCTTTCTTCCTCCCTTGGAAAAATGCTCCCGGTGCCTCCTGAGTAGGGCCCCAGGTCTGGTGTGTGCCCTGGACTTACAGCGAGCCTCTGAATCACACATCCATGTCCCCTGCTGACACTATTGCAGGCTGTGGGTTAGGGGTGCAGACACTACTTTCTCTGTGGGGCAAGGAAACCCCTCAGCCTGACATTCAAGGCCGTTTGTAATTTAACTTCAGTTGGCTTAAGAGAAAACTCTAGGGACAGGGAAATGGCTCTGTGGGTAAAGGCCCGTGTCGCAAAGCCTGCCACCTTCAAGTCTGATCCCTGGGACCCACATGGTGGAAGGAGAGAGCTGACATACAGGGCCAAGTTATCCTCTGGCCTCTACTCACTTACTGTGACACACGCGCACACATATGTCCACATGCACACAACAAATAAAAACAAGGTGCGCTGCATTTTAAAAAGAGAGAAAAAACAAAACAAAACTCTAGCCCCTTACCCAAGCTGAGACTTGGAGGGTGTCCTGGTGTCAGGGAGGCTTCATGGGGGAGGACACTCTCCTGTAACATAGAGCCCGCACTACCCCAGAAGTTTGTGTGAAGAGGACCCAAGTCCATGTAGCAAGGCACAGATGCCACGGAGGACCATGCCCGCCTGCTCTTACCTTCAGGTATTCACCATTTGCTTGGAGAATCCGCCATCCAGGTAGCATTTTCTGGAAGCTGTATTATTCACTTGTCTCACTGCTGTGACAAAATTCCTGAAAGCGACTTCAGGAAGGAAGGGTTTGTTTTGTCTCACGGTTTAAGGGTTCTGTCCATCACAGCAGGGACCCCACAGCAGCAGGAGCTTGAGACAGCTGCTCGTGAGTCCACGGTCAGGAAGGAGACAGAGAGGGTGCTGGTGCTCAGGCCACTTTTAATTCAGCCCAGAATCCCAGCCAGTGTAGTGGCGCCTCTGATACTCAGGGGCATTTAGGTCAAATCTTCCCACTTTAGTTAACTGAATCTGGATAATCCCTTATAGGCATGCCCAGAGGCTGGTCTCTTCTGTGATTCTAGATCCCAGGACATTGACAATTAACACTAACTTTCCAAAAGCCTGTGTATAAAGTCATCAGAAAGGACCTGTGTATAAAGTCATCAGAAAGGACCTGTGTGGTTTGATGGTGGTGGAGACTCTAAGTCCACCCAACAGACTCACATTAAGTTAGTCTGCTTTTCAGGGGGTCCCTGGGAGCTGGAAGTCCTAAGGCTAGAATGCTTACCTTCTAGGCTACCAGAGACCCTACCCAGGAACAAAACCCTCCTTATCTCTCCCCACTGGCCCAGCAACGGGTGGGTGTCTTCTTTGTGTCTCGTGTAGTTTGGAAAGATGGCACAGAGCCCAAGGTCAATGTCAGGCCTTCGAGAGATGGTGCATCTGTGTCTCATTCCAGTGAGGTGCGCTCACTCCAGGGCACAGGGCAGGAAGGGAGCCAGCAACACAAACAGACTTGGTCATGAAGGGCCTAGGGCCACCCTCATGGCGGATCCTGTATTCATCCACATGGCCCATGGTGGGCTCAGGGCTGTGGAGGGTGTGGTGCTGTCCCATGGGGGCCTGTACTCCTGATCCCTGGGTGGCCTTCCAGATCCTCAGTCTGTGAGCCCTGCAGAAGTACATCCAGGCACTGCTCTGCTGCCTCCAGCTGGGCCTGCCTGAACTCGGAGGGTGGAGGTTCCAGCCCCCACCCCAGTTAGCTCTGTTGCACACAAGCTGGTCTGGTACAACTTTGAAGATTTTCTTCTCCTTTCCTATGCAAAGTTTCAGTTTTTTCGGTAAACAGTAATTAAAACCAACATACACAGAGACAACAATGCCACATTTTAATTTATTTATTGCGGCTGACTGCCTCGCCAGGCTCCTATCGAAATTCCTTTGTTTTCTTGTGCAGCGCTCTGCATCAGTGATCTGGCTCACTGTGTGGCTTTGTGTTCCCTCTGCTTCTGGAGAAGGTGGGTGACGCTGTGTGGGTGTAGGGTCACAATCCCGTACTGTATTTAATGCTTTGGCTCAGGACAGTGGGGCGGTCCTGCTCCCCTCCTGTTCACACGCTCTCCCCTCCCACTCCTCTCCTTCTTCCCTCGTCTTCCTCTATCCCTTTCCTCTTCCCTCCCCCTCCTCCAAGAAGCCTCTCCGACCTCCAGTCCACTCCACAGGTGTCATTGTCCAGCTCTGTGACACCCGCACACCCTCCAGTGTTACCAGCAGTGCATGCTGGGTCCTGCTGTCCTCTGCCACACACCCTTCCCTCCCCACATTGTGGTTCTTCCTCCTCAGAGAGTATTGCTGGAAGCTTCCTTGTCTGTGTCATCCCCCAGGTGGCTCTAGGGACCAAAGGTGGCCAGGATGCTTGTTGCTACTTCATCCTTGACACCCTGTCCCCAGACTCCCGGGGCCTCTACGTAAGCATGTGGATAGCTGCTCCACGCTAGCTCCTCCTCAGCTAGCCTCGTGATGCGCCGTTGTACGCTCTAGACCTTGGATCTCTGAAGCTGTAGAGTGGGGTCGTGGGCAGTGACATGAGTAGGGTTTGGCAGACCACACAGCAAGCCTCAGGAACGGAGAGCTGTTACGATCCACGAGTGCGTCCCCGGTGCCCTAGTAGACACTCCGCCCTTGTGTATTGTCCCCAGCATGCCAATTGTGACCATCAAGTTCCCGATTTAAGGATTAGATTCAGCACTCCGTTAGTATGTGTGGAACCCGGCACCTCTGTGACTGTGCGTTTTACAGTATATGATGGTGCCGAGGTGGACTGTCCTGAATCCTGGGCCCACAGGATTGTCGTGTGGACGCGGACAAGCCACTCCTTGGGTTTCCTGGCAGAACACTGCACCATTTGGCCCAGTTGGCTCCATGAGCCCTTCTTGACTGGCCTTTCCTTGGATGTGGGTCACAGTGGTAGGACACCCGTGGGGGTGGCCACGCGGGCTGTGGTTGAGACGGCAAATCGGCACTGGGCAACATGGAATGCCCCACCTCCCTGTGGAGGGCTTGCACACACATCCTTTATAGGATTTGAGGAGAAGAGCTATAGGTACCCCACACACACCTTGAGCAGGATGCCAAGGGGGACATCCTGCCTGCTGCTTGCTGTCTCATAAGGGAAGCAGATCTCAACAGAACCTGTGAGAACAAACCTCCCTCCATGGAGGCCAGTGCCTTGCAAAATGCACACCAGGACGGAGGCTGATGGTGGCAGGTTCGGCACGTCTGGTTGTCATGCCAACGGATCGTCCTGAAATAGCAAGCAGGAGCAAGGGTGGGTCCCCATATGGTCCTGTCGTGTCCACACTGCCCTTTCCTTCGGTGTTCCTTCCGGAACTGGACCAGGCTTTTATAGGAACAGAATGGGAGGTGAGGTGCTGGGGGCGGCCCCTCTCATCTGTATTGATTGGCACTGTGTAGATGTGAGTGAGGAGGATGCAGTGAGCCCACACCCGAAGGCCTGGTAGGGACTCTTCCTTTCTTCCACCGGGCCTGTGCAGTGAACACTTACTTAGCACCCAGGGTCACAGGAGCAGGAGGTCCTGAGATAATCCTTGGAAGATCCCGCCATGTTCAGGCATTCCTGGAGCATAGCTCGCCCCCACACATTGAGTGAACGAACTCTTTTAACCCTCACTTAGCCATATGAGGTACACATTTATGATCCTTGAGGTGGCTGGGCACTGAAGCAGGGAGCCTACCAACGGTTGTTCAGCTGTGGGATTTGAACTCAGAGACTTGCTTCAGAGCCTGGTTCTTCCCCACTGTGTGTGAGAAAGATGGGATAAAGACTGCCGCGCTGTGTTGGGGTTCGCCCTTTGGATTGTTCTGGTCCAGCCACAGGGAGGACATCCACTCAGAAAGGCTAGAGAGAGAGCAAAGACGGACTCAACCAGCTGCCATGGCAGAAGCCACATGCTCTCTTAGGAGTTTAGGGACCTGGGTCTGATCGAGGCAGGTATGGGGTCTAGGGGGAGTCCACGGGTGCCGGTAAACTGGAGTGTGCCCCCAGGGCCTGCCGTGTGGGCTCTGGGCAACCTCTTCCTTCTCAGTGGCTCTTCCTCACCTGCTCAGGCTTCCAGGCTCCTTGCTCAGGTTCGGCCCACAGGTAACAATCCATTTCACGTGTCTGTGTAACAATAAGTTGGTTCTGTTTTCACTTCTCTATACGGTTGTACTATAGTCTGGTTTGAAAAATGCTCGCCCCACCTGGAGGAGTGAAAGAGTGTCCCTGTACTCCCAGCCCCAGAGGACAGGGGAGGAACTGACGTCTCCCCATCCTTCACCTGGGGAAGCACAGCCCACCGCTGTGTCTGATGGAGTGTGGTAAATACACACAGAACTTACTATTTGAGCCATGGAAGTGTGAATTCAGTGGACTCCACACACAATGATGTCACTGTCCTCACCATCCATCCCCTCAACGTTTTCATCTCCTCACCCCGAAACTCTGCTCTTACGGGTATCTCAGTCAGTGGCCTGTGGATGCCACCCAGCCCAGGGCAGCAGCGACAAACGTGTCCCAACACAAAACCGTACACTTACCTCACACATTACAAGTGTGTTGTGTGTGAGTTTTGGGGTTTGTAAGTGAGGTGTGTGGTTCTCAAACGTAAACTTTGTAAGTGATGACACTGTGTCCTGGTGTTGGCAGGCTGGACATGTCTGCAAGAGTGAATCCAGCTCTGGCCCCTGCCACTTCCCTGTGGCTGCCAGGGCTTTGAAGTCCCGGGTACCAGACTGGCACAGACCTCCCCTTTTGGACCTCTGATTCCACTTCCTGCTCGTTTCCCCCCTCCTACTAAGTTGTAAGAATTAACAGTTTTTCGAAGCTCAGCGATGGACCTGTTAAACCTAAGAAGAAAACCAAGCAAGAGTATCAGAGTGAAGCTGATACTCAGGGATACACTATTATTTTCTGTTAAAAGATAAAGAAATCTTGGCATGGCCACCTAGCCCTTGGAGAGTGTCTGAAGGCATCGTCTCTTTGCCCTCGGATGTGGCAAAGGCCCAGGAGTCTGTGGCAGACTTCTGGGGAAGAGGACCAGTGGCGGTTACACAGTGTTCCTTTTCCTGAGTCTAAGCCCCTCAGGGTGGGACCAGAACCCAGTTTTGAAAGGGACTCTGGCAGAACTTTCTAGAGGGGTATGGATGTACCACATTCATGGAATCTTCCAAAACCCTTGGAGCTCAGAGAACACCAGAGGCTCCCTGAGACAAGGGTCCTGGGGCTCAGTGATGGGAGTCACAGTAAATGGCAGATTCGTTCCCCAGCAGCCCCCAACTGTAGGTCAGATAACAGCAGCCCCTCAGCCTCTGGATTTTCTTAGGTCACAAAAGATGTTGTAAATTCACCCAGTCTGCAGTCTGCATTTGAGGAAGAGAGTTCCTGAGGCTTTCTGTGGCAAACTCCGGAGTGGAACATCCTACCTAGGAGGAGTCATTAGGTCAGGGTCGGCATGTTGTGACCCCCGGGCTCAGCCGGAGCCACAATCCTAGTACCTGGGGCTGGCGGTCATGAAGGCTCAAAGGCCTTCCTCCACCCCACTGTTCCTCCCATCTGAGTTCATATCCAAGTTCATGTGTGAGTGCACGCTTGAGTCCTCACCTGCACGCACGTGTGAGTGCACACCTGGGTCTCGCCTGAAGTCCCACCTGACCTCTTGCATGACCTCACACCTGCTGCCTGCTGTGCTGTTCACTCCCCGCCCCCCCCCCAGGAGGTCACACTAGCTCGGGAAGAAGCCACCAGTGGGGGTCTCCAGCCTCCAGATCCAGCAGTTCTGAGCGACGGTTTGCACCAGCCCTACTTCTGGCTTAGACACCTCCGGTAGGAGGCAGCGTTCCCCAGATCATCAGTTTTTGTGAGGTTGCTTTAATCAGAGATGGCAGCAATGGTGGTAGTTTAAGGGTAACCGCTTGTTACCACTCATTGCCCAGAGGGCTCTCAAGCCCTCCGCCCCCACAGCTCCCCCTCCCCACAGCTCCTCCCTGATTCCCTCACACACTTGTCCTACAGAGGCTCCAGCCATTCACTGCATCATCTGAGGTCGGAAGGAATGTCATAATGCGAACTTGGGCACCAGTGTCACTGGCCCCGGGCTCTCCCTTCAGTTTACTGTGCCTTATCGCTCACCACCCTGTTACACCCATGTCACCTGTCCCTTATAATCTACCACTCTTTACTGTCCTACTCATTAATCTCCCTCCAGGGCAGGGATTTTGTTCCCTGCAGTGTCCCTGGTACCTAGAACAGTGCCTGTCAGAAGGGGTACACTATCAATTCTTGCGGTGTGAATGAATTACGGAATGAAAGTCGGGCGTGGTGCGCCACCTTTAATCCAGCACCGGGAGGCAGAGCCGGTGATCTTGTGAGTTCGGCCAGCCTGGCTACCAAGTGAGTCCAGAAAGCGAAAGCTAAAAGAAATGGAAAAAAAAAAAAAAAAAACAGAATGAAGTCTGCTCACCTGGCTCCTTCCCACCCTCCACCAATGACCCCTTGAGCATCCAAACCCCATATAAGCAGTGGCACCTTTGGTTGCAGGAAGTTCTCCCTCACTCCTAGTTCTGGTCCAGGAGCCTCCTAGGCCCCACACTTTGCCCATTCATGATGTACTTTCCCACCAGCTATCATTGATGTATGTGGTCCCCCAAATAGCATCCCTTGAGGTCTTAACCCTCAAGACAATGGCCTTGGAAGGGAGTGCGAGGTGATCTGGGTGGAGATGAGGGATCAGTGTCCTTATAAAAGAGGTTCAAGGGAACTTGCCCCCACCATGTGAGTTGGTGGCAAGAAGCCGCTGTCTTTGAGCCAGGAATTGGAACCCTCAGTAAACACTGAACCTCTTTGGTCTTGGGCTCTCAGACTCAGAACTGGGAATTAAGTGTCTGTTGTCCATATGTTACACCCAGTTCGTGGCGTTTTGTCCCAGTGCCTAAATGGACAAAGACACTACATCATGCTGTGACTGTTCCTTGGCTCCTCTTTCCCCCATGCACTTGTGAAGATGGGCTCTGACTTCTTCCCTCTGTTTGCCCAAATCCTGGCAGAGCTTGGCTGGAAGGAGATCCTCTGTTGATTCCTAATTCATCAGACTGAGTAAACAGAGCACTCACGGCTGGCTGAGGCTGCAAGGCTGGCCCCACGTGACCCTACAGTGGTCAGGCCTTCTGCACTGGTCAGCTTCCCATTTCTCTAACAAAATGCCGGACATGGGCTACTTATGATTGGAGAAGTGTTTCTAGCTCACAGTTTTGGAGACTCAGAGTCCAAGTTAATTCAAGAGCTGGGTACATCGGTTTGACCTCTGAAGGTGAAAGTGGGAGTTGGCAGCACACAAATGGAAGTGTATTTGGGAGCAAAGGCCCCGCTTCAGCCCCGAGCTGGGAGTGGCAGGGGGCCCAAACCCAGGCTCCTTGCCAGTCCTTGCATTGGTTCCTTTCCTCACTGCTCTGACCAAATACCTGCCGAAGGCAACTTAAGGGAGTCGGGCTTATTTTTGTTTGCAGTGTGAGGGGATACGACCCATCATGGTTGGGGGTGGTGTCAGAGTGGCAGGGGTGTGAGGGGGTGGGTCATGTTGTATCCATAGTCAGTGTGCTGGTTTGTTTTCATCAACTTGACATAAATCTGGGGATATCTGGGGAGAGAGACTCTCAATTCAAGACTTGCTTTCATCAGATTGGCTTAAAGGCCAATTTGCATGATAACGATGCCCAAAGATTAATGATTGATGTGGGAGGCTGCAGTCCACTGTGGGCAGCGCTGGCCCTGGGCAGATAATCTTGACTTACATAAGAGAGCAGGTTGAGCAAGCCATGGAAAATAAGCCAGAAGGCAGGATTTCTCTATGGCCTCTGCTTCAGTTCCTGCCTTGAGTTCCTGCCCTAAGCTCCTGCCCTGGCTTCCCCTGATGATGGACTATAAACTGTAAGCCAAATAGACCCTTTCCTCCCCAAGTTGCTTTTGGTCAGTGTTTATCACAATAGAGAAGCAAACTGGTATATTCAGGAAGCAGAATGTGGGTGCTCATCTGACTTTCTCCTTTTTATTTAGTCCAGGACCTCAGCCCTCGGGACAGTACTACCCACATTTAGGGTAGGTCTTCCCACTTTAACTTAGTCTAAAAAAGCACTCAGGAACATGCCAAGAAGTTTGTTTCCAAGGCAATCCAACAATCAATAGCAACCATCACAATCTTCTTGTGAGAAGTACCAAGAAGTTCTCCAAAATAACTACCTTAGAGCCGGGCGGTGGTGGCGCATGCCTTTAATCCCAGCACTTGGGAGGCAGAGCCAGGTGGATCATTGTGAGTTCAAGGCCAGCCTGGACTACCAAGTGAGTTCCAGGAAAGGCGCAAAGCTACACAGAGAAGCCCTGTCTCAAAAAAACCAAAAAATAAAAATAATAAAAAAAAAAATAACTACCTTAGAAGAGCACACCCATCAGACCCCGCCTCCCAGAGGTTCCAGAGAACCTCCGAGTTCCATCACCTTAGGGATTAAGTCTTTAATTATGCTCCCCTTGTGGAACATAATTAAACAATTAAACCCCACTCACACCATAGCACATCTCAGAATTTTTTTGCCTGTCTTCCAAATGGAAATCCAGGAGTGTGCACCATGAGCCAGGGTTGAGATGAACCTGCCCAGGGCCTGCCTCCCCACTGCTTTCCTGAAGCTGCTGCCCTTGAAGAAGCACTGGTTACCTGTCAAAGGCCTGTCACAGGACTTCCCAGAGCGGACTCTACTCCTAACCTCAAATAGTTCCTCACCTCGACCTCCCTCACTGCTCTCAGCAGAGTCACCCCTGTTTCTTCATTGTGGGGATAGCCAGTGCTTCTGTGCCTGGGCTAGGAAGCTTCACACTGCCCACTGAGGCAAGTTCAGGGGTAGCCCTAAGTTAAGTGCTCGGCCGTCTCAGGCAACGCTTCTGTGGGCTCCAGGACCTCTTAGCAGGATGGGGGTGGGGATGGGCCAGGGTCCGGGGATCTAGATAACAAAGATATCTTAGGACGTCAACCTTGGGGAGCTGGGGTCTGAAGGCAAGATGCTGAGAAGATCTGAGATCCCCTGTGACTTCTGTGGGATGAGCCCAGAAGTGATGGAGCAGCATTAGGAGGCAGCAGGGAAGCTGGGGGCCAGGAACTCACCTCTTGGGCGGGACTCTGGAAGCAACTGTCTAGGGTAGATCATATGGAAGAGAGGGAAAGGATTTGTGGATGGCCCAGAATCAGAAATTCCTTTGACTACAGTCCTCAGATCACAGGGAAATGTAACATCTGCCCAGCATTTATTCACGAAGCTGAAGAGAGGCTGCCTGTCCCCAACTGGAAGATAAGTGAGGCACATAACAAACTCCATCTGAGACTCGGAAAGGAGAGAATGAAGGAGAGAGGTAGCCCAAGGAATTAGCATGAATACATGTAGGACATGAATACATGTATGACAATCTATATGCCATAGCAACTATCCTTCACCTTCAAGTAGGGTGCCTAGCGAATGTTTGAGCGGGAATCTTGGGCTTCTGGGTAAAGCATGGAACTGCTCTCTACAAAATATCAGTGATGCCTGGGTTTGAAGATGTAGCTTCCCCAAGGAAGTAGGCAGAGGTGTGGGCCAGCATAAACCAAACCACCTTGCAGACAAATGGTGAGCTTTGTGGTATCCCTAGAGCCCCAAGTCTCCTCTTCTTCAATTCCTGATGACCCAGAACTCACAAGTTCCATAGGAGAGGCTGGGATTTCTCCCTCTCTCTGAGTCTCCCTCCCTGTCTCTCCCCTCCACTGTCTGCTCTGGACTCTGCATCTCCTGCCTAGACAGACACGCTCACCTCCGTACAATGCCTCACCTGCCTCTCCTCCTCCATCACATCCTTCACATAGCTGCCTGGGTCCTCTTCCCCACCATCAATGCCAGTGATGTCATTGCCAGAGTGAAGCAATTTAAGGACCTCCAGAGTTTAATAGGTAGAGAGATTTTCCGTTTGAGATGATGGAGAGGTCTGGAAATAGATAGTGGCAATGGTTACACAACACTGAGTGCACTTAATGCCACAGAACTGTCCACTCAGAATGATTAAAATGCTAAGAACAAGGCCTGCAGAATAAGGGGAGCCCCCAACTGGAGCTCCAAGCCTTCCAAGGGCAGCTCAGAAGTGTATCCCTTTTCCATTTACCCAATGAGTACCCCAACCGAGGACCATCACACTGTGCTCTAGACTTACCTCCACAGTCCCCGTCTCTGCCTTTCCTCACAGGTTCTCAGGATCGGAATCCTGCTGGAATACACTTCAACACGGTCCCCCTGCAGGGCGCACCCCCATTCTCTCACTGTACCCCATCCGAGACAGCTTTAAACATCCCTTTGTTCCCGAGAGCATATGGTTTAGAGTACAATGGCCCAGGGTGAGTGCAGACTCCCTGACTTACCATCCTGGTGACCTTGAGCTTGTCAGTGAAGCTTCCCGAGCCTCTGTTTCCTCCTCTGTTAAGTGAGGGCTAAGAGGGTCATTGCAAATATTGAACAAGATACATTATGAATAGCAAATGAGATAATGCATGGGCAGAATTCAGCATGGCGCCGGGCACGCAGGTCAGTGCTCAGTAAGAGCGCTGTGTGAACTGAGTTAAAACCTAGCCTTGGACAGAAACCGAAATGGGAAGGCTGGAGGGGCCTGAGGAATGCGCAGGACCCTCGTCTGTGGGCCACTGATGCCTGCTTCTCCTCTCCCCGTGACTGTGCCGTGAGCTGCTCTGGGCCCCTTTTACGTGGGTGCGGCTGTGCCTTTCACCGCCCTCTCTGGTCAGAGGGTTCCACTCAAGTGCTTGCTGAGCCACTGCATGCTCTTCACCTTCTCCTTCGGCAACCAGTGGGGTTCGAGATGGTGTCTGTCCCACCAGATGGACCCAGAGTGTCTAGGGTGTGGCCGGCCTCTTTGATGAGAAAGAAATCAGCTTCTCCAAGGAGACCCATTTAGGTGGTGTGTGTGTGTGTGTGTGTGTGTGTGTGTGTGTGTGTGTGTGTGTGTGTGTGTGTGTGTGTGTGTGTGTGTGGTGGGGGGAGGAGTTTGTTGCCACAGCACAGCACAGCCTTCTTGACTGACAAATCTGCTAACTCCTGTTGACGTGAAGGGCAGATGGGGCAGGTCACAGAGGGAAGCAGGGTGGGCCCAGAACCCTGTGCCTGATGCGGTACGGCTCACTCTGTTCTTGTGATTTCATCTTTTGTCTTCCCGTCCCTGGACTACTGCATGTTTGAATGTGTTTTCATGGCTATCAGGAGCCTCTCCAGCCCATAGAGTCTGTTTGGTACGTGTCTTCTCCAGGGTGCTGGGCCATAGTCTCACCAAGCCATTGGCCAGCACCCTCACCTAGACTACTATTCCCGCTGACCTCCTTCCTCCCTGGCGCCATCCCACTCTGTGCCAGCTGCCATTGGTGCCCCTCAGCCACCTCCAGTTCATGTCCTCCAGTGACCTGTTCCTTTCTAAAAGAAAAAAACACACCTGCTTGCAGTTCGCTGGCCTAGGTGCTGGCCCAAGCCTGCCCCACCCCAGCCACCCTGTTTCTTGACACACTCCTTCCCACTTCCACGTTCCTGCAAGCCCCGCCCCTTTCCACTGCCGGCCTTTGGTCTTATGGGTAACCTGGCCTGGTGCTCCTTCCTTCTGTACCATCCTTTGCCCCATTTTCAATCCTCACCTGAGATGCCACCTCTTCCAAGAAATCCAGCAGACTATCCCACTGTTGTTGGGTTTTGTTTTTGTTTTTGTTTTTGTTTTTGTTTTCCATCTCTGCCATCTTTCCCACTCGATTCCATCCTATATGCAGGGGATGTTGTTTGAATGTGTCCTCCACTGCTGGTCAGAGCTGTAAGTAATGTTTTCTGCATCCCCCAAACCTGGCTCAGTCTGTCGCCTCACCATCCCCTGGTCTGTGAAGAAACACAAGAACGTTCCATAACTCCGTATTGAAATCTCCGTTATACTACTTATCACATTTCCCTCAAATACGTCCATATCTTTGACTTCCTATAGATTACAAGTACCCTGATGGCAGGGCCACATCTGTCTTAGCTCCTGCCTTAGCACTCTGCTCAGGTCCCCAGGCAATGCTGAACCGGTGTGCCCCTCAGCTCTGGAGATGGCCCAGTGGCACACAGCAGGAGTTCGGTCCCTCTTTTGCAGATGACCTGAGCCCCCATCCCTAGGGAAAGGGCTGAAAATGCCTGATATTTGCACAGACCTGCAGGAAAGAACAGCCCCTCCTGACAGGCAGCCCAGGCAAGCTCTGCATTTGTGACCCTGACTTTTAAAAATGTCACACCTGCATACGCAGCGAGATTTATCGACAGCTAATTAGGGAACGCGGTTTGTATCTACCAAGCTCTGAAAAACATTTTGCAAACCAGGTAATTGGCTTTCCCGGTACAGAGGAGAGCTGGGTGGTGGGGCTCCGTCATTCTCATGTAACTTAGTCTGCAGCTGGCCAAGAATTCAGAGCGATGGCTTCAGGGATAATTCAGAAATGCTAGTGGTTCAGTCTTCCAGGGGGACAGCTGGTCAGTGGGCTCTGCTCAAGGGCTGTGTGAGCCTCTCCTGCTCTTCCTTGGCAACCAGTGGCATCCAAGATGGCGGCCATTCCATCTTGACTCAGAAGCAGATGGCCCGTCCGTCACCCCGAGGATGGGGTGTGAAAAACTCAAGCTGGCTGCAGTTAATAAGCTCTTGGGACAGAACTATGGAGGCGACTACTTTTATTTTAGGGTGTTCACACCAACGGAGAGGGAATCAGTTTTGCAGCAGCAACTCTGTTCAACCAGCACGTCTAAGACACCTGTGTAAGACCAGGTTCTTCCGAGATGAAGGGAGAATGAGATGGTTCCTACCAGCACACAAGAGACTCCTCTGATTGTGCCCTTTATCCTCAGGCTAGTGTCAGCATCTTGAACGATAGTGGATGCTTGCTTTTTAAGTACAAGGCATACGTTCTTACTTCCTGCCATTTCCTCAAATCCTTTGTCTATCTGTAATGTCTTTTCACTTTCTCTAATACTTTATCAGATGTGTTCAATTTTGTCAAAGTTATATGGCAGGTCCTTAAGAAAGCTTGTTGGTCCATGTGATCTGACTGGCTGACCCCACCCTATGCTCCAGAGAATCTGTAGGGGTTTTGTTGTTGTTGTTGTTTGTTTGTTTGTTTGTTTGTTTGTTTTTTAAAGACAGGGTTTTCTCTGTGTAGTTTTTGGTGCCTGTTCTGGATCTCACTCTGTAGACCAGGCTGGCCTCGAACTCACAGAGATCTGCCTGGCTCTGCCTCCCGAGTGCTGGGATTAAAGGTGTACGCCACCACCGCCACCAGGTGAGAATCTGTAGGTTTTAAGGTCATTTCTTGTTCATGCCATAGCCAAGTGCAGGGAAGTAAAACAGTGAGAAATAGAGTCATTGGGGGGATGTTCCACTGGAGTCAGAGGGGTCTGGAGGGTGCCTGTGGTAGGAGGAGTGGAGCAGGAAAACAGACTGGTAAGGTGAACCAGACCTCCAGGCCCAGAAAACCAGAAGAGGGGGGCCAGAAAGAAAAGCCTGAAAGCCTGAACTGCAGTACTTCCCTGAGAAAATTCTGGACAGACCAGCAAGGCTCAAACACTGCCCAGGGGAGACTCCTGCACTGGCCAGGCATGTGGGGGTCTATGTTCTGCTGTGCTGCGTACTCCATGGGGAGGGGTGCTCCCAGAAAAAGAATGGCCTCATCCCCAAAGTTAAGGAGGAATCTTAAGGCACAGTTCCTGGAGGTTGTCAGGGCTGCTCTCCCACCCCATGCCATCCACTGGTCTTTCTATGACCCCATCCCAGGAGCTTAGGGTCACCTCTTCTTCTAAGTCCTTGGATTCTTCCTCACTCCCAGCTTGGCTCACCCCGGCATGGTGCACGTCATGCTTTTGCTCACATTCCATGACTGAAACTCACACTCAATATACTAGGGGGACCTGGGGACTATGGTCTCCCCATGTGCTCAGGATGAAGAAAGTAACAACACAGACATCATAAAGCATGCGTTCAGGAATGTCACCCCTTAGGCAGATGACTGACTTCTCCGACCCACGGTTTCCTCATCTATAATAATGATGATACTAATAGGGTGCAATCTGTAGGCTGGTTGTGAGGCTTAAGTGAGACCATATATGAAGCATTCAGGATAGCCAGGCACAAATAAGTGCTACATCAGGGCTGCCCATGATGTGATTTATTATTGTTCTTTGTTTTGAATGTAACACGCCAGTAACCCTTTACTGAGTGTATATTCTGCTTGAGAGTACATGAGCTCGCTTTTCCTAGACAGCCCCTGGTCTTTAGTCGATGATCGGAACGTGTTTGAATGAATTAGTCGCAATGGCAAGTCAATACAGTGTGTGCTCAGCTCAGCTGCCCAGTGTGCACAGCTCTAATGTTTAACATAGATTAGCAATGGTAGGATGAAGTCCTGTTCTTGGGTTCAGAAAGTCAACTGCAGAAGACCAGGAAGGAGGCGGGAGTGGCTGAGAAAGCACCCTGGCTATGGGAAGCTTCCCAGTTTAAAATGTCTTTCTTGGGGCTGGGGACGTAACTTAGTCCATAGAGTGCTCGCCTAGCACGCATGGAGCATTGGGTTAGATCCCCAGTAGGGCATAAGCCAGGTATGGTGGTCCATGCCTGATATCCTAGCACTGGGGAGGCAGAAGCAGGAGGATGAGAAGTGCAGGGTTAGCCTTAGCTATACAGTTCAAGGCCAGCCCCGTGGGCTACATAAGACCCTGTCTCAAAGTGAGGGAAACTTCCAATCTGTATAAAAGTCAAAAGTGCTTAAAAAAAATATCAAGGAGAGAGATAAGAAAAAAGCCACCCCAAATCTTACTATATTTAGCATCACAGGACTGCTGTTCTTGACATCTCTCTATGCACATATTATAAGTAGAGAGAGGGACATGAAGAGCTTACAGGCTGGGGTCATTACTGGAGCCCACTAGGCTGGGGTTACTGCTTCTCCCTCTTGCATGCCAAAGAGGAAGAATGTAAAGGAGAAGGAACTGTTCCGCATTAAGAGATTTTGCCCACACTCCTGAGAACATTTGTGTCTAGCTTTGCTCTTGGAGAGTTGCAGAAGATTCTGGAAAGCAGTGAGGTTAGACTCCCGGCTTTCAACTCCAGTTTTCATTTTTAGATGGTATCGATTAAAGGTCACCTATGGCAGAAGAGAAAATGAACCAGCTTCTAATTCCGTGCCTGTCTCCGCCTTCTCGAGTTCACATTTCCGGGTGTCTTCCCTTCATGTTAAGTGGGTCCAGCTCTCACATCACTACCTCATCACAAGCCCCCAACCCTCTAGTTACATTTTCATTTCTCTTTTGATGGACTGGTCTTTGTCAAGTACTTTCTCTCTCCCCCGCCACGACCAAGGTGTAGGTAGCCTGTCCTGACCGTGAGTTCTGTGTGATACAGCACCAGGCTGCAGTCTAAGCGGCGGCGGCAGCAGTCAGTTGTAGGATGCGGGAGGCGATGTTTCATTTAGTTTGGCGGTGTGGCTGGGAGGGCTCTGAACAAATCAATAAGGGAAAGACAAACAACCCAATAAAACTCTGGGCGAAGTCACCAGTGTGCAAGAGGAAGCTCAGACAGCCCATAAACACAGAAAAGGATCGCTTAGCTTCCCGAGTAACCAGGAACACACGCACAGAAACGAGACAGCGGATACCCACAAGACTGGCAAAATTGGAAGCTGGCGGGGGTGTAGCTGCGAGGTGTCTCAATTCCTGCTGCAGGAAGTGCCAATGGCTCACTGGGAGAGAGTGGGGCATGCCCTGTGAGTCAACAGTTCCATGTCCAGGTTTGTGCCATGGAGAACTCCGCAGGTTTGCCAGGAACTGTGCGTAGAAAGTCTAGCTACCCTGCCTGGAACAACCAAAGCACAACTCAAGCGTCATGGTCAGCTTTGGCTGTGAACTTGACACAACCCAGAGTCACCTGGGAAGAGGAAACCTTGACGGAGGAATCGTCTAGATCAGATTGGCCTAGAGCCAAGCCCAGTGAAGCATTTTCTTAATTGCTAATTGATGGAAGAGTGCCAAGCCCTCTGTGGGTGGTGCCATCCCTAGACAGGTGGACCCGGGCTGCATAAGCAAGCTGGTCAGCTGTATTCTCTACGGCCTTTACTTCAAGCTCCTTATCTTGGCTTCCCTGAGTGCTGGTTGAAACCTGTTAACCTGTTAGTTAAAACAGATCCTTTCCTCCCCAAATGGCTTTTGGTCAGTGTTTTGTCACAGCAACAGAGAAGACAGCTAGGACACCAAGTACCTTTGACAGAGGCGTTAACAGACAGGGTGGTATATTCAGAAGACCTTGGCCTGCCACACTGCTACAAAATGAAAAGAGCCGAACTGTGTTCCACAAGACACGTTGCAAAATTATCATGTAGAGCCAGAAGGGCCTGCTTCTGGAGTGCACAGAGTGATCCCACTTACACAGTTAAACTAAGTGGAGCAGAGTTGAGAAAAGGTGGATACACAAAACTTTAAAGACAAGCAAGGATAGGTTAGTGCCAGTTCAGCCCGAGGGCCCCCTTGGGTGAGGAAGGGTGTATGCAGGAGCTGTACAGGGCTCAGCCTACATCGGATATTGGACGTGGTGTATTCCACAATTAGGAATTATTTTTAATTTTCTTACTTTACGTGTGTGTGTGTGTGTGTGTGTGTGTGTGTGTGTGTGTGTGTAAGAGTACATGGTGCACATGTGAACATCTGCGGACAACTTTGGGGAGTCAGTTCTCTCCTCCTACTGTGTGTTCCAGGGACTGAACTCAGTTCTCTCCTCCTACTGTGTGTTCCAGGGACTGAACTCAGTTCTCTCCTCCTACTGTGTGTTCCAGGGACTGAACTCAGTTCTCTCCTCCTACTGTGTGTTCCAGGGACTGAACTCAGTTCTCTCCTCCTACTGTGGTTCCAGGGACTGAACTCAGTTCTCTCCTCCTACTGTGGGTTCCAGGGACTGAACTCAGTTCTCTCCTCCTACTGTGGGTTCCAGGGACTGAACTCAGTTCTCTCCTCCTACTGTGTGTTCCAGGGACTGAACTCGGTTCTCTCCTCCTACTGTGTGTTCCAGGGACTGAACTCAGTTCTCTCCTCCTACTGTGGGTTCCAGGGACTGAACTCAGTTCTCTCCTCCTACTGTGGGTTCCAGGGACTGACTGAATTCAGGTTGTCAAGCTTGCATCAAGTACCTTTAACTGCTGAGCCATATCGCCGGCCCAGGGATTTTTATTTAAAATGAAAGTGTTCTGAAATCACATTGCCAAGGACTGAACTCTTGCCGTTTGTGTGACCTTGAGTAAATCATTTAACCTTTGGGAGCCTCGGCGTCTCTACCTGTAAAATGGACATGAACACAGAACTGACGTTAGTAACACCATGAGACATAAAGTCACCTCTTAATCCTGAGCCCAACAGAGTCAGGCTGCGGTACGCGGGAGCTGGCCTTCTCTTCTGTTTCGCTTTGCTTTGCTCTGGGGTTTTAGAAAGGGTCTTGGGGTGTAGCTCCAGTGTGGAGTGCTGGAGCTGCAGGCATGAGCCATCGCGCTCGCAGCGGGTGTTGGTTTCTGCCAGGCAGATGGAGGTGTTTGCAAGACCACTGTAGGCTCCACAGCTCCCAAACACTTGTGCTCCGAAGCCTGCCCAGGCACTAAGCACAGGCAGAAGCACCCGTACGGGTGATTAGAGGAGCCAGGGGTGATTTAGCCTGAAGACATCTCTGAGTAACACAGGCTGAGATGAGGTATCTGGGGGCCTCTCCTGAGGTGGAGGACCGTGCTTGCTCGATGAGGCTATAGAGCTGGGGTGAACAAAATGTGGCTCCTGGGCCGTATCCAGCTGCTGTGGCTTTTAAAAATAAAGTTTTATTGGCTCACAGCTCCTGCTCCTTCATGTGTTGTCTGTGGCTGTTCGTACTACAGTGGTGGAGATGAGTCGATGCTCAGGCCCATTGAAGACTAAGATGCTCGCCATCTGGTCCTTTCTGGGACTTTGGGACAGAAAATGCAAAAGAAACAGTGGTTTCCAGGCCAACCTAAGGAAGAACTCCGTCAGAAGAGACCCTTGCCCTGGAGAGACATTAGCAGACATGGACTGCTCTTGGTGGTAGTTGGGGGGTGGGGTGGAGGGTGAGGAGGGCTCTGTAACCAGAGAGCGGTTGGACATATTTGCTTTTAAGGTCTCCTTCCAGTCTAACATTCTATGGGGAATAATTCCCCATTTCCAATGGGTTGTTATTAATTCTGACATTTTCTTTAAAAGAAAAAAAAAAACATTTTCACTCTCAGCATCATTTTCTTTGAAATGCTCAAGTCAAAGAAGTATTTTAATTCTTTAAAAATGAGATTTAAATGAAAATGGAACTCATTCTGGGGGTCTTACTGTTTTCATTTTTTTTAAAAAAAAATTATTTTCATGGCTGTTGGATCTATTCCCATCTCTAAGTGCTGAATTTTAAGAGCCCATGTGTGCCAGTGATTTCTCTGGGACAGGTTCTCACAGGTAAGGAGAAGCTGTTGGTGCCAAACCGTGCACTGGAATGTGCAGGTGGCAACCGCTGCCAGGACTGTGGTACATTTCCAGCTGTGTGGGCTATTACATCCTGTGTGCTGGGCAGGTGGTGGCCATGCCAACACTCAGAATGCCCTCCTGAAGTGAATGGAAGACAGTCTAGCAGGGCACTTGCAGGGTGAGGAGGAACCCACCTCTTCCAGGAATCCGAGACCCCTTCTAGGGCTCTGAGAGCAACTTATCAAAAGCCAAGTGGCTGGAAGACACCTTGCCATGTGGCTTCTCAAAATCATTGGTCCAGTGAACGGCTCATTAAAAGCCGTCAGACAGATGCCGTAAGTAGGATATCAAAAAGCTTCCAGCATTTACTGGCTTCTGCAGGAGCAGTCCCTAAGAACGGATGATAATCAACAGTGTGTTGGGGACCATCTCCAAGAGCAGCCTTTAGGAAGGAGGGAAATGTGAAATCCACGTGACTGACTCCCACCTGAGCCAGAAGGACAAATCTGTGAGATGTGCCTGGTGTCCACAAGGCCTCCCTTAGGAGTTGCTTAGAGAAATTTCCCGTGTTTCAGTGAACTGGCCATTGAGCAAATTGATACTCAGCAGGTGACCTGTTGGTGAGTCGCTCTGGTGTGCACTCAGCCACCTTGTCCATGATAGAGTCCTGGGGCCACACAGGAAAGCTACTCTCTGGCAAGGACCTCTGGGATTCTCTTTCCTCAGCTTCAAACATCAGTTGCTCTTGTGCGTGGGTCTGTGGCGGCTCGGGCCATGTGTGTGTAGCACAGACTCGGATGCTGTCACAGAGTGCAGAGGGAGTTCAGAGCTCATCCCATCCTGTGACAGCTCTGTTGTATGTGGGACAGACTGGCCGTATATGGGGAGATACTGGCTGCAGGACAAGGAGAAGCCCACAGCATCTTCTAAATCCCCTGCTGGGATGAGGTTGAAGCCCCCAAGCTGATCCAGCTGTGGCCAGCTGGAAAGTCCACCTTCTTGGAATAATAAATGTCAGCTAAGAAGATTCAGAATCGGAAATTAGGATTAGGGAGAGTAGCGTTAAAGTAGGACAGATTGATAGCCGAGCCTGGTGGCACAAGCCTGTAATTTCTGCCTGTGGGAGCATCAAGGTTAACGTCAGCCCGGCACGCATGTGGAATTCTGTGCCAGGTTGTGCTATGTGGTGAGACTCTTACTCAAAAAAAGGAAAAAGAGGGCCAACAGGATGGCTCGGTGGATAAAGTTGCTTACCACCAAGCCTGGAGAGCTGAGTTCATTTCCCAGAACCCACATCTAAAGGTGGGAGACTAGAACTGACTTTACAAGTCATCCTCTGACCTCCAAATGCATGCCATTGACATGCTGTATCCCTCCACCCCAATAATATAAAAAAAAAATTTTTTGAAGAGAAAAAAGAGGGCTGGGGGATTACTCAGTCAGAAAACTGTGTGTTATGCAAGCCTGAGGACCTGAATTCAAATCCCCAGCACCCACACATATTTAAGTTTGCCATAGTGGCATGTTCCTGTAACAATAGTGCTGGGAGTGAGAGCTGGGTAGAGACAGGTGGGTCTCTGAAGCTCACTGGCCAGCTCGTCTAGCTAATTGTTAGCTCCAGGTTTAATGAAAGGCTCTATCTAAATAATAATAATAAGGAGGAGGAGGAGGAGAGGAGGAAGAGAGGAGGAGGAGGAGGGGAGGGGGGGGGGGGGGGGGGGGGGGGGGGGGGAGGGGAGGAGGAGGAGGGGAGGAGGAGGAGAGGAGGAGAAGACTAAATAAATAATTAGAGCATATTCTAGTTAATTTCCTGTTTCTGTGATCAAAAACAACTTAGGGGAAAAGGGATTAATCCAGCTTACAGGTTGTAGTCCATGGAAGCCAGGGCAGGAACTCAAGGCAGGAGGCTGGAGGCAGGAGCTGAAGCCGCCTTTGGAGGAGCACTGCTTCCTGGCTTGCTCTCAGGCTGACAGCCATCTGCATTCTTCAAACAACCCAGGACCAGCTGCTCGGGGCTGGCACTGCCCACAGTTGCCTAGGCCCTCCTCGTCCTATGCAGTCAGGAAAATGCCCTTGCGGGCATGCCTGTGAGCCAATCTGATGGAGGCAGTTCCTCAATTGAGCATCCCTCTTCCCAGATGTCTCTAGTTTTCATCAAGCTGACAGAAACTAACCAGCACAGAGAGAAATAGAGCAAGAACAGATGTCAACATCTGCCCTACACACACACACACACACACACACACACACACACACACACACACACACACGCACGCACGCACGCACGCACGCACACACGCACACATGCACACATGCACACATACAAATGCATATATACTAATTATGCTACACTACGCACACAGGATGTGGGGAGAAAGGTTCAAGGAAAGAACAGATTCCATTGGGTGGCTTTTAGCATTCCTGTTACAGGAGGAAGAGGTCTTAGTTTCAGTGGTGATTTCTCCTGCCTTAGGCCATGGTAAATGAAGACCACACGAGAAAAGGAAGAAACAAAGTGCTGAAGAGGCCCACAGAAATCCACAAAGATACCACCACAAAAGACTGCTGACAATGGCTGAGAGACAGCCGGGACTGACCTATTCTGGTGATGGGATGGCCAAACACCCTAATAGTTGTGCCAGAAACCCCATTCAAGGACTGAGGAATCTGGATGCAAAGATCCACGACTAGGCCCCGGGTAGAGCGCCAGGAGTCTAATTAGCGAGAAAGAGGTTTTATATGAGCGAGAATTGTTGAAACCAAGGTTGGATAAAGCACAGGGACAAATAGCCAAACAAATGGAAACACATGAACTATGAACCAAAGGCTGAGGGGCCCCCAACTGGATCAGGCTCTCTGAATAGGTGAGACAGTTGATTGGCTTGATCAGTTTGGGAGGCATCTAGGCAGTGGTACCAGGTCCTGGGCTCATTGCATGAGTTGGCTGTTTGAAACCTGGAGCTTATGCAGGGACACTTGGCTCAATCTGGGAGGAGGGGACTGGACCTGCCTGGACTGAATCTATCAGGTTGATCTCAGTTCTCAGGGGAGGCCTTGCTCTGGAGGAGGTGAGAATGGGGGGTAGACTGGGGGTAAGGGGAGGGGGTGGGAGGGGGGAGAACAAGGGAATCTGTGGCTGTTATGTAGAACTGAATAGTATTATAAAATAAAATAATAAAAAAATGTGTATATGTGTGAGTTCCTATGTGTATCTAAGCATGTGCACTGTGTACATGCCTTGTGCTCATGGAGGCCAGAAGAGGGCGTTGTGAGCGCCCAGTGTGGTGCTGGGAACTGAACCCAGGTCCTCTGCAAGAGCAGCAAGCACTCTGAACTGCTGAGCCGTCTCTCCAGCCCCAGGATGGAGATTCTTGCTGTTGCAGGACCCAGCCCTCCTCTCCTGGACACATGACCCTCTTCACCTTTAAACCACAATGACTAACAAGGCCCTGCCACACTTCCAATCTCTAATTTCCCTGTTGCTCCCAGGCAAAGATCTCCGCTGTTAAGAGCTTGTGGGACTACGGTGAGCTCACATGGATCTTAATTTAAGGTCAGCTAATTAGTACCTCAATTACATGGGCAAAATCCCTTTTGCCGGGAAATGACATTCCTGGGAGTAACACTGTGGAGTGAGGGCCTTTGGAGGCAAAACTCTGTCTGCCATTCCTAGTCTGATGAAAACTGAGTCAGGGAAACGTTTGGTAAGCTTGAGAGAGTCTTCCACCTGCAAGAAGAGGCTGTCAGATAGGCCGAGATTTGTGAGTTGACCGAGCCAGGAGCTGTGTGTTTGGGAGCAGCCAGCCCCGTTGCTAATACAGCATCTTGGGCAGATGGATGATGTTGCTAAGCAAACAAGTATGAAGAAGCTCATTGTCCTTAATATTGTTTTCACACAGCTCTGACGATAGATCTTGGGGCTCTGTGTGTATGATTGTCATTAGATGAGAAAAGAAGAAAATTCCTTTCAGATAGGTATTCAAACCAGAAATGGCTCAGGAAATCAGGGCAGACAAATGAACCCTGAGCTGCTGTGTCTACACACGTCTGCTCTGCGGAGGGTGAGGCCCTCTCAGCTGTGGAGTGGAGTAGGGTAGTTAGCTCAGGACCCCAAGAAATACAAAGCAGCGGGAGATTTCTTCTCCATCATTGCCTAACTTCTTCCCTTTCTCCTTTCCCCTCTTCTTTTCTTGACTGCCCCTCAAATTAACACACTAGTTGATTGCTTGTTTATTTGTTTGTTTATCTATCAGGGTTTTGTGGACCCCACACTGGCCTTAAACTCACTATGTAGCAAGTCCCCAACCAAGTTCTGGATTACAGATGAGCACCACCACCCCCAGTTATGTGGTGGTGAGGGTTGCCTCTTGCATGCCAGGCAAGGACTCTACCAACTGGGTTACATCTCCAGCTCCAAACTCAGATTAAGATGTGAAAGTCGAATTCTCTCCGTTATCTACAGGTTACAGTCCAAACTCCCCAGCATGGCAGTGAGGGTCCTCCTTCCCCTTTTCCAGGCTTTCAGTCCTCTTCAGTCAGGTGGGATGGGGGCGTGCGGGGCTGGGCTATTTCTCTCTCCTTCCTGATCCTGCCCCATACACCGCCTTCTCTCAGCGCATCCCTTTGGCTCTCCTTGATCCTGTGGGCTGATCCGCCCCTAAGTGCTGTCCACCACACAAGGTGAACACCACACCCCCCAGCTCATAGCCTCTGAGGTCTGAGGCCAGAGCTTCTGGATGGGGCTATCCTGTTTGCAAATACCTGTTCTACCCCTATGATGGCCACTTACGGGGACCATGTGGGTAAGTGGGAAGAAAGAAGATGAAGGATGGTGGACAAACAGAAGGAGACAGGGTGGGTGTGGTGGTACAGGCCCATCATCCCAGCTTCTCTTCTCAGGAGGCTGACGCAGGAGGACCAGCCTGGGCAACTTAGGGAGACGCTGGCACAAAGCAAAACCTAGAGAGGGCTGTGGTGCAGCTCAGTGGTATGGCACTCACCTAGCATGTGCAAAACCCTGGGGACAACCCCTGATACTGCAACAAGAAAAAGGAGACAGATGTGCAAATTTGGAAGCTGTGGGGAGAGCCATGGGCTTCCCACACTTACCCCGTCCTCATGGAATCCAGACTGGAGCTGTGAGAAGACCACAGTGAAGCAAATGGCAAGTCCACACCCTCCAGTCAGCATCCGGACAGACAAAAAAACAGGACGATTGTTAGAGGCCAACCTTTGATATGGCAACACGACATCATCTAGAAGTTCACACTACAAAACCACCACTCCCTACCCCTCAAAAAATCCCAAAGCAGTCTTATAGTTTTTAAAGTAAACCTATGATTTGATGTTGGACTTGATTCATAGCTATCTTGGGCTGTGCCGGGCCTCAGAGTCCCCGGTTGGACATACCTGTCTGGACAGTGATGAGGGCTGGGTGCCATTGCTTGGGAGGCCTGATTGAGGGGAGGTGAGTTAGAACTATGTTTCTGGTGAAGGAAACAGGAAGTGCAGTAGCCCAGAGGCCAGAAAGAGATGTCCTTGACTTTAGGGATTTAAAGGTGGCTGGGGAGGCCTGGCTTGGGGAGAAACAGGACTCTCACTGTGAAGAGAATTGAGAACATTATCCCAACCTTGTGAATAACACAGAGAAGTGGTACCCGGGTGTTTTCTAACTGCCCTGCTGGAGGGTCATCTGACTGGAGGGATGGATGCCTACCAGTTGACTGGGGCCCAGCTCTTTACAGGATTCAACAGCTAGGACCATGCTTTAGTTCTCAAAGATTTTCTTGTCTGTGAATGTTCTAGCTTTCTTTTAATTCTTAAAAAAATATTTTATGTATACATGAATTTTGTTTGCATATGTATCTGTGCACCACGTGTCTGTGGAAGCCAGAGGACAGTGTTGGATCCCCTGAAACTGGAGCTACAGACAGTTGTACGCTGCCATGTGGTTGCTGGAAATTGAACCAGGGTCCTCTGGAAGAACAGCCAGTGCTCTTAAGCGGTGTGCATAGGATCCATTGTCACGGGGAGAGAGGGTTTTCTCCTTTTGAGATTTGCGTGCTGGTAGACCTCTCACCTTTAAGAGCAGGGGAGGCAGTGGGGTGAGAAGGAATCCACGTTTTTCAGAGGAAACTGAGGCCACTGCAGTGATGCACTTTGCTGCGCTCCAGGCTGGCAGGCAGTCCTCTGTTGATGGGGAGCTGACCTCTGGCTGAAAGAGAGAGGGAGAAGGGGAGAGTGAGCCCTGAGGATTCCTGCCACATTTTTCCTCTTGTCATTTCCTCCCGGAGTACCCTGGTATGTTGTCTTGGTCAGGTTTTCTTTCTAGTCCTGGGCGGAGCTGAGCCCTCGGGAACCAGCTCTGGGCTGAGCACAGAGCAGCACGTTTTCGCCATTGGATTCTCCTCTTGAGATGAATAGCATCTTTTCTCTCCACCACCACCCCCCCATACACACACACACACACACACACACACACACACACACACACACACACGTGCACGCGCACTGTGACAAGTGTACATCACATCAAGTTACCATTCGAACATCCTTCTAGGTTCTTGTGACATTAAATGCATTCATAATTGTCACAGCGTTTAGTCTCCAGACCTTTGCCATAATTGCACACTCAAGCCCTCAACCTGTTGAGCCGTGATCCCCACCCCGGTCCCACTCTCTCTGCACCCCCACAACCAAAATTGTAGTTCCTGCTTCTGTGAATTTGTCCACTCAAGGTACTTCATGTGAGTGGAATCATTCAGTAACCGGCCTGTCAGAAATGAAGGGATTTTAAAGAGACACTTTTGTTCCTCAATCTGACTATCAGACTATTGAAATAATGGACCCCAAAATAATAGGACTCCCCCAGGCATCTCATGCTGGGAGGAGAAAGAGACTGAGCGCTTGCTGGCGGCTAGAGCAGGAGTTTGTCTCAGAAAAGAGCTTTCACATTTCTAGCAATTTGTTAGGTCACCTTGCAAGGTGAGATGGGAGCCCAGACAACTGCGGATGAGTAGTGGGTGGGACCACACCATGCCCAGACTGCTTAGATGTGGACATCCCCAGCCCTCTGTTAAACCTTTCATCTCACTTCAGGACTCAGGAGATGAACTAGAGGGGATCACTGACTCTGCTTCTCCTACTTTCCATGTGACCACATCAAACAAATCTTCCCCTGCTTCTTACCGTTCATTTGGCTGTATCATGGGTCAGAATTCCTTCCCTCTTTAAGGGTGAATAATATTCTACTGCATGTGCATACCGCAATTTGCCTGTCCCTTCATTTGTTGATGGACTTGGAGAGTTTCCGCTTTGAGGTTGTTGTGTGACTGGTCCTGCTCTGAACTTGGGGTGCAGATATCTCTGAATCCTTCCTCTCAGTTCTTTAGGGTTCCCATCTAGACGTAGAGTTATCATACCATATGGTAATGCTTGTTGACTTTTCGGGGTAGACGTGTTTTCTTCAGTGTAACTGCTTCACATCACCACAGCTAGCGTACAGTTTCTTCACATGCTGTCAACACTTGGCCTCGTCTGTTTTCACAATAGCCAGAGTGCGGCCTCGTTTTCTGAAATGCAAATGACTGTGGAAAGGCGGCTGGGGAGGGGTGGCTTTCCTCTGTGTGTGTGAAGGAGATGACTGAGGGAGGGGTTCTGAGGGTCCTAGAGAGGGTCTGGGGTGTGGTACCCAAAACTTCCCCAAGCTCAGGGCCTGGGCTTGGGGCTGGGTGGAGCAGCCCACGCTGGACAAACTGAGGCCTACGAGTTTCCTGTGTTGGCAGGTTGACTGACCCCGCTGTAGGGCTCTTGGCTCAGGAGAGCCTGTGTCTAGTTTGAACCTTGCTCTCTTTGTTTCTCCCCAGTGTGACAACGCAAAGGGATTGAAAGCCTTCTATGATGCAATAAAGTATGGGCCGAACCATTTGATGGTGTTTGGAGGCGTCTGTCCGTCTGTCACATCGATCATTGCTGAGTCCCTCCAAGGCTGGAATCTGGTGCAGGTAAGGGCGGAGCCCCCACCCCAGTCATGGTGGAACTGTCTTTGTGGGCTGCAAGCACTTAGCAGGACTGGGCCTTGCATAATGTGGTTCCCACGCTGCACAGCCACCCACGGCCCTCACTCCTGACCTGGCCCCTGGCCTTTCATTCCGTTGACACTAGGGGTCCCTAAACTGTGTGTGCTATCTCGTGTGTCTAGAGCCACAGTGCTCTCAAGCTGACTTCCTAGCCAGACTTCCAGGCCCATGAAGTTCTATCAGTTTGCCTGTGCCGATGATCATCTCTCTGCTCTCGTCACCGGCTCCACAGCAGTGCTCTCAGGCAGCGCCTGCCCCTCAGATAGTACACCCCTCAGATAGCACAGCCTCCAAGGCAACACTACCCCCAGACAGTACCGCCTTCAGGCAGCATCACCTCCATCCCTCACCCCAGACAGCAACAGCCCCACATGAACCCAGGGCCGCCTCCGAGCCCTTGTTCGCCCTATCTTATGTCAGATGCCCCCTATCCTTTCCTTACCGGATCTTCCTCCCCCACTGAAGTTCTCCTTTGACCACCAAGACTCTCTCTTCTTCATTAAGCCATTCCTGGGCTCCTGGCCAGGTATTGGCTTTCTACCATAGACGACTTACTACACCATTGAATGTTTCAGTGGGTGTGTAGCTGGTTAGAGATGAGGCTAACAGTGAGAGCTGTTACTTTGGGATAGAGAAAAAAAGTATAGGAAGATATGACCATGAGGATGAATGGTGGTGACCCATGTACATTCCATCCATCTATCTATCCATCCATCATCTATTTACCCCTCCATCCATCCATCCACCATCTATTTACCCCTTTATCCATCCATCCATCCATTCATCTATCATCTATTTACCCATCCATCCATCATCTAATTACCCATCCATTCATCATTTGTTTATCCATCCATCATCTATTTACCCATCCATCCATCCATCCATCCATCCATCCATCATCTATTTACCCTTCCATCCATCATCTACCCATCCAGCTACCCAGCTACTCATTTATCCAACTATCTATTCATATACCCCTCTACCTATGATCTATTTTCCTTCCTTCCTTCTAACCAACCAACAAATATTTAGGGCAACTTCCTTTCTACCTGGAATTCTGGTAGGCACTGGGGATGTAGAACTGAAGGGTGGAAATGGTCCCCATCGTGTCAGAACTTGCATTCTGAGAAGAGGCCAGGAAATAAACAAGGAAGTAGCAGCAATCTTAAGGATTGTCCCTGTGGCCTGCCATGCACCAGACACTGTTCTGAGCCCTAACGTGCATTAATTCAGTCTTTATTACTTGTCTATTATCATCCCCATTTTATGTATAAGAAAACTGAGACACACAGGGTCTATGGAACTTGCCTAAGGAGTCACAGCTAATGAGTAGTAAGATCAAATTCAAATTCAATTGGACTGGTCCTTGCAATGAGATTGTTGTAAGAAGACAAGAGCTGTGCTCAAAATAAGCAGGGGTGTGGGATTAAATAGTTGCTACGTGGGCACTCGGCAAAGGCCTCTGGAAATTGATAACACTGGATCTGAGATCTGAAGGGTAGGAAAGGGCTACTGGGTAAAGTGCATCACTGTCTGTTCACCGTTCCCAGGATGACGAGTTCAGACAGACAGTAATAAGAAAGAGTCTACATGTCTGGGGACAGAAGTTGGGGTTCAGAGGCTGCAGGGCTGGCGCTGAACAGTCAGAACGGTGACAGAGTACCAACAGGAACCTTCCCAGAGTCCGTGAGTCCAGGTCTGCATGCCTTGGGTACTGCAGCTAGAGTTCAAGCTTTCGAGAGAGGAGATGAAGTACAAGGCATGGCAGAGGTGTGGTGCAGGACTGGCGGCCCACATGAGCAGTTACTGCTGAGGCAGGAGAAGGTGACAGACAGATGGTGACACAGAGGGGAGCACTGATGGGGGAATGTGACGTCAGGAGGTGGGAATGTGAGTGGGTTTGGGCCGCGGTGACCCTTCATGCTGCTGGCTGTGGGCCTGTGCAACAGGAGAGGAGGCTGGAAAGCAGCAAACCTCACAGCATCCAGGGAGCTAGCACAGGGCAAGTGTGTGAGCACCTGCCTTTAAGCCCTCAAGGTGTCCCCAGCTGTTGCAAGACCTTGGCCCAGGCACTCGCCTTCTCTGAACTTTGCTCTTGATCGCAGGAGGCTCCACAAACAGGGAGCTGAGGGCAGAAGACAGGTAGGCTGAAGAATCCAAAGTCTCCATGGAGACCATGGTCAGTGTGGTCTTGGCTATAGGGCCACATCGGGCATGCAAGTCTGCCAGTTCTGTCTCCCCAGCCCTCTGCAAATTTGATGTGCATCTGGGACCAGCTTCTTGGGTGGCACTGAAGTGTGGCCCACCACTTCCCTACTCGTGGTTCTTTCCAGGTCCCAGGGCCAGGTCAAGGGCTCTGGTGGGATGCAAACATGAAAGGACCCGGATACCTGGGAACTGGACAGATCTGGGTGCTCTGGTGATTTGGAAGGCGGAATGGTAGACCAAGCCCAAAGGAGCCGTTCTCCTCTAGCCTTGCAGAGTCTGAATGTGAGAAGGAAGGCAGATCTGGGTCCTGGTGGGAGTGGCCTGGCAGCCTGGAAACTTTCCTCCCTCCTTCACTCACAGGAACTGTACATCCATTTGTTAGGATCCAAACTATGGCTCCCCCAAGCTACCTCCGCCGCTCTCCGGAGGCTGAGCTCACCCACAAAGGTGGGTGGGTCTGCAGCTGCTGGAGGATTTGAGTGCCATGACTTATTTCAGAACAGGCCTCTCGGGTGTGGGCTGCATAAGGAGCTCTGGCTGGGTGTGGGACACTTACTGGACAGAGACCCCCCCCTGGAATACTGGAATGAGAGAATGAGAATAAGCTGCTTCTGTTTCTTGAGCCACCAAAATAGGGATTTGTACATCACTGGGGTGAAAACTCACACAGGTTAATTTTAACTTCCGCCTTTTGCTGCGTTTCTTGATTCAGGCCTGCTGTGAGGGAGGCTCATACTGTGTTTGTCCTGATCTGAGTCACTCCGTCACTGGGAGCGTAAATTCCCACACCCCAACATGAGGACCAGGGCAGGGTAACTCCATTCCTCTTCCATCCCAGGCAGCTCCTGGGCATGCTATGGGGCTGTAATCTGGACATCACAAAGAGAGAGACCAACTAGGGGACAAGAAGGGAGGAGCTAGCTGGACGTCAAAGGACAGAGCATGTTGGCACTGCATAGGAGGCTGGCGTTTGGGTCTCTGGAGCTGCATGGCCATCTGAGAGATTGCCTGGTGATCTGTGGTACGGGTGTGAGAGGAAGGAGGCATGTGAAAGATAGAAGGGATCAGGTTTTCCATACCTGCAGGCAATCCGTGCAGGTGAATCTGTGAGGTCGTAGGCTTGCTAACGTTCCTTCCCTGGGAGAGATGTGAGCATCTACCTCCTCCTGTAGCCCTGATGACAAACCAAAGTACAGTTCCACTGCAGCTCACCCCAGGGAACCAAGGAGTTCATTGGAACTGTTTACTTAGCATGTATGAGAGGGATTACTGACCCCAAAGCAGCCTCATTGTAAGGCCTTCACTCAGCATGGTTGATGGCTTCCTTGTAGCCACATAGATGGAGGCTTCACTCTCTCTTCTTCTACCTCTCATCTTCTCCAGCTCATGTATGATAGCACCATCCCTAGGCCATGAGGCTATCGCAATAGGACTGGACACTCAGGCGAGGCTCCAATGACTCCCCTTACTCCTCCTTCTAGGAGGGAATGTCAACAGTCCACATGCCCAGTTACGATGGTCCCTGGCTAAGCAGGCACAGGCTGCCATTGTGCTTCGAGAACAGCTCTGTACCACACCCCAGTTGCCAAAGGGGCCCTGAGCATTGCAGTGTCCGCTAGGTCTGCTCTGGGAAAACAGAACATGGAGGAGAGGGATCAGACGGACGGCTTGCAGCCCCTGTGAGGGGCTGGCAATATGCTTGCTTTAGGGAAGCAGCCCCGGGGCTCCACTCTGTACAGGACTGGGTTAGAGTATTCATCGACTCCCTCGACGGCCCAGTTTCCACCCTGGGCCAGCACAGTGCCAGCATCTCAGGTCACTGCTACGCACTCCGCTCCTGGAGCCTGGGTGGCCAGGTCTTCACCAGGACTTCACTCATCTCTAGGGAGCCTTAGTAAATGCTTCTGCACAGGTGTGGCGAGGAGGATGGACGCAAGGGCGACTGTAAGAGACTGCAGCAGGGGCGTGTTGGCCTGGGTCACCAAGGCAAAGCCCCGCTGTGTGCTGTGTCAGGACATTTCCCCAGCCTACCTTCTGCTTCTCCATGCCGCTGGCCTCAGGGCGCGCTGTTCCCTCAGCCTCTGGGGTCCTTTTACCCAGCAGGAGCCTGTTCATTCTTCATGGTACATCTTAGAAGCCCCTTTCTCTAGGAGGCATCCCCCCCCCCCCCGCTACCCCTGTTCTCTACCTTACGTCCACCTTCCTAAGCATTCATTGCTCTCTATCCCATCGTGGTCTGTATCTTCCGGAAGTCAGAACCTTGCATTCCGGAACTCCACACCCATGCTCTGCAGTGCTCAGCCCCTCGGATCAGAAGGCAGGTTATCCAAGCCTGCCAGCCCTTAGATGACTCAAGAACTTTCAGCCATAGCACTTGTCAAACAGATGCAAAGGACCCGAGGTGGGCTTTGGCTCTGCCACAGCCATCTCCATCTCCCGACTCACTATGTTTTGGTCACCTGATTCACCTGAGCAAAACCTCAGAGCTCATCCTCAGGAAGCTGAAGGTGGACCACATAGGATCCCACCTCAAACTCTGGTGACAATGATCCCCCAAGCGCGCTCTCTCTCTCTCTCTCTCTCTCTCTCTCTCTCTCTCTCTCTCTCTCTCTCTCTCTCTCTCACACACACACACACACACACACACACACACACACACACACACACACCAGCTGTGTCTGTCCTTCTGAAGCCTGGCCTGGAAAAAGGCAAGAGAATTGGAGCAGGACAAGGATGATGGAGATTTCATAGCTTGACCAAGATATGGAGGCAAAGGTAGCCTCAGAACAGGACAGATCTCCCGCTTCTCAGGAGCAGACCAAGGGCTGCTTCAGCTTGCAAGCCGCCACCACAGTGAAGATGAAAATAAGGTCAGATTCCTCTCAGGCTAAAGGGCGGCTCATGAGAACTGCAAACACCAGATCCCTAAGAACTGTGTCCCATGGAGCTTGTCCTTTAAAAGGCTCCGTGGTAGATTATTAACTGATGGATGCCTTTCTCTAGGTGCCTCCAAGGTGCCCCTGCAGCCCACCCTGCCTCCTTGGCACACCCCTGAGGAGCTTCTTGAGCAGGAAAGGTCTGGTTCCCATAGGAGCTGTCTCCTTGGATAAACTCCTGTGAGGCTGGAGCTGGTGGACGCCCTGGGGCCATTACAGTGGAGAAGGCAGACTTTGCAGACCAGTAAAGTTCCAGTACATTCAGGACTCTGTTTCCCAGAACTGGAAATCTTGCTTGGTTTTGACATTTAAAAAAAAAAAAAATCATTGAAAACCCTGAATCTGGAACCCTTTGCTGTTTGACAAATCCCAGCGTCTCTCTGAACTGCCAGTCCGTACCATTTGCTTCCTAGGAACAGGAATTTTGTGATTTGATTTGATGTTCTCGCATGATTATTTTATTAAACTGTAGGTTGCCTGAGAAATCAAACACTTCCTACTGAGCTGTGGGTTGTAGAATTTGAGGTGGGTTCACAGGATGACGGGGCTGGGAGGGGCTGAGCTCCCCTTGGATTTGTAGGCAGGGCACGGCCTCGCCCGCCTTCTCCCTGTTAGAGCACCACCCCTTGGCTCGCGGAGCGTTGCCGGAGAACTTTGTCTTATCTCTCAGACTCCCTTTTCTGTAAAATGGGAGTTGCACGCCTGACTTGTGTTTCTTGCAGATGTAGTAAGAGTGAATGAGGGCTTCTCTCTCTCTTCCTTGCCAAGCGAAAGGGTTTTTATGAATGATGAAGCAGGAGCTGCTCTTCTGATGGCCGCGGCACCTCCAGCCAGAGCAGACATCTGACGGCATCTGCTGGGAGTTTTGAGATCTCCCTGCTCCGCATGGGCCGCAAGGCTTGTTTTCCTTGGCCCTGCAGATCTCTGGAGCAAAAGGGTCGAGGGTGGGTGAGGACTCTGGAAGTTCACACTTCTGCCTCTCCACCCCAGGAGCCAAAGCCTTCCAGGCCAGCATCCTGCCGCAGCCCAACTCCTATGGCTGCCCTGCCCTTGCCACAGAGGGCACGGTGGACTGGAAAGCATTTAGGGTGGCAGCATGATGAGGCACCGAGGCGCTGTGCCTGCTGTGACTGCTGCTGTCTAAGAAATAGAACAGAGGCCAATGATCCAGGGCGGTTGGAGCCTTTCTTGGCACTGGTCTCCAGAGGAGCCATTTAGAACATTAATAATCTATGAGATGCTTCTACCTTCTGGAGTCATCAAAAACAAAGGAAGGGAGTGAAAGAATGAGCAATATTAATATTAGAGGCATGCTCTGTGGTTCAAGGAGAGGGAAGGCAGGGGAGAGACCCCAGGAATGTGGGGACTTTAGAAAGTCGTCACTGGCCATGTCGTAGGATGCCAGGTGCAATAAAGACCAGTTATCTGAGCCAGCTGGATGGAATACCACGCACGACAGGGCAAGGAAGAAGCTGGCAACTTTTGGCTTGAATGCTCTTGATAGGCGGGAGGAGGAATCCTCAGTGGATTTTCACGGTAAAGAGATAGGGGAGTTGTCTCCAGGCAGGCCCAAGCATGGTGGCGGTGCTAACAGAGGGCTGCTGTGGACGCAGGGCTGAGGAACTTCAAGACTGAGAGGGGAAGGGCACAGCACTGTGTGGGGCCTGCCGCTCCTACTCATTTGCCCTTTCATGTGGGCTGCCCAGAACGTCTTGGCCCTGCTCAGCTGCCCACTCGGGCGGCCCTCCGTGCCTGCCAGACCTTCCTTTAAACTGGATTCCTTCCCTGGATCCTTCCCTGATTTCTCTGAGTTTGCTGGTGAATAACTGGGTTGCTCCCAGCTCCCAGCTCCCCTAGTATCTCCTCTCTCCCCTCGACGGGCCTATCTACACAGGGGAGTGTTCTCACAGTCCCCAATTCTGCATCCCCCGTGATACCGCGGCACCCCACAGACATGGCCATGACTCATCGGTCTCTTCCTGCCTAGAGGTCCTTCTAGGCCATGGCCTGGAGCTGGACAGAGTCCCAGCAGAGAGTTCATGCCACAGCTTTGCCTGCATCTTTGGGATTCACTGCCCTTTAGGATCTAAACCGCCATGCATTTGGTGGAAAGAGTGAAGAGCTGGAGGGGATTCTCCCCTTACTGGTTCACTCACTCACTCACACATTCATTCATTCACTCACTCACTCACTCACTGGCTCATGCTGAGTTATTCTTTCACCCTGTCACTCACTGATACAGCCCCTGCAGCATGCCCTTCCAGCCTCTCCCAGACCAGCTCATCACACGAAATCCCAAGAGAGGGACACACGGGGACACCTGGCAGTCTGGTGCAGTAACTAGAACAGAGGCTATGTCTCCCACTACTCTCACTGGCCGGGGGGCAGATTCGAGTCCCCCAGAGCCTCACTGAGGGTGTCTGTGAGATCGGGCAAAAACACCTGCCCTTCCCTAGGAGGCAACAGGAGAGGACTCAGGGACAGGGAAGGTACAATATGTGACACCCTCTACAGACTGTGAGCCCCATAATGCCCTGTTGATGCGCTTGTGATCTGAGATGCCAGCTGGGCCCTGGCTGGGGGAAATCCTTGAGGATTCATAGGTCTCCACTGGTCTCCAGATTTGAAGTTGTGTGCAGAAAATGAACTATCAGAAACCATGAAGGTGACTCACAACAACACAGTCACAGTCGGAGCAGGGAACCTGCCAGGAAGGCGGGGCAAGCCCACAGGCTGCTGGAGGGCACGCGCTCTTTTTCCGGTTGCGTTTTCTTCAGCAGCAGAAGCTGGCTGAGGAAGGAACGGGGTGTTTTCGAGTGCATGGCTGTTCCCAATCTGTTCTTGCCACACACCCAGCCCGTATCTTCCCTGTCAATCTGACTGAAGATTCAATTCAAGGTTCTGACCCCCATTTTTAATTCACGACCACGGCATGGGACGTAACAGCGGCTCCCAGTGTGTACCTCCAGTGGCCTCACTCTGATGTGGCTTT